>NC_041217.1:101145798-101210761 GCF_002837175.3 Physeter macrocephalus
CAAACGTAAAATACACAGCTAGTGGGCACCAGCCGCATAGCACAGGGAGATTAGCTCGGTGCTTTGTGACCACCTAGAGGGATAGGGAGGGTGGGCGGGAGGGAGACGCAAGAGGGAAGAGATATGGGAACATATGTATATGTATAACTGACTCACTTTGTTATAAAGCAGAAACTAACACACCATTGTAAAGCAATTGTACTCCAATAAAGATGTAAAAAAAAAAAGTGTTCTTCAAAGTATGGTGTGCCTGCTGGTGGGACACAAGATTATTTTAAGAGGTACTTGAAAAATGTATTTTAATAGTTCTGTGCTCTAAAGTACTCTAGAAAAATAAAAAACCCTGTGATTTCCCAGGTTTGTTGAGAATTCAGCTAAGTATAAAAAGTGAGTCAATTTAAAATGAATTAAATAATAAAGTACAGGTATTACGTGGATCTGGCAAACATGGTAAAAGTAGGAGGCAAATGATTTTAGGAAACACTGACAAAAGTGCTCTGTTTGAAAACACAGTCTTATCTCGGAGGAGCTTGTCAGGACTATCTCTGATTGATCTCTCTTGATCTCTTCATGTCTTCAACAACAGTAATAATAACAGTAAAGAGCTCTGTTGACATTCTCACCAAAGCTCACCCCCCACCGCCACCTCCCCGACTCTGTGTGAATTCACTTACCCCGTAAGGAAGGCAGTTCGAGCCAATGGGTTGTTTTATTCCTTCTCCAAGAAATATGCTTTTTACCTTGCCTTACACAGAGGATTCAAACCAAGGATGTACCTCTACTCAGGGCATGAGTCTCTACTTTGAAAAGTGAGAATTTACTCTTGGTATCTTAAACATGTTTCAGAGAGAAAGCCTAAGTGCTTTGGAAAGGTTTGTAACAGCCCTGCTGGGATTGATTCCTCAGTTCAGGCCCTGGGTATTTGCTGGTCCCTAGATGCATCTTAGCTGCTAAAGGTTGAAAGCTAGTGACAGCTATTCTACTGCAAGGCTTGTTTTGCAAGCCTTTGATACAGGGCTTTCATTTAAGATCGCTTCTCCAGGCTTGCTGAGAAACCAATATTGACCTGATGTGACCTCAGAAGAAAGCAACATAGTCTTCTGTATTAAGGGACTTCAATGGACCATGTTCAATTTTTCTCCAAATATAATCTAGCAACTTAAACAGCTGTTGAGAGTAAAATAAAGAAGCATCATTTATTAAAAAAAAAAAAACGCTTCAGGTATTTTCTTGAGAAGTTCCTGGTCTAATACAGACATTTTCTCTCACCAGCAGTCACACAGCTAGGGGTAGTCTGAGATCCGAACCGGGGTCTCTCTGGTTCCAAAGACAGGGGCTTTCCCCCATACCACAGTCCTTGTACTCAAATCCTGATTGATTGATTGATATAAAGGAGTAGCACTTTTAAAATAATTTAATTTCATTAAGGAGAAAAGAGAATCAGAATTTGATTAAGCTATGGGCACGGAAGTGCTTACACACCATTCATGGGGGCTCCAGGGAGATTGCTGGGGAACTGCTTGGACCCCAGTGCTGCCGGGGCTGTTTCTAAAATGGCTAAGCCACGCTACCACTGGGGTTGAGCTAGGGATGAGCCCAGAGCAGGGACTGACACACAGTTTATAGCTCTGCATGTGGACCTCTTCCCTGTCCCCCTGCCCCAGAAGATGTAAAGAGGGGGAAAACGGAGGGCCAGGGGTGCTTAGTCATTAAGGAGTGGGGGTGATACGGAGCTGTTTGAAGAGAGAGATTGCCCTCACCCGAGAGAGGTTTTTTTCCCTTTGACAAATTTAGCCGAAGGAATCTGACAGCAAACCACAAGCTTTCTTTGTCAGGCTGAGCAGGCAAGAACCATGTGAAATATTTTCCCACGCCCCAGTTCTGCCGGGGCTGTCTGTTTCTAAAATGGCTAAGCCACGCTACCACTGGGGTTGAGCTAGGGATGAGCCCAGAGCAGGGACTGACACACAGTTTATAGCTCTGCATGTGGACCTCTTCCCTGTCCCCCTGCCCCAGAAGATGTAAAGAGGGGGAAAACAGAGGGCCAGGGGTGCTTAGTCATTAAGGAGTGGGGGTGATACGGAGCTGTTTGAAGAGAGAGATTTCCCTCACCCGAGAGAGGTTTTTTTCCCTTTGACAAATTTAGCCGAAGGAATCTGACAGCAAACCACAAGCTTTCTTTGTCAGGCTGAGCAGGCAAGAACCATGTGAAATATTTTCCCACGCCACTTCCACCACCCTCACAGAATGCTACCTAAGTAGTTTCCATTTTCCTCCTGTGTTCCTATGCTCAAGGTCAAACAGTAACTGGGAAGCTAACACGGTTTTTGGCTGTTGTGTGGTTTTGCCACTTGGCGGGGAAATTGGAGCAAGCTCTTCCAGATCGTTGGCCTGTTGTGAGGTTGCCCACGAGGCAGGCTGTGCACCTGTTGTTGAGTTATGCAGACACGCCGGGCAGGGTCTGCAGAGACTTCACTTGTTAACCTCCTGACGGCAAATGACTGAGGACGGGTGCCAAGTCTTCCTTAACGTTGTAGTGAGCACACACCTTCTACACGCGCACTCAAGTTATCCCTATTATTTGTCTTATTAAATGGATCACCACAAAGAACTTGTCCTGAATTAGTCCAAGTCCCTGATTCTCAGTTATTTTTGGCACTGAAATATCTCTTTCCCTCTGCTCTTTAAGCTTGTCCCTTGCTTTGTTGCTTGCCTCTAGCCGGAGCCCTTCAGAATGTCTGGTTCTGGAAGCCGAGCTCATGATGCCCTGAGGTTGCCGAGTGGCAGGTCTGGCCCCAGGACAGAGGTTATTCAGGTGATGTCAGACTCTGGGCATAGCCAGCAGCTCAAAGCCCTGCTGAGGCTCGTGTGATAACATCCCAGACTAATGGTCTGCTATGAAACACTCCTCAGCATCCCCTAAAACTCTGTTATCTGGCAAGTATTTTGTACTTAATACCCAGAAAATGTGAAATCTCTGGGCTCTTGTGGGTTTTCTGAATGTCAAGTCAGCAAAACTCTAAACAGCTTTTGAAGTGAGTGCATAAAATGTGCTTGGAACAGCGACCTGCCTCCTCATTTCTGATAATACCTTGATTTCGTCTCACTTATTCTGCCAGAGCAGAGTCCTTTATACTGGGGTATGTGCGCTACCACCCCCACACCTTAAAACTCCTTGAAGATTTTCCAAAGGTATCGCGCCAAGATAGCTGACATGAATGCATTTCCAGAGCTTAAATTTTCATATGATAATTTCCCCAAATTGATCTGCCTTTGATGGAAGTGAGGATGCCAGTAGAAGTCCCATTGCAGTCTGAAGAATGAGAAGAAATTCAGACCAACTCCAGTAACATGGCTCTGGGTATCCAGGAAAGAGAAGAGTACTATAGGGAAACCAACGAGGCCTGGTGGAGCAGCCGCGCAGGTTGAGGTGGAGGGTGAGACCCAGGAACTCAGACCTTGTTTTCCCAGGGACAGCAGACCTTTCAAAGGGCCCTGCCCTCCCAGAGCAGAAGTAACTGTAACTGGGAAAAGAATCTCCAGAAAACACTTTTGTTGGTGCTGGTTATTGGTTTAAACTGTCAAGCTGAATTGATAACAAGTCTCTACCTATGATTTGCCAATTAATTAGGTGAATATAATAGCAAGTATGTGGGGGGAGGGGGATTTTCAATGAATAATTTGATTCCTAAGCTCTACACACTGTAGATAAATTACTCTCCCATTATAAATGGCTAAACATATACTTTGCTTAACAAAAGCTCAAAGGGGGACAAAGGAAAGATGAGAAATAAATTTGCACGTCTGTTACCCATTTGTAATTCGCAAGGTATTTTCACATCATCTCATTTAATCCCCTAATATTTTTCCTTTGCCACATTTAAGATAGGAACCACTAGGGTGGGCTTCCTCTGCTCCCAGCCTCTGCTCCCTAAGTGAATCTGCACCTGCACCTTGCTGGCCTCCTTCCCACAGTATTCGTGGGATGCAAGGTGTCCCTGCCCCTGCCCAAGGCTAATTCCACCTCCTCCCCTTCCCTGGGGCCCCATTAATCATCCCCACTAACTTTAGCATCTTCCTTTCAACGGGCTCTTTCCCACATATTAACATGGTCAGATCTCTCCTGTCTTCAGGGAAAGAAGACCTGCCTAACCCGATGTTCCTCTGTGCTGTCTGCATCTCACTCTTCAGTCCTCTGCTGTCTGGTTTCTGCCTCCCATAAGACTGTTCTCTCAGAGGTCAGTCATCACATCCAGCGGACAGCTTTCAGTCTTCATCCTGCTCAACGTTTCTTGAGCCATCTGGGGCTTCGGACCAATTCTTCCTCCTTGAAACCTCCTCTTTCCGTGGCTTCCAGGGCACCCCTCTTTCCAGACCTTTTCCCATCATCTCTAGCTCATCCTGCTCAGGTACATTCACTGGGTTCTCGTCCTTCACCTGCTTTTTAAGAAACTATTATTATTGAAATATAACACACATACTGAGAAGTGTACAAATCCTAAGTTTACAGGCTGATAATTTTCACAAACTGAACACGCCAAAGTAACTAGCGCCCAGATCAAAAGACAGACTGTTTCCAGTGCCCCCAGAAATGGCCCTTATACCCCCTTCCAGCCACCTTGCCCCCCAAAGAGTAACTTGAAAATCAAGCGTGAGTTTTGCCTGTGCTTGACCTTTATGTATTGATAAATGTGAACTATGAATGCTTTGTATCTGGCTTCTTTTGCTTAGCATATGTGTATGGGAGAATTATCCAGATTTTCTAGATGTAGTTTGTTCCCGCTCATTGCTGTATGAGCTTTGACTGAGAGAATACACCACAATTCATTTATCCATTCTTCTGTGATGGGTGTTTGGTGAATTTCTGAGGTTTTGCTATTAGAAGGCATGGTGTGATAAAACACTTATGTACCTGCTTTTTTAAATGGTGAATTCCCTAGATTTCCATCCTAGACCTCTCCCTCTACATAGTCCCCCAGTGAGAATATGGAATATTTACGGAGTAGATGGGCAAAGATGGCTTAGACATGAAAGCAGTGTCCCCTCTCACTAAATAAAAAAGAAGCTGTTAGAAATGTTTCACGTAAATTTTTTTCAGTTGCTATTTTCAAAATCTAAAATTCAGTATCTGCTTGTTAGCCCAACAAAAACCTGAAGTCCAAAATTCTTACAGGAAAGATTAAATTAGTGCCAGGTAATATGTAAGATTCTCGTAGGGAGAGATTAATTTAGTAAAATATTTGTTTTTCAGCAAATGGGGCCAATGATTCCATAATACTACTGAAAGCTTACATTCTGTTAGTTTGATCATTAGTTTCTACTTCATGAAAATTAGTGATGGACCTCTTTTATGACACCATATAAATGTTCTAGCAAGGCAAAGTAGAAAATGAGCATGCCAATCTTGCTGCAGTGATCAACCAAGTCAAAGCAATGTATGATAGCCCCAAGCAACAAGGCTCATTAATAAGACCACATCAAGTAAGAGTCAAGATTGATTAACAGATAAAATTGAGCTGTAGATATTTTAGGTAAAAGCAGAGTTCTGGGATTACACTTGCATCAAGTCTGTAAAGGAATTTTTAATGTATTTTGCTACTGCTTTACTTGATAATTCAGAAATTATTTTTATTTTGGTATAACCATTCTCAGGAAAAAATGTCAATTTAAATCCAGTAATATAATTAGCAATCCATATTAAAAGATATTACTTTTTTTTTATAACATGATGGTAAGTTTATTTTATTTATTTAGTTATGTTTATTTGGTTGCGTGGGGTCTAGCTTTTGGCACGTGGGTTCCTTAGTTGAGGCTCCAGGCCTCCTTAGTTGCGGCAGGTGGGTTCCTTAGTTGCAGCTCGCCAGCTTCTTAGTTGTGGCATGCATGTGGGATCTAGTTCCCCAACCAGGGATCGAACCTGGGCCCCCTGCATTGGGAGTACAGTCTTGTCCATTGCGCCACCAGGGAAGTCCCAAAAGATATTAATTTTATACTGTCCTGAGGAGGTAGAAAAAATGCACTGCCAAAAGTCACATGGTTTCATTATTTTTCTCCTCCAAAGATATTTTAAAATACAAGACATGTAGAGATTATTTTTTGAAGAAAAATAATTATCTTTTCTACTCTGTGCCAAGTGGTTTGGAAATATTCACCATTTCTCTCTGATGATAAACTATGTGATATTGCTTCTACTTTTAAAAACAAAGAAAAAATGTGTTTACAGTTTCCCTTTGAGGCTCTTTGGAAAGAATTCTTGAACACTTAGTGAACGGTAAATAAATGTTAAACAAAAAGCTTGTTCAGAATTGGAAACAAATAGCAATGTCCCACTTGATTCATTGGCCACCAAAGTACAATATTTAAAGAATCAGTTGATATAATTTTCAGTTTTGATAAACTATGAAAGAACTTCAGTCCCAGCTAACAATGCACAATGGCTGGTGTGTTTTGAACCCGTCACACATCTTCCCACTTGTTATGCCTTCACACTGATTAGCATGTTTTTAAAAATTGTCAACCTTTTCCTAATGGATACAGGAATTTACAACATTGAATATTTTGGAATTCTTCTGTTTTCTTAAAAAATCCTTACAGCAGTATAGCTCTTCTTTAAACTTTGCTGCAACTCTATTGGGTTTTCTGCTGTATTAATATTGCAATCACATACCTACCCAGGAAATTTATTCAGATACATTCCATAGGCTGCAAATAAATTTTTTTGCCCTATGTCAGTTGTCCAGGTCATATCCTCTCCTGGATTAAGATAACTCACATTAGTCAGGAGTCTTTTGGTTGCCAGTGATAGAAGCCAAACTTGAGCTAAGTTAGGCAAAAGTGGGTTTTATTGGAAGGATTGGGGTGTCTCACAGCTAAATTGCCTGAAAGAAAAGCAGGGGAGCAGCTGTGTCCCAGGGACAGCTGGAAACAGGGACACAGCTGCAGCTGGGACTCATGCTCTCTGCCTCGGCCTCTCCTGTGCATTCCCTTCATTCCCTCTTACTGTGGATCAGATTTCTCTCAGCGGTGGGGTACACAGCCTTGGGCCGCTGCCCGTCCTGTGGCACTTTTGTGCAAATTAGAAGGTGGAGGCAGCTTCACAGTTGCATAGTTTGGTGAGCAGAGGCATCTTTGTGAATTGAAAAAAAGCACTCCTTTTTCTTGGATGCAGCTCTGTACCAAGGCCCAAGGTTTGGTCAGCAAAAGTAAGAGAGATTTCAGCCACTCCACTCTTCTCCTGCACAAACTACAAACTGAACCTAGTGACCCAGCATGGCCTCTAATTTCTCCAGCAGCTTCTGTGCTTCTGTAATGCTGAACTCAAGCTTCCCTCAGGTCCACAATAAAATATTCTGTGACTAGGCTCTGACTGGCCCAGCTAAGGTCAGGAAACCACACATGACCAGTCAGTTATGGCCAGGGACCCGCAGCATTTACTAGTCTACTGTAGACCCTTCCCTTGGCGTTGGGGCCACCCCCAGAAGAGAACAAATTCTTTGTGAGTTAGGCAGCCAATCTGTTGGCAGCTCCTACCCAGGTTTCGATATATTTTTTGGAGAAAATTACATAAACTGATACTTATTTCACTATTATCAAATATTATTGAATAAGCTGAGGAAATATTTATGTTTTTCATTATGATTGAAGGAGTTTGAGGATTTAACTGACAATGATTTAGTTTTAAATTTGGTAGGAATGAACTCAAAGTTAGAAATCAAGATATTTTCCCTTTATCTTACATTGTGATGTCTCAAAACTGTCTTTATGCTTATGACATAGATTCGCAATGCTTCCCACCCTATCTATAATCACCGTTTTCAAAGAAATATAATATTTTCAGTGATGTTCAGGGAACATTTTACTTTCTTCAGCTTGTTTGAAATGAACTATGGCTATCTATTGGTATTAGTTCATTATCAAATTTATCTCCACTCCAAAATTACAGTGATTCTAACCCATTTAACTTATATATTTTTCAAAGTATTTTTTCCAAATAGAAACTTTTAAAAATTATAAATTATTTTTCTCTGCTACTGAATTTTTGCAGAATAATTGGTACAAATAACAGAATGTCTCTCTCTCTCTCTTTTTTTTTTTTTTTTTTTGCATGCCACACAGCTGTGGGAAGGGATTGAACCCTGGCCACGGCAGTGAAAGCACCGAGTCCTAACCACTGGACTGCCAGGAACTCCCAGAATGTCTCTTTCTTAATAACACTGCATTTCAACCTTCAGAAATAGGAGCGAGGAAATCTTTAAAACTTCATCATTTGTCTTAAATTTTTGTACTTCTGAAGGTAAATATGGGTTGATATGTTAACTTCACAATTCCCAAACCATGCACAATTCCCAATCCACATGTAGGGTCCTAGCCTGAAACCACTGCATTCCTTACATTTACGTCACTCTAGATTTACCCTAATCAATTAGTGTTATTTGTGATAATTATAAGAATAAAATATGAAGTTTTCAGCACCTTTTTTTTTTTTTTTTGCTGTACGCGGGCCTCTCACTGTCGTGGCCTCTCCCGTTGCAGAGCACAGGCTCCGGACACACAGACTCAGCGGCCATGGCTCACGGGCCTAGCTGCTCTGTGGCATGTGGGATCTTCCCGGACCGGGGCACGAACCCGTGTCCCCTGCATCAGCAGGTGGACTCTCAACCACTGTGCCACCAGGGAAGCCCTCAGCACCTTTCTTGACTAGGCATATTCTCAGAGGTATCTGAGAAAACTAAGAACACAGCCTTTTATTTTGACATAATTTTTTAAAAACTGTAGTTACCTGGGGGGAGCGGTGGTGGTGAGGGCGGGGTGGAGATCACACCTAAGTGTAATTATAATATTTAAAGAGCCTCAGTGTCACCAGTCATTAGGAAAATGCAAGTCGAAACCATAAGATACCATTTCATACCTGCTAGGATGGCTATTATAAAACAAAACAAAACAGAAAATAGCAAGTGTTGGTGAGGATATGGAGAAATTGGAACCCTTGTGCACTACAGATGGAATGTAAAGTGATTCAGCTGTTACGGAAAACAGTCGTTCTTACGAAAATTAAATATATATTTACCATTTGATCCAGCAATTCCACTTCTGGGTACTTACCCCCCAAAAAAATTGAAAGCAGAGACTTGAACAGATATTTGTGCACCTATGTTCATAGCAATATTATTCACAATAGCCAAAATATGGAAATAGTGCAAATAACTAGGGATCAATGAATGGGTAAGCAAAATGTGGTATATAGAGACAATATTATTTAGCCTTGAAAAGGGAAGGAATTCTAACATATGCTACAACATGGATGAACCTTGAAGATTACGCTAAATGAAATAAGCCACACACAAAAAGAACATCATATTTGATTTATGTGGGTACCTACAGTAGTCAAATTCATAGACACAGAAAGTAGAATGGTGCTTGGCAGGAGGAGGAGGGAATAGGGTTATTGTTTAATGGGTATAGAAATTCAGTTTGGTAAGATGAAAAATTTCTGGAAATGGATAGTAGTAATGGTTGTATGACAATGTAAATGTACTTGGCACTACTGAACTATACACTTAAAAATGGTTAAAACGGTAAATTTTTTGTTGTGTATATTTTGCCACGATAAAAAGAGGGTCAACATCAAAAAAACACTTGTGCAGGCAAGAACATCAGTTAGGTAGGGATAATGCCATTGGAGTATCATCAGTTGAATTGAACAAAGTGCTCATAGTTTAACTTTTTCTATTGTAACTCAAAGAAAAATAGAGTATTTTTATACTATGACAGGACACAATTTACAAAGCTGATGTCTGATGACCACCATTATTTTTCTTCCCTTTGGGAATTTGGAAGGAGGCATATTTCTTCACCAGCTGTAGCTCCCCAGAGCAATCCCACATACTCTCCAACTTTGTCCTCGCTGGGAATCTACTTAATCACTCCCAGGGCTTAATCTTCTGCTTATATGCTGATGATTCCCAAATCTATGTTTCCATCCCAGAACTGCCTGCTGAATATCTCCACTTAGATGTCGTCATAGGGACCTCAAAGTCAATATATCAAATCCGAGCCCATCTTCTCTCCCACTTGTTCCTAATCCCCTGGCCCCTTCTCTGGCATTCTCCTCTCAGTTTTGGGCACCACCACCTCACTATCCAGCCAGCCAAGCCCTAAACCCCAGTCATTCTAACTGACTTCTCCCTCCTCTTCATCACCCACTTCCAATAAGCCACCAGCCTGCTGTGTCTCCAGTCCCTCCCCTCTTACTGCCTTTGCTCAGGCCTCTGCTCCCCACCCCACCCCCACTCCGCTGCCAGAGTGAATTTACCACTCTTGGCAGCCACTGGATTAAAATCTGCAATAGCCTCCTGCATGATAAAACCCATATTCTGTAGCGTGCAACAATGTCTTAGCGGTTCTGCCCAGAGCTCACTCCTGTTTGGGTGTGCCCTGCACTTGTGGGCCACTCAGAGATCACTTCATAGGTGCCCAGGAAATCTCAGTTGAGTCAATAATAATCATCAATTCATCAGTCTGGTCCCTGGCTCCTTTTCTAGCCTACTCTTTCAGCACTCCTCCATCCATACCCTCCACTCCAGCCTGCTTTACTTTTTGGTGTTTCCCTGGGCAGGATAAGCTATTCCTGCCTCCCTATCTTTGCAGGGGGTTAAATGACTTGTTTAGGAACCCAACGTTGTCATGTGTCACCCTGAGCAACGTATTTAACCCCACTAGACTTCAGGTTCCTTGCCTGTAAAACAGAGTAAATGCCTACCTCACAAAATTGTAGTAAGGATATAATGAGATAACATAGGCAAAAGTGGTCTGTAAACCATAAAAATGCTATAAAATGTTATTCTGTAATTCATCAAAGCCTAGCTTTAATGCCTTCACTTGCAAGAAGCCTTTTTGATATCCTAAGCAGAAACCATCCTCCTCCTCTTGGAAGCCCCACCATACATAGCCCGTATGCTCTCATGGATTCCATCACACTCATTAACTTATCCAAGTTCATGTCTCATGTCTACAACCAGATCACAAACTCCATGAAGTCAGCATCCATTCCTACTCCATGGCTCTCCCTCCACCCTATCAAGGTCTCAAGGGTCTAGAGTCTTTCAAGGAGAATCAACTTCTAAGATTTGAAGAGGTGGAGACTAAAAGTTCCTAGTGGTGAAGTAGCAGGAAGTCTTCTGTTTGCGATGCCCCTTGGGATCATGGATCCACCTCCAAATGACGAGTCCATCCACTGTGAGCTGGAATGATAGCAGCTGACCCACCCGCTGCCAGTCTTCAAGCCCGGACTGCATTAGACATGGCTGGTCTGTCACAGGCCCTGTTCTGCTGAGCGTGGAGGGTTCCAGCAACTTTTCCAACACAACTCCAGGTAGCCATGACTAGTTGATCAATTTCAGCACAAGAGAGAAAAATCCTTTACCATCCACTAAGCTCAGAGATGCCTGCAAATAGCTGGCCTAAAGTCACTACAGAGCAAGATAAAGGGTTAAAAAAAGGGAGGGATGACTTCAGATCTGGCATGTGGGCTAGTTGGGCTTTAAAGTAGATGTCAATCCCTGGGTGCTGGCTCAGGGCAGGCTATTTCAAGGACATGGTCTGCACTATATTTACGCACAGAGATTTTGTCCCAAACTGAAAGGTCAAAGATTCCCAAAGGCATCCCCTTCAGGAACCCCAGAAACCCCTTTGATGGGGGAGGGAGCCTGAGGGTCTTGGTTTCCCACGAAATGGCCCCACCTCAGTTCACTTAGTGCTCAGCCACTCATGTCTTCCTAAAAAGGTGCCAACGGAGTGTCAGCCTGTTTTCCTCCACAAAGGGATTACGTGTAATTAAAAGGGATTATGCTTTGAAGGAAGAAACTAGCCTTTAATCAGCCAGAGAAGGACACAGCAGCCTGAGCTGGAGGTGCTCTGGGCGCCATGTATGCCTGTTGCTGCCTGTGAGCCCCAGCCATAGACAGAGGGCTAGGAGTGGTCTCCCGGTCTTCCATGGTCAACAGCATGGGCTTTGCCAGACAGATCAAGCTTCTGCTCTGGAAGAACTGGACCCTGCGGAAAAGGCAAAAGGTAACAGGTGCAGCTTGTGGTCTCAAACTGAGGCGGTGTGGAGCAAATAGACAGTGGAGACGGTGGGGTGGGAGTGGGTAAAATGAGTAGCCAATGGGCTGGTTGTCATTTATCACTGAAGCAGCAGGTAACTGTCTGGCTCCTCTGTGAGCCTCTCTGACAAGTGTCCTTCACAGGAAGATGTGCTTCTCTGTCCTGAGGTAGCTGCCTTCCACCTACAGTCCAGCACAGCCATATTATAAAGTCTGCTTTTGCCTGCCCTGAGCATGAATCCATTACCTGCCCATCCCTCCCCTGCCCCTGGTTTTTAAACCTGCTCCTTTGTCCACATGCCCTTGTGCAGCCATACTGTGGGGCAGGAAGAGCCCTAAGTCCTGAAGATCAGGCTCAAAGGAAAACCATGCTCTCTAAGAGCTTTCCAATCCAATGATACTATGTTTCATTGGTTCTACAAAGCACACTGGTTTTTCACATTTCTGAAGTTGGACTGCAGCTAACAATCAAGTGACACATTCTTTTCTTAGTGTGCAAAAAATAACAGTGCATCTATAACAATTGATGGTGTCTTAGATTCAATGAGATGTCTTATCAACAACCACAGACGTTTACTGAGACTGCCAGTGAGCACACATGGGACTGCGCTGGACCAGGGACTTAAAAAGACACAGATCCTACTCACTTCGAGTCTGGCTGTGAGAACCCAAAATATGTTTTGAGACCAAGAGCAAGAAAAAGGAACATGGGCCAAATATCCCCTGAGAACAGGCAAGAGCCACAAGAGATCAGGGATCCCAGGGGTATACATGTAAATCTGACTGGCCTTTGTAAATTTTTTCTAAGAAAGGGTAAAGAGTGAATATATAACTATAAAGAAATAATGCACATTGCTATGGCCTCGGGCATGGCAATGCCAGATGACTAAAGGAGCCGAGAGAAGTTGGAGTGGGGAGGATTGAGGGGTGGGCAGGCTTGGGATTAGAGGGAGCCAGGCAAGGCAGGAGAGCTTGGAAGGAGACAGGGAGGAAGACGGGCTGTAGGGAAGAGAACAGATCTGTTCCAAGCGGCGATTCAGAGTGGGTTTGTGTGGGCAGGACAGGGTTTTTGTGGGCGTTGGAAAGAAGGTTAGAGAGGGAAGGGGGCCAACAGGTGGAACATCTGAAGACCTATGATGAGTGTCTCAGTCAGGGTCCAGTCAGAGGGACTCTAATACAAGGAGGTGTTAGCTAGTACAAAGCTGGTAACTGAGGATGTAACAGAACTCCAGGGTGACATGGAGGTAGCAACTGCAGGATGCAGCTACCACCCCTAGAGCTGAGGGAACCAAAGGGAGAAAGCAGAATACAGAGGAGAAGAACACAGAGGAGATGTTAGCAGAGGTGGAACTCAGCCCTGTGAGTAAGGGATGCAATGAGGCTGCTGCTGGGGTCTCTGAGCCCGGTCTTAGGCCCAGACCCAGGAGGAAGAAGCCCTGGCTGGCAAGAGGGTTTGGGACTGAGGTAGAATAGCTTAATAACTGGCATGAAAGGGAGCAGCAAGGGACACAATCCAACCATGTGCACAGATGATCCTTCCCACTTGTATGGCTTGGGCAGGATTTAGGGATGCTGGAGGGGAAAGACAAGTTAGGACCCCCTCCTACTGGGAGACACCAGTGTCCTTAGGCTGCTTTCCTTTGTCAAAGTTGGTGTGATTTTCAAATTAGCACTGAAGTTATTTGCTATCCCAGGAGCCAAGTGCAGAGACTCAATCTCTTATTTCCGGGAACTTCCTTTCTAGAATGCAAATAGGCAAAACTGAAACAGACTCATTACTAAATTTGTTCACTTATTCATTTAATAACATTTGTTATTAAAGGAAACTTCAGTTAACAAATACTTAATAATTGCCAGGCACTGTGCCAGGTGCTGGGTACACAATGACCAACAAGACAATCACGGTCCCTGCCTGCATGATGCTTATAATCTATGGGATGCTGAGGAATTAACATTCTCACTCAATTTGACTCTCAATGTGCTCTTCATGGTCCTCAAAAAATGTACCCAAGGACTACAGCTGCTGGCCTGAAATGACTCCATTCCTGTGGCAAAGCATGTTGACATTACAGAGAATAATCCTATTTTCAGTCACAGAGTTTGGCTCAGAGGCCCTCACAGTCTCTGCTTCTTTTTGCGGGTGTTGGTAGGTGGCCTCTGTTCAGGGACTCTGTCTTCTACAGTGTGCTTCCTAGGGGAGCACATTGCCAGCCCCTCTGCAGCAAGACGGGGCCTTTCAGGGTGAGGACCTTGACTGCGGGAATCTCCCAGGAAGCACCTAGTTGGGGCTGACATTTGTATGATGACATCCTGATGGTCTGGAAATTGAGGTCTCTGTCTGGTGTGCCTCCAGCTAGCTTCCCCTCTGCTCCCACATTCCGGAAATTTCCAGGCTGTCTGGGTATGATGGAGATATCCCCACAGCCCCTAAAAGCTCTGATAGGGATCTGTGGCTCCTTCTGTAAACTTTTGAAGCTGCCTGTAAACTTTCTGGAAGCTTCTGCCTTCACAAAATGGTGACTCTAAGAAAGAAAAGTACAACACGCGCAGCCCATAACTCAGCTCCTAGGTTTTTAATTCCTCAAACTTTCATGGTTTTTGATGTTGACTACTGTGAGCAGAGCAGGAGCAAAAACCAGATACCAAATTCCCCATTCCTCCTCTCTTTATCACTAAGAGCATAAATGAAGGTCTTCAGATCTCCGCTTTCCCCCCTCCCTTTTTTTCTTCCTCTGTTGACGTTATTAAGTATTGCTAAGTGCCTGGCACTGCACTAAGTATCACCTCATTTAACCCTCACCTCAATTCCGTGAGAGAGCTACCACTATTATCCGCCATGGGTACTGATGAGGTCGTTGAGGCTTCAGATGTTAGTGACTGGTGGGGCTGGATCCAGGACTCCAGGACAGACAGACAGGTCAGTTACCCCACACTGCCCCCATGTATAAAGCCCCATCTAATAAGCTGGTCAGGAAGACCACAAAGGTAGGGTGACTGTATAATTTATCATCCAGTCCAGGGTAGTTTTAAAAGTGAAAGGAGGCACTATTAATAATAATAGTAATAATTAATAATTGCACCAGCACAATAAGTGTAAACTGATACTGGACCTGGCAAACTGGGCTGTATGGTCACCCTCTACGTCCTATATAGCTAGGTGAGTTAGACAGCCCCTTCCCTCATGGAATTCAGAGCCAGGTGGAAGCAGGTGTCTGTGCACAATTGCTGAGCGGAAAACCATGTGCAACCGTGGAGTAGAAGGAAGCATGGGGTGGGGGATGAGGATGAGCTCTGGGAGCTCAGAAGAGAGATTGGGGTTGGCAGGAGTAAGAGAAGGCTCCACAAGGAGTTCATTCCCCAGAGCATGCGTTTCCAGAGATAAGACCTCTCCCACTGATGGGGACAAATACAGGTGCGCCCACATTTTCGATGGGTCAGGCACTGTGTTGGGACGGTTTATAAAGACCATTAGATGTGTCTCTTGCCCCTTAGAGCCCATAGTCTAGGGCCCCTTGGTGTCATCTCCCTGGTCCCAGCTTCCATATCAGGGCAGGATACTTGGGGAAGCCAAAGGATTCATGAGAGTAAGGGACTTATCATTTCTTGGACCCCAGACCTGGACATCTGGTACCGCTGTGACCTTTGACTTGGGGACCAGAATTAGGTGAGGAAAACCTGGCAGGTGTGGAGAAGCTGGGCAGCCAGCTCCAAGCCTTCCCAGGTCCTGGGTCATATTCATCCAGGCTAAGAACCCTGTTTGGGCTCTCTCTCCGTGCAGAAGGGAGAATCCTGCAGTTCATTTCAAAACGTGTCCACCCGCTTTCAAATTGAAAACAGAGTAGGAGGGAAGAAAACCTAACTGGCCAAGATTTAAAACAACAAGCACGACTCTGCCCTTCCCTGTGACCCCTCCTCCCCTAAGTAGGTTGAGTGGTAAAGAGAGGGGGAGGGGAGGGGAAAAAAAAAAGGGAACAAGGAAATACCAGTTTGGAAAAAAAAATTTCCACTGGCCCCTTCTGAGCTTCGGCTGGGCTTAATTAAAGTTACAGACATGTTTAAAGAGAAGGGGTGTGGGGAGTCAGAGCTGCTCTGAAAACATGTTTTTAATTACACTGTGGAATTTCTCCCTAGGGTATGCCTGTGCACAGTTGAGCATCAAGGACAAAGATGCCGCTCTGGGGTCGGGGTGCTGAGTCCACAATTCTGGGGGAGGGAGAAGAGGTTGTTGTGAGGACGTGCCAGGCTACAAGGGCTAGAAAAGAATTGCTGGTGGTCTTTGTGCAGGGAGTGAAGTGTGAAATGCAGTGCTTCCAAAACAAATGCTCACAGAGTTGGAGCAGTAACACTGACTTCTCAAAAAATGCTTTTCAAAGATTACCAACCACTACCTGTGCCAGTGGTTCTCAGCTCCGGCTGCACATTGGAACTACCTGAGAAGTGTTAAAAAACAAACAAAAGACACCGAGCTGATGTCCCACAGCCAGGCATCCTGGTGTAATTGATGTGAGGCATGGCCCAAACTCCCCACAGGATTCCTGCCTGCAGCTGCGTGCGAACTGCAGACCTAGGTCAATGAAGGTGATCATTGGAGAGGCGGGGAATATAGGCAGAAAACAGCAGCCCTAACTCAGAGATATGGTGAAGAGGAACACCTGCAAATCTGTACTAGTCCTAGCACTAGGCAAAGGATGAAGGAGGAAAGGAAAATTCTGATCTGGCCTCCTCCTGATGGGTGGACTTCCAAAGACCAGATACTTCAAAAATACAAGAGTGAGTGAGTGAGTGGGTGAGTAGATGAGAGAGTATGTGACTCACATGGCAAAGAGGGATGAGATGCACTAGCTTAAGTTTAGGAATTTTATCCATGGGACAGGTAAGACAGGCTGACTCACCCTCCCATGGTCCAAGGTCCTCTAACATATGGAGTAGGGGACAGTATGTGGTTAGTTTTCTCAGGAAGCCCCATGTTTCCAAACTGACAACTGAGCAGTTCTGACTCCAGAAAGGGAGAAAAGGAGGAAACATGAATGTGAGTGGAGGGCAGACCTAGGAGTTGCAGATAATTTTAATTATAACTCCTTGCTCTTCAGACTTTATAATGTGCTGTCACCTACAATGTCCTTGTGACCCTTGTGAGAAGTGAGGGTCAATAATAAATGGCTCACGTTGATAGAATGTTACCATGTGCCAGACTCTGCTTTAGGTGTTTTACACAGTGAACTCATTTCATCCTCACAGCTGCTCTGAGAGGTAGGTCCTGATATCACCCCCATTTAACAGAAGAGACCCTGAGGCATGGAGAGGTAGAATGGGTTACCCAAGGTTGTACAGCTAATAGGGAGTGAAGTTGGCTAAGAACCCCTGGTATTGACACACTCTTAACCCTCAGTATAAGCTGTAGGACAAAATAGTCCCATTTCACAGATGAGAAAACTGAGGCTTGGGGATTAAGCAAGCCCCAAAGTGACTCCTAACCTAGCTCTTCCCATTCCCAAATCAACATCAATGTCTCATACACCAGACAATTCCCAGACAGACATTGCTCCATGGAAGGTGGCTGACTTACTAGATAGGAAGCCGGTTCTGCAAGCAGTTGTCTTAAGGAAGAGTCAAATGTGTAGAATCTGGACTGATTGTCTCATTTCCTTGGTGAGGACACCACGAATAAGTTTTGGTTTCTTTGCTTGCATCTATCACTCACATTGCTATCTTGTGGAACTTGCTCCCCGACCTTGCCCACTGACAGGGCGACCTGGGATAGAAGGCGTGAAGCCAGCATACATGTCCCTGGGGGAAGCAGTTTGTTAAGTCTGCAGATGGTTGTTTACCTAAGCCTCTAGTCACCTCCAGCTTTCCAGAGAAGCCTCCTAGACCAGTCTTGACAGAGACTCACTCATTCCACCAATATTTACTGGGCACTTATTATAAGCTTGGCCCTGTGTTGGGTGTAGTGACAAGAATAGATGTGGTCCCTGTCCTCGGGAAGCTTATAGCTAGTGAGGGGTCCACCTTCATGAAGGAGTAATGACTCTGAAGTACGATGAGTGATAAAACAGGGGAAGTGTGCTACTGTGGGAATAGCTGTGCTGGCTAGTACCCAGCAAAGATGGATGAAGCTGTTAACAGTGAGATAGGGTCACTGGGGACAGTCTTTACTCTTCCTCCCTTGATTTGCATGACCTGGGAGGACTGCCAACGTTTCTATGGCTATCAAGTATGCTTGGGGTCAGTCCTCTTAACACGGGATGGGACTTGTCCAATACTGGTGTTTTGCCATTTTGGGGGAGAATATGTGCCTTAAGGAAAAATCTTCTATTCTTTCTTCTTCCCATGATGTTTGTGTGACTTTTTCCTCTAAAACATCCTCCCTAGACATATTTTGGATAAAACATTTTGTAAAAAGTTATAACTGCATAATCACCACCTACCCTGACCATCTTTTGCTTTTTCTTCAATGTATTATCTTTTTTCCCTCTTTGACTTATGTTATGATTTGTAATAATTCAGTTGCCAGCAGACCTCACCAACAGAAAAGGAACAAAGATTTATTGAGCACCTGCTATGGTGTCCACTACTTTGCTGAGAGTTTAAGTACATTTCTTTGGAAGGAACAACAAAGGGTTAAATTTAAAACCATGTGAATAGCCCCTAGCAGATCTATATATACTTACATTTCTATTCTTAGCCATCTGCCTTAATTCTCCTTTAAATCTTACCAGTTTCCTTCCTAAGGTCTCTGGAATGGGGGTTGGGTAGAAGAACTATTACATTCCCCCATACATACCCGCCCACCCTCCCCCCAGTAATCCCACACCTCCAACCATACCCTCATGTGCAATGCCTCAGGGTGTGGGCTGCAGCAACCAACTTGTTCTCCTTCCTTGGGAGTCAAGAGTCCTTAAACTCTAAATTGAACCTAAATTTAAATACATACTTTCAATTGTATGTTGGTATCAGCAACCTCTTCCAATATTATAAAATCCCGCAGCGGCATAAGTTTAAGCAACAAGAAATTGTTGAAGGAAAATGGTATACCCAGATTTCTGGGTTTGACTTTGCTATGGATCACAGTAGTTCACAGAGGCATTTTCACCTTCATTCATTCATTCATGCATTCAGTGACCACATATGCAAAGTCTAGCAGCGCTAGAAGAAGACAGGGCCGGTGTGTGTGTGGGAGTGGGGGGAATGTGGAAGAGCACTGAGCCAGGAGACAGGAGGCTGGATTTTGGTTCCAGTGCTGTCACTGCTGATGAGACACTGCACAGGTCACCTGCCCTTCCTGGGCCTCTGTTTCCTCATCTGCAGAAGGAGAGGTTACAAGGAGACCTGTACTACCTGCAGCATCAGCATTACCTGTGAGCTTGTTAGACGTGTGAGATCTGATGGGGTCTTACAGAATCAGAATTTGCATTCACGTGCACAGCAACGTCCAAAAACATCGAAGTGCATATCTTGATGACCTTTGACGAAAGTACTGTGCTAATGCAGTTTTCTAAAATAGAGGCAGAATGGAACCCAGAGGGACACCAAGTCTTGTTAGTCTAATATATCAAAGTAGAGGCAGTATGGGAGATGGGATTTAAAAAAAGGAAGTCCTTTAGGTAAATATACCACAACCAAAGTCCTATTGCATAGACAGGCACTGAAATGAAGTATGTCTGCTTTGGGTATGTTTCCTGTAATCTCTTAGCATCACTGGTCTTTCTCTCTTTTTGTTGTGTTTTCCCAGATTCGCTTTGTGGTGGAACTTGTGTGGCCTTTATCTTTATTTCTGGTCCTGATCTGGTTAAGGAATGTCAACCCACTCTACAGCCAACATGAATGTAAGCATAATGGGGGTGAGGGCAGGGGGAGCCTTGGCAGGCCTGGAGGTCCTATCCATTTGTTTAGAAAGGTTTTGGGGGCTGGGGGTACCAGTATCTGATCTGCTTATCATCATTTTATGCCAACGATGCAGAAAACAGAGATTCATCGGCGTTGGGCAAACTAACTTTTAAATCCTACACATTCTATGCAAATAATTACATGTGGTTACTGAAGAATTGTGTAATTATTTTTTATTTGGTTGTTTTTTTTCCTATACCTAAACTCTTCCTAACTTCAAAGGGAGCAGATTATAGATGAGTTCTTTGAAATATTTTGGAGATATTGCAGAGATATGTTAGACATGGTGCTAAAGAAAAATGAGAAGGGACAAAAAATAGTGTATTAATAATATAGTATTTCTTGGACCCCAGAGGTGTCCTGGGACCAAAGATGAGCCTGTAAGTACCTCTTTTATACTATGCCCCTCAGAGAAAGGCTTCATCTGGTTTCTGGCCAGGATGACATCTTCTGGCTCTAGACAGCTGATGTGAGGGCCTCAGGAGTTATACACAGCTGCTCAGTCCCCTCTTCTTGCTCCTCAACCTCTTGTTTTTAAGTTTCAGGCCCCAAGTTCTGACTCAGACTTCTGTACATCAAACTCTTGCCTCTTTACCTCGCCCCCCAAGGAGCCCATAACCTGCGCCTGGGCCCCCTCTTGCATGTTTGGGGGTAGATGCTCAATACATAGTTGTGAAAGGAATAGATGGACCTCTTCTCCTCCTCAAGCATCAGCAACTCGCGGAGGCTTCTTGCGCTAACATCTCTCTGCCTCTCCCCATCCCCCCACCAAAACGATGTGCTCCTCCTCTGTTCCCCCTTCACACTTCCGTCCATGCCTCTATTAGGACATTTGTCCATCTCTCCACTACACTGGGAGCTTGAGAGAAGAGACCCTGTCTCCAGCACCCTGCACAGGGCCTGGCATATATTAGATGCTCCTGCTTCTTTTTTTATTTTTTAACAAATTTATTTATTTATTTTATTTTTAGCTGCATTGGGTCTTCGTTGCAGTGTGCGGGCTTTTCATTGCAGTGGCTTCTCTTGTTGCGGAGCACGGGCTCTAGGCGCACGAACTTCAGTAGTTGTGGCTCCTGGGCTCTGGAACGCAGGCTCAGTAGTTGCGGCGCACGGGCGTAGTTGCTCCGCAGCATGTGGGATCTTCCCAGACCAGGGATTGAACCCATGTCCCCTGCATTGGCAGGCGGATTCTTAACCAATGTGCCACCAGGGAAGTCCCGCCCCTGCTTCTTAAATGTTGGTGAATGAAGGAAAGCACCAGAAGGGCAGGGGTCCTTCCTGCAGAGGCTCTAGATCCTAGGGCCTGCATCCTACTTAGTGTCAATGACTAACTCCTTGTCTTCATTTCCTGTCTTAAAGGCCATTTTCCCAACAAGGCGATGCCCTCAGCAGGAATGTTGCCATGGCTCCAGGGAATTTTCTGCAATGTGAACAATCCTTGTTTTCAAAGTCCCACCCCGGGAGAATCTCCTGGAATTGTGTCAAACTATAACAACTCCATGTAAGTGTTGAGATTCCCACCATACAAGGAGGAAGCTGTCCACCCTTTATTCTCATCTTGCCCTGGAGTTCATGTGTGAGCACACAGAGCATGTGACACTGAATGAGTGTTTTTGTGGCTTGCTGAAACCTTAAACTCAAAGGAGCAGGGCATGTTTCCTCTCTGGAGCATTCTATCAGCTGTCAGGGCACTTGAGGAAAAGGCTTCAAACTAAGGCCACATAACACAATTTCTTGGTCCATATATCCCCAAGATGTGACTTGGAGTCTGATTTCAGCCCCCTGCTGAGATGTGTCCACTGCCTCCAGGTCATTCATCTTCGTGGATGGAGTCACTGGATGAAAAAAACTCAGTTCCCCTTCTGTTTCCTTACATCTCTCTCCACGCTAGATCAATTCTGAGAGATCCCGGTTCCTTTAAAGGCCTTCTTGGATGTCTAAAGTCTAAGAAAAATGTCAGGGAACCTTTTGAGGGTGAATGAAATCAAGTTTACAAGGTGAAGTTTGCTTCTTGGAAGACAAAGACAACTTCCAAATCCTGTGTCATAAATGCCATCAGTTCCCTTGGTCGGCAAAATCTTAGTACACTGCTTGAGAGCAGAAGTTCTTAACCTGTGGGGCTGACGACCATTCCGAGAATCTGATGAAAACTGATGGCTCCTCTCCTAAGAAAGATGGACACACACACACACACAAAACGTTACACTGTGCATATGATTTCAGGGGAGTTGTGGACTCCAGGTTAATGACCTCTGGTCTGGGATCGAATTCAGGTCAAATTCCATACGAAAAGGGTCTGTTTTTGGAATTCCCTCTCAGAGCAGGAGGTAGGGGGACTTGATGTAACGTGTTCTATAGACAGAGGCTCAGGGATGAGGACAGGCTTGTCCTTCAGCCACTGTGCTGACCTCGGGCTGCAGCTTGTGACGTTTCACCAACAAAGGCTTGTTGGGGAGTAGGCTTCACCTACTTATATAAACATCAAGTCAGATGGAAACTGAGATATTTGGTTACTCCAGTTCTTTCCTTAGAGGAGATCTGGATATAATTCCTCCAGGAAAAAACTGCATTTTGACTAAAATAAAAAGAACATTTGGTAATTCAGCTTAATACTCAGAGGGAGCCTTCCCTACTGGGAACAAACTGCGACTGCTTTTGCCCTACAAAGGCAGAAGTGAGCAGTGGTGACAGAGACTGCACGGTCCACAAGCCTATAATATGTTTGCTAACCCCTGGATTATAGGAAGATAGAGGAGGGAACACAGAACACCCATCTTCCTGGGAAAGTCAGCAGATGGCATTTTAGCTGGGCTCCCATGGCTGCAAACACCACCTGGAAGCTTTAATTTACAATCTGTACTTTCAGCTTGAGCCTCCTTGAGGCGCCTGAGAAGAAACACCTGCCTAGAGATCCCATGGGTCACATGACGGGATCAGGGGAGACTTGAAGGCATTTCAGTGGAGGCTATATGGAGTTTTGGTGGAACTGGCACTGACAGTGTCTACAGATTGAGAGGTGGGAGCTGGGGAAGGGAAGGGGTTTCGGACTCCAGCTGTACTCAGCATTTGAACAAGGAAATCTGGGTTTCATGTTTCACACACACATTATGAGTGAAATATTCATTTGCTTGCAAGGCACAGAAACACGTTTAAACAATTTTAAGCCTCAGAGGGAAAGATACTGTTTGGACACTAGACCTTCTTGAAAAGCCAGGAGCAGCAAGGCAGTTCTCAGAGAGTGGGAGAAGAACTGGAGAGCCGTCAGGAGCTCCTCCCTCCCGTCTGGGCCTACAAGGTCCAGCCTCTCTGCCACCCTCTGGGCTTCCACTCCATTTGCCTCTCTCCATGGACCAGTATCCCCTGCTTCTCAATGCCTGGGCTGGCGCTAGTTGCCCAGTTCACGGCCCCTCAGCTTGGGCAATCAGAAGAGCATCCCTGGGTACCATTCAAATTCCTGGGAACAAATCTGCTTAGCCCAGCTTTATTCTCCTTGTCCATCAACCTTGGTGGAGGTGTGTGTGTACATGTGCGCAGAGAGGACTTTGAGGGTTAAGCATGGCTGTTAGAACCTGCTCATAAGAATGGCTGGAAGGGCAGGTCTCAGAGAAGTGGGTACTGGCTGGGAAGAGCCTCCAGTAATATCTCCTAATATCATCCTATTTAAGGGTTCTTGGGACAGGAAGCACATAGAGAATGGGGTTAAGAGGTGACCCAGCCCTGGCAAAGCTGGAAGACTTTTAACCACAAATTTCCCACTGCCCGTGTTATCTTATATGTGTAAGGAAGTAAAAACATCTTTCTCCTTTGCCTTGGCAATATTGAGAGAATACATAATGTAATAGATAGGTCAAGCAGGTGGTATGTTAAAAAATTACACAAGGTATTATGATGATGATAATGATGTTGATGAAAGTGACAGCTGTGTCTTTATTGATGAGGCTCTTTCTTACAGCTTGGCAAGGGTATATCAAGATTTTCAAGAACTCCTCATGGATGCACCAGAGAGCCAGCACCTTGGCCAGGTTTGGACAGAACTCTGCACCTTGTCGCAACTCATGAACACCCTCCGGATGCACCCTGAGAGGATTGCAGGTGAGGTGGGCTTCAGTGTTCTTACTATCACTTGCCTCTCGCTTGCCTTCTCCATCAGAGAGATTGAAGATACAGGAAAGAGTTTGGAGATTTGGTTGGAAAAGATACCAGAGGATGCAGGAAGGTATGGGACCTAGAGGCAGCATGAGGCTTACCTTGGCGAGAACTCCTCTTCCTGCCAGGCTTGAAGGTGGGAAGTTGGGAAGGAGGGCAGGAAAGGTCTCATCCCAGGTAAGTCCAGAAATAGGAGAATGCAGAGAGGGATGGTGCTCTGGGAAGTCTGAGGCCAGGTGAAGGGCTGGGAGCAGGGGGAGGAGTTTGCGGAGCATGGTAAAGGTGTGGAACACTTTCACAGAGTCCTAGAGAGTGAGCTACCCAGGACCGTGTGGAAGCAATGCCAAGTAGCAGTAAGGAGCCAGGGAGGTCAGAGCACATGTCTATCATGACATAAATATGTACAGTTATTCTGTTTCTTCTGGTAATATTCAGCATCCCAGGCCCTGAGGCAGAGCAGGTGCAGAGTGGGGGGATGCAGTGCTGGGGGCTGGTAGGGAGGTGCCACAGAAAGTCCAGGAGTCCGGGGGGTTGAGGGTGGTGATTGGACTACACGGATCGGGTTCAGGCTGCATATGGATGGAGGAGAAGCCAGAAGTACTGCAATTGCCCAGGGGAAAATGGAGGGGCAAGAGAATAGAGGTCTTGGAGGGCTCCATGACCCTGTTGAAGGACTGAGAAAATAGCAGGATGGAAAGATTGACAGATGTGGTCAGAATGTGAAATATGCGAATTCAGGATTTCAAAGGCATGCAGGACAGATAAAAACAAGCCCCCAGGTGTGGCCATGGTTGTTGAAGTGGAGCGGAGGTGAAGGTTAGGTGATGGGGAGGGGAAGGAAATGAGAGGCCACACTGGATGGACCCTGAGGTGCTGTGGGTAGGAGAGCCTCTTGGAGGCCAGAAGTGTGAGGAGGAAGGGTGGGGGAGTTCCCTCTCCCATGCCCCTCCTCCCCACGGGAAGAATTAGAAACAAGCAAGACCCAAACCCAGTAACCACTCTGACATCTCTTTTTAGAGCACAAGTGAATGTTGTGTGGTTGTCACATCCGCCATAGGCTCCTCTGTAGGTGGCCGGAGAGACTGGCCATGGCAGTGGCCTGGGCACCAGCTGGACCACATCCCCTTGCAGGGGCACATGAGCAGCTGGAAAAGAACAGGGCTGCCAGGACCCCAGGGGTCACTGCAGTCCTGGGAGTGGAAAAGATTTTTCAGGGGTTGGTCTCAGAGGCTGCGAAGGAAGTGGTTTGTTGCTGCTGGGAGATGTCTGCTCCTAGGTTGGAGATGGGGAAGTGACTGTCAGGATGATCTTGGAGGATGACAAAGATGAGGAAGGGGCCATCCAAGGGGACAGGAGGGGCTGGATAGAAAAGCTTCTGCTCAGGGAGAATGGTGCAAACCAACCCCCCAGGGCTCCTCACCCATGCAGCGCAGTCAGCAGATGTTTGGTGAGAGCCCACTTAGCCAGGCAGTGTGCCAGTCCCCGGGGACAGAGAGGTGGTCAGACCAGTGCCCTCCCCTGAGGGCTCCCTGGGCAGAAGTGGAAGGACCAAGTGGACAGTGACCTTACCATGTGGGGGGCTGGTGGAGGGAAGCAGGGGCGCTTCAAAGAGCACAGGGGAGTCAGGAGGGGAAAGTTCTCCAAGGAGAACCTGATCCTCCTCCCGCTGGGCCACCTTCTGCCTTCTCTCCCCATTGGAGTAATAAAGGACACAAGTATGATCAGATAACCGTTAAGATTGCTTCATTACATTCTAATTCTTTCAAAGATAGTAACGCATATACTTTATGTAGTAAAACCAGATTACAGACACTATCTTCTTTGTTACTCGGAAGTTTACTAAGATTTTACTCAGCTCAAGCTTAAAGGGCCTTGCAGGGTATGAGCACAGTTAGCATTTTAATAGTGAGGGGAATAATGGGAAAGCACAAACAAGAAAGCGTTTTTTTCCCCAAGGTTAAACAGCGGATGAGAACACGGGCTTATCTGACCCCTGGAATGACTGTCTACCCCATTCATCCAGCAGATATTTCATTTTGTTTTCTGATTGTCGGATGGGGTCCGGCTGGGAGGAAATATAAAGGAAGTCATTTCAAACCACAGTGTCTCTGTGGTCTTTCAAGCCTGTCTATGAGAACCAGAATGGCTCCTTCCCAGCCCGACGCAGGACTGGTTTTGAATGGCTCACAGGCGCCCCTGCTGCCCGCCTTCAGGCTGTGGGCGAACGTTCCCTCAGGAGGACAGCTTTGGGGCTCTGGGACAGCTGAGTCAGGGAAGGCCAGCCAAGGCTCTCCAAAGGGCTTTGGGGGCCGAGAACACAGACTCTGCAGAGCCCCTGACCTTGGTGGCCATGAGAGGGGAAGGGGACCATCCCCAGGAAAAGAGACAGAGTCTCTGAAGGAGTTCCAGGCCGGGGACTGAGGTCCACCGTCAGAACTGAAGACAGTTTCAGAGTCCGTCCCAGGGTCCCCTGGGGACCTTGCCGGCTCTGAGCATTGACTCCTTAGCCCAAAGCTGCAGTGGAGGGTTAAGCCTTTGAAAGCGAGGTGGGCGGCTGTACCTGGGGTGTGCTTTTGCCTGTCAGTTCCCGGTCACCTGGGAAAGTATGCCAATGGTGACCCAGGGCATTTTCCTTTCCTAGCAAACCTGTAGTACTGCATTCTCCGCAGGGGAGGATTAATGGTAAAAGACCAGCCGTGAAGCCCCCTCCCCACTCACCCCCAAGCAAGCTTTGCGGTCTCTCAATCATCTTTAAACGCTGTCTTCCCCTTAGCCTCACGCACACCTTCTCCCGGCTTCACCCACCCCAGCCTCAGCTCCCCCGACCTCCATGGGCCTCAGTGGCCCCCTCCCCCAGCCTCTAATCTTCCCAGGGAAGAGAACAAGAAGAACCACATTTTAAACTACATTTATTTTTCTTTCCTCAGGCCCCCAGTTCACATTTCTCCCTCGGGAGTCTGGTGTAGCTGCTGTCTGGTATCGGCCACTGCTTACACTTTCGGCCCCACGTTCTCCGAGCAGGGTGGCCCCCGGCCCTCCTCAGGTGTGCTGAACCAGCACGCTCCTGCCCCTTCTCCCTAGGGCCACGGCAGCCCAGGCACCTGGGTGGGAAACTGGGCCAGGGCGAAATCACTCCCAGTTTCCCTTGTTTTGTCCCTTCTCCCCAGCAAGGTATTTGTATGTAAGGCCATGTGAGGGAGTTAAAGAATAACGAAGAATTACACAGATAGGGCCCTGACTCTCAGGTCAAGACAACAGATATTTATTGGGTGGCTCCTGTCATTCCGCAGACATTTACCAAGAGCCTGATTCCACGTCAGGCTCTAATGCTGGGTGTCAGATAGAGGTGACTTGGAGGGCTTACATCTCTGTGCCCAGCATTGCTAGGTATGATGGGGAGTATAATAAAAGCAGGATCCTTAGCTCCCTACTCTCAAGAGCCTGTGTGTGTGTGTGTGTGTGTGTGTGTGTGTGTGTTCGGGGTTGCATTACTGGAGGCCAGAGGATATAGTATAATGTTGTATACAAAGAAATGATTTGGAGATGAACAACCAAGCTGGTGCCCCAGGGGAAGAAAAAAGGAAGCTGGGTTTGGAGGATGACAGACATATGTTATTGGAAAGGAAAGAAGGCAAGAAGAAAATAGACCAGCCCCTCTCAGAACCATCCCCCTCTTGGGGGAATGCCCCCAAACCATGGTTTCAGTTATCTGTGGTCAACCACAGTCCAAAAATATTAAATGGAAAATTCCAGAAGTGAACAACTCATAAGTTTTAAACTGTGTGCCATTCTAAGTAGCATGATGAAATCTTGGGCTAACCTACCCGGGATGGAAACCATTCCTTTGCCCAGGTATCCCGCTTGTTAGTCACTTACTAGCTGTCTAGCTTAGCTTATCAGATCGACTATCGCAGTATCACAGTGCTTGTGTACGAATAACTCTTATTTCATTTAATAATGGCCCCAAAGTGCAAGATCAGTGATGCTGGCAATTTGGATATTCTTTTACTGTGCCTAATTTATAAATTAAACTTCATCATAGGTATGTATGTATAAGAAAAAACATAGTATATATAGGGTCTGGTACTATCTGTAACCACTGGGGGGGTCTCGGAATATATCCACTGAAGATAAAAGGGACTATTATATATTATAGTCAGGTTCCCCTAAAGGCTTTGGGCTTTTCCTAAGCAAAAGGTAGTGATATTGAGCTACCTGGCAGTACAACTCTAAGGGACATCCATTGTGGTGAGAGAGGCTGCTGTGTGGTGGAACCTCGGGGCTGGTTCCCCTGCCCCAGCTGCACGGGCAGGCCTGTGGCTGGCCCATCCCCTTTCAAGAGGAAATGATCAGTGACATCAATCTGGACAAGACATATACAAAGAAAGTCACAACCTGAACATGAAGGGTGACTGTCAAGCACTTGGGGGGCTAGGCCTCTTGGCGGCCTGGGGAGAATTTGGGGAGGAAGAGCACTGTGGTGTTAGAACCTGTAAGGAACAGGGGCATTTGATGATTAAAGTTAGTTAAAGAAGAACTAAGAGATAAGCAGTCAACCAGGCTCCCGGAGAAGTTGTGATGTAGAGATAACTGTTTTCATGCAACCCAAATGCTTTCCCTTAATAGTGAATGCTTTCCCCTTAATGTTGAAATGATTTCATAAATATCTGGGCCCGTCCCCCTCTTCTCTGGGTGGTGCCTCATGAACTGTAGCAGTGGCCAGCTTCAGAGTGAGTGTTGGCCCTGGAAGCAAGCAGAGAAGGTGGGTGTGCCTCCCCTGGGAGGGGTAAGAATAATATTAATGCAATCAGGTCAAGCATTTTTTTGAGCTGGGAGCTAATAAGCACTTTACACTCCTTATCCCAAGTCACCCCACAATGATCCTAAGAGGTAGATATGGAAAGTGCAGACACAGAGGGGTTCAGTCACTTGACCCAAGGTCACCTCAACTGTTAGAAGTCCTTTATGCCTCCTTATAAAGAAAATTCTGCTTCCAGTAGGTTTTGAGTGGAGCTGAAAGAATGTGACTGGGTTGATCAGGGCATGAAACTGCAAGCCCAGGCAACAGGCCATCCCCCTTTCCCCACCTGAAGATTTTCTTGCCCCAGACAGCCTGATCTCTCTTAGTACATGTCCATACCCTGAGCTTAGAGCCATAGCTGAGATGACAGAAACACCAAGAAGGGTTCTCTACCCCATGACAACGGCACTAATTCTCCTCCAATTCTAGACTAGGCTTTCTCAGCCTTAGCACTATTGACCTTTTGAACCAGATAGTTTTTTGTTTTATCAGAGAAACGGGGTTGTCCTGTACCTTGTGGGATGTTTGGTGGCATCCCTGGCCCCTGCCCACTAATATCAATACTTTCCCAGTTGTAACAACCAAAAATGTCTCCAAACATTGCCAAATATTCCCAGGGGGACAAAACTGCTTCTCACCCCCACCCCATTGTCCAAGACCAACTCCACAAAGCATCCGATGACCACCACCCCGACCTAATTTTTTCCACCTTGTGTGCCTTCTCACTAAATTTGGCTCGTCTGCTCCAGCAGTAAATGCTGTGACTGCCACTGGCAGGGGCCCTGACTCTTAGGCGCTCCCAGGGAACCCAAAACAGAGCCTTCCTCTGAGAGTCAAGTTAGCAATCAGTTCTAGATGTTTTCCTTTTTTTGACCCATCTCCCCTCCGACACTCTGTTCTTTTTTTCATTCGTATGCAGGAAGAGGAATACGAATACGGGATGTCCTAAAAGATGAGGAAACACTGACACTGTTTCTCATAAAGAACATTGGCCTGTCTGACTCAGTTGTCTACCTTCTGGTCAACTCCCAAGTCCGTCCAGAGCAGGTAGGTGGATGTCATTGGTCGGTGGTCCCTGGAGGGGAAGGGTGGGCACTGAGCCTGAGCCTGAGAAAGGCAAAGGAGACCTTGAGTTTCTTTCTTCCTTCTTGCTTTCACATTCAGAATCTTTCAGATTCGTGCCACACACTCAGGAGAATACCTGGGGGTCGCTTGTGGTGATGAGCATTCCCATCGCAGGATTCTGGAGTGGCACAAATCCTGGCAGCCCTTAAAACATCTCCGAGTTTTATGACTGGAAGGAACCTTAGAGACCATGTGGCTCAAACTCCTTTTATAGTTGAGGAAACTGAGGTTTATTCATGTATTCACCAAATACGTAGAGATGTTTTAGGTACCAGAATACAGTGGGAACAATACGAGGAAACCCCTGACTCTGGGAGCTCATATTCCAGCAGGGGCGACAGGCAATAATCAAGTAAGCCAAGGGCACCTACGTGCATTTCCAGATTGTGAAAGGGGCTGTGAGGAAGGTCTAGCAGGGTTGGAGTTAGGGAGGGACTGGGGGCAGTTTTAAATTCGATGGGCAGGGAAGACCTTCCTGAGGAGGTGCTATTTGAGCAGATCTAACTGAAGAGAAGGCACCATGCAAATGCCTGTGAGAGGAGAGTTCCAGCCAAGAAAAAGGCAAAGCCAGGGTCTGAGTGTGCTGAGGTGACCTTTGAGGTCACAGAGCCCGGTAACGGCCGCAAGTAGAGCAGACCTCTGATTTCCTGGACAGTTTCTTCCCAGTGCCAGGTGAACTGCTTCTAGCCCCCCCAAATCTATTTTGTCTGTTTTCATAATCCTGTATTTATTCAGAGTGTTTTTACCACTAACATATGACTTTCACATCTGTTAGCGCCTGCGCTCCTCACATCAATCCCAAGATGGGTCAAACAGATGGGGAAACTGACGTGCCTGGCGACTGACTGACTTGTGCACAGCTGTAGAGCCAGAATTGTCCGAGCTGGCGCAGAATCCAGGCCTTCTCGTTCCTAGTCCCGTGCTCGTTCAGTGGTTCTCAGGGTCCAAGCCAATAGCCTCAGCAAGGACTGGGAGTAAATTCTCAGGCCCCATCACAGACTGACCAGCGGTCTTTGCTTTAACAAGCCCTCCAGGTGGTTCTGATGGCTCAGGGATGAGAACCACTGCTTTAGTTTGGGGCCTCATGGGCTCCTGGCCCAGCATCCTGGGGGTGTGGATTCCTAGTGTGATGAACACGGTGAGAACGCATGATAAGCAGGGGCCTTAGCACAGATGCCCCGCCTGGCTCTCCTGGCCGGGACCGCACCTCCTCTAGACTCCAGGGGAGACGGAGATGTAAATAGAGAATTTCAGGGCCTTTGTCAGTCCTGAGGCAAAGGTCTGCACAAGGTCCTGTCTGAGCCCAGAGAAAGGAGGGGACCCACTTGCGTGGCTGAGGTTGGCTCCTTTGAAGGGGGTTTTCAAGCTGGTTCCCAGAATAACAATGGAGAAGCCCATACCTGCTTTTCTAGCTTCTCAGACCCTGAGGTTTTCACTGAAACTAGACAAGGGGAGCTGAGGTTCAGCCCTGAGGCAGAGTGTCAGGGCCCTTGGAACCCGGCACCCCCAGTGCCCAGGCTTGGCCACAGTGCACTCCTGGGGCGGCCCTAGGGGTCAGGCCTGGCTGCCCAGCCCTGCTTGGCTCCCCTCCCATCACAATCTGCGGTGGGGGGGCAGGGGCAGCATCACTTGCTCACTTTCCCCTTTGCTTTCTCTTCAGCTCATAAAACTCAAGTCCTGGAAATGCCTGTGATGACTTCCAGTTGGTAATAAAAGGGAGATGGAGATAAGGGCAGGAATTTAAGGGAAACTTCTTTCCAGTTCCTCACCTACGTGACATTTGGGTTTCTAATTGCTGTGCTGCTGGCATTAGGGCTGAGGCCTTTCATGTGAGGAGAAGACAGGGCCTGGGCCATTGGGGTGTGCCTTTATTTAGTGTTGCAGTTTCTGATTAGCTGATGCTTCCCTGATCAGCAAAACTCAGAGCTTAGGAAGGAGCCCAGCTCCTGCTCTCCGGAGGCCGGTCGTGTGGACCCAGCTCCCTCCATGCCTCCTTGCCCACCCTACTTGTTAGCCTGACTGCCTTGTGTGCCTTCCTCCTGATCTCTATCTCCGTCTCCTTGACAGAACTGTCCACGGGAATTTTCCTCCATGACAGTAGTGCTCTCTCTGTGCTGTCTATAGGGTAGCTACTAGCCACATGTGGCTGGTGGGCACTTGAGATGGGGCTAGTGCAGCTGAGGAACTGAATTTTTAAATGTTATTTAATTTTAATTATTTTAAATTTAAACAGCTACATGGGGCTTGCAGCTCTCTAACCGATCATCCTCATTATACATGGAATTTCATTCTTTACCATTAGGACTGGATATCCCTCTGCCTAGTGTCTGAGCACGGCTCCAAAGGGAATAGCATCACTCGGTCTCTCCCCATCGAGGGAATTATTAGGCAATTAAAGTAATACGGTGTTCTGGTCCATCCCTCATCACACCTCTCACCCCCAGCCCTGGAACCTCGAACATTCTTCCAGGCCCAGCTCAAGTGTTGCCTCCTCAGTGAAACAGTTCATAAACCCTCCCTTCTTTGTCCTGCCCCCTCCCCCTTCCCTAATCGACAAAGAGCTAACAGCTAACGGGTAATGGTTAAGCACAAGCTGTGTGTTCAAATCTCAGCAAGGTCACAAGGTTCACTACAAGTTAATAAGCAATCTGTTTCCTCATTGCTAAAATGGAGATAATAAAAGGACCTACCATATACGGTGGTTTTGGGGGTTAAAAGAATTAATATCCGTGAAGCAATTAGAATAGTGCATGTCACATAATAAACACTCAGTAAATACCAGCTACTTTTACTAGCAGTTCTCAACACTCCCTCTTCTGCGCTCTGGTTTCACGACGTTCAGCCTAGCACCTCCTGCTGTTTAAATGCCTGCATTTCCAGCTAGCCTGGAAACTAGCCTAGCTAGTTTTTGGGAGGGCAGAAAATTCATCTTATTCTCACTGTATCCCTAGTAACTCTCCTAGTCCCTGCAGAATGGGAGCACAGTGAATGAGCATTGAATGAATGAGTTACATTTTCATGGTGTCCCAGCTTTCTCCCTCGCCTGTTGTGTAACCTTCTCAAGTCACCTAACCCCTTTTCCATCACTTCCCTCCTCGGGAATATTAGAGGTTTGGACTCTAATGAGCTCTTTAATTCCCTCCACCTCAAAATGTTTTATACTCTGGGAATAGAGTTGGGGTGAGGTTTTGCCTGGAGATGAGAAGTAAGGTATGGACAAAACAGGAAGGCTCTGTTGGAATATGCACCCAGTTACAGGCCCCTGAGATTCACGGAGTCCACACCCACTCAGCACCAGCTGTGACCTGGGCCTCATTTGGGGACTGGGCTTCTGTGTGTGGTCTGGACAGTTTCCATACAGGGGGTAACACAGACCCACCTGCTCCATTCTCTAGCCCAGAGGATTGTGTAGAAGGCATGGGACTGTGGAGGCCAGGGAAGTTCATGAACCTGTTCTATTTATGGTATTTAGGGTTTTGTCCACTACTGGGAGTCCAGGACTCCAGGAGGCCAGTTACTGTGCTGGGTGGACAAGGGTCCCTGGCCAAGGTTGAGGCCTCCTTGGCCTCTGGAGGCCATCATGGGGATTGTGCTCCACAGGAGCTTTCGGATGTGGGAGCTCCAGGGGTTAGCACCGTCAGATAAAATACAGGGTGCCTGGTTAAATTTGAATTTTAGATAAACAACAAACAGTTTTTCAGCATGAGGATGTCCCATTTGGACTCTGTTTGGGACATACTTGTACCAAAAATTGTTCACTGTTTATCTGAAATTCAAATTTAACTGGGCATGCAGTATTTTTATTTGTTAAATCTGGTGAGACATGAAGGCAGGGGTGGGCATTCACCATCACTCCAAATGCATTCTAGTCAGGCCCCCACCTCAGTTTCAGGAAGTAGGTCCTGATGGTACCTTAGCATCATGTGCTAAGAAGGGATGACTTAAACTGTAAAGTCTCTCTGCTAAAATGAGGCCTGGGAATATATTCATTTTCTATGGCTGCTATAACAAATTACCACAAACTTAGTGGCTTAAAACAATACAAATTTATTATTTTATGGTTCTAGAGGTCAGAATCTAAAAGTCAAGGAGCCAGCAGTGCTGTGCTCCTTACTGAGGGAAGTAGAGGAAAATTCATTTTCTTGCCTTTTCTAGCTTCTGGAGACTGTCCACTTTCCTCGGCTGGTGGCCTCCCTTCATCTTCAAGGCAGACATTGTTTCTTCTGCCTCCCTCTTCCACATTTAAAGGACCCTTGTTATTACATTAGGCTCACCCAGATAATCCAAAATAATCTCCTTATTTTAAAGTCAGCTGATTAGCAACTTTAATTTCATCTGCAAGCTTAATTCCCCTTGCCGTGCCACATAACGTATTCACAGGTTCTGTGGGTTAGGACATGGACATCTTTGGGCGGGCCAGTCTTCCTCTACTACAGGGAGGTTTCCAGTGTTGCTTTTCCTTTCTGCAGTTTGCTCATGGAGTCCCAGACCTAGTGCTGAAAGACATCGCCTGCAGTGAGGCCCTCCTGGAGCGCTTCCTAATCTTCCCCCAGCGCCGTGCGGTGCAGACAGTGCGTGATGCGCTGTGTTCCCTCTCCCAGGGCACCCTACAATGGATGGAAGACACCCTGTATGCCAACGTGGACTTCTTCAAGCTCTTCCATGTGGTAAGGGAGGTATCCAGCTGCCCGCCCCTTGGGGGGTAATTCCTGGAGGCAGTAGGACCTGGTGGAAGGCCATCGGGGACTCACAAATTGACAGTCAGGGAAGGCACGAACCTGGTGTTCCAGACGTTCCTTGTTCAAGACAAGACAAGACAGGCTCCAAAGGCCCGGGAATCAACTGATAGTATTTCCAGAGCCGTGGCCCAGACATCCAGGAGTCACCATTAGGATCACCATTAGATATGTGCTGTGGCAGGTCTGGGTCCCCCGCAAATGTGGGATAAGCCCTCTTCACCACCTCTGGCAGTGTGGAAAGGAGGAGCTAGGTGATAGTGGAAAAATTGTTAACCTTTCCTGGCCCCATCACTCATCTACAAAACAAATATAATACTTTATAGAGTGGTAGAAAAGATACATTAAAAATATATGCAAAACATTTAATAAATTTCCATAAATGAGAGCTTCACATTCCCTTCTCTGGGTCTGCTCTTGACCCCAAAGTTTACTGTTTCTGGATTAAAAAAACAACAACAAGAAAACCAAGAGAAAATGTCATAGAAAATTTCCAAAAACTTGGAAAGCCTAATCTAGCTCAACACTGTGTTCAGAACTGCATCCCAGACAGACTTCTTGGGATCCAGTCATATCTTCTCTTTTGCTAGAAGGGTAAGATGAGAGGGAATTATATAAAGGAGGCATCGAGCATTGGTTCTCGTACTTCAGAGTGTAGGAAAATCATCAAGGAAGCCGGTAAAAGATGCAAGTTCCACATTCCCACCCCCAGAGACTGATTTAGGAGACCTGGGCTGGGCCAGAATCTGCCCTGTTACCTTAGGTGATTCTGATGGCGGTCATCATAGGCCACGCTTTAAGAAACACTCAGGGCTTCCCTGGTGGCGCAGTGGTTGAGACTCCGCCTGCCGATGCAGGGGATGCGGGTTCGTGCCCCGGTCCAGGAGGATCCCGTGTGCCGCAGAGCGGCTGGGCCCGTGAGCCATGGCCTCTGGGCCTTCGTGTCCGGAGCCTGTGCTCCGCAACGGGAGAGGCCACAACAGTGAGAGGCCCGCGTACCGCAAAAAAAAAAAGAAAAGAAAGAAAGAAACACTCAAAATTAGAATTATAATTTTCTAGCATTGAACTGTGTTTTCTCTTTTGCCTGCGTTTTAATTTCTGGAACTATGTTTCGGAGAGTATCAATCACTGAGAACATGGCAGAGGAATTTGTGTTTTGTCTTTTTACATTCGCTCTCTCAAGTCCCAGAAAACTTGCTCCAGCCTTGTCTTCAAAAGCAAGGTGAAGGCTTTTAAAAACAAAACAGAATAAAACAAGACCCCACAGTTTCTGGCAGGGTTCACACTTCATCCCTTTCAGCGTGACTTTTCCTTGGAATGTTACTCCATAATTTCCCCAGCTCATCGGGGGGCCTCCAGAATGGGTAAGAGGGGTCAGACCTATGGATGCCACCAGCCCTGAGAGCCAAGGGCCCCAGAGAAGGTCTCTGCAGGGAGATTAAAAAGCCATGCAGTTCAAACTTCTCTGTCTGAAGTTCCATGAGGAACCCGATTTTAGACACACTTCTTAGCTTGTTTTCAGAATCAGACAGGAGAGTGAGTAGGTGATAAAAATCCTTATTCTGAGCGGCTGAACCCCCGCCCAGCACAGTGGGAGCCCAGTGCCTGCGTTTGCAGAGCTGTGGGAGCTTCCCTGGGTGCCTGGGATAGTGCAATCCTCTGGTCACTAGAAAACGGGCAGCGTCATACATCTGTTTTTGCAGCACCTTGGCCACTGGTATAGTACATGTACCTTTGGGGCATGAGGACAGCCTGGATAATAGCAGGAGAAAGGGGAACCTGGGCAAAACTTTTCATTAGGGTCTGAACCCATAACTCAGGCTACTGGCTTCAGGATGTTTATTTATCAGATAAGAAAGACTAGACTGTCTTTCCTGCTGCCCTTATATACTGCTCTGGCAAGTGTTAGAGTTCAGAAACCAGAGGAGAATTTTGGCCAGTCACCCTCACCAACCCGAGATGGACCCTAGGTACTCACCCGTGTCCATGCACTCAAACCTGAATTGGGCCAGGCATTGTGCTGAGGCCAAGGGCCCAAACATGGCTTTCATGCCCTCACTGAATTCCCAGTTACCCTGAGACAGACAAACAGGCCATGTCACAGCACTGAGGCTTGGGACATTTGTTCCCTAGAGCAGTGGTACCCAGGTCTGGTTGCACACCAAGTCACCTGGGGAGCTTTTAAAAACTACACTTGCCCCCCCACCTTCATCCCATAGATTCTGATTAGTTGCCTTTAGCATTTTTAAAAGCTTCCCAGATCATTCTAATGTCCAGCCAGAGTTGAGAATCACTGACCTACAACATACGAGTTTGATTTACAGTCTCAATTTCTGTAGACCAAGCCCAATAATAATAGTAATACCCAAATGCACCTAAGGCTTCGAAGTACTTTCATTTGATCACCCCTAAGACCAGGATGCTATGCAGATGCATCCTCCCTGCTGTCCTCTTAACGAAGCCGGTGAGCGACCCCAGAGACTGCCAAGAGGAGCAAGTTCTGGCAGGAGACAGGCTTACCCAGGAGATAGTGTTGCCCCTACCTACCATCTTTTTGTTCCTGCTTGTCTCTGTGTGGGAAGACCTAACCAAGACAGGACACATCGGCCCCAAGCAAAGAGGACAAACACCCCATGTGGTGCCCTTGAAATGTGCTTTTCCAGCTGACAGATGGACTGAGTGGCTAAACATTTTTTTTTAATTACTAAGAAGGAAACCTAAAAGGAATTGCAGGCAGTAAGATGGGATTTTTCCTCCTGTACCCATCCTATTGTGTTTTTAGTAAAATAGCCCTGAGGCAGACACAGAAAGGCTCAGGGCAGAGCCTCCGACCTTCTCAGAGGGGCATGGGCCAGGCGGGAGACAGGGGCAGGGGCCTCTCTGGGACGAGTCTGTTGTTGCAGCTGGTTGGCGAGCAGCCATGCTTAGGTCCAGCGCCGGGAGTGCTGTGCCTTCTGTTCTCCTGGGCTGTTTCTCACGCACACGTACACCAGTGTATAAATAAGGTTTTAGTAAATGCCAAGTTGGTGCTCACTAACAAAGAGAGAGGGGCCATCTCAGCAAACCACCGCACGGCTCCTGCCTCTGTCGTGTCAGGACCTGGGCGTGTGGGTGGAAGTGTAACCTCCAAACCAGACCGTGGAGCCAAGAGACTCAGAGAGGGCCACTGGGGACTCAGCACCAACTGGGGCCAGCTGTGTTTTTCCTCAGCCCCTTGGAGATCAGAAGTGAGTGTTGTCATCCTCAAATAATCCAAATGCAGTACCCTCGCCTTACTCCACCCCACCCATCCCCATATGTGCGCTCGCGCCTGCCTGCCTGCACATGCACACGCACACGCACTGGATGACCAGTGACCTAGGTGGGCTGGGACGAAAACAGCAGCCAGCTGGCTGGATTTTCTCCAAGGAGGTTTAGCCCCTCTTGGTTTCTCTTGGGTTGAGACAGTTTGAAAGAGCTTGTCTTCACCTGTGGCCTTTTTGGGCTTAACGCCCCCAGCTTGAAACCCCACAGCTCAGACCTGGGTCCAAGGTACGGTGGCTGCCAACACTACCTGAAACGTTTCACACCTCATAAAAAATGGTGTGTCAGTTTCGGGTGAGGGGTTGGGCCATTTCCCATCTGATTTGGCCCAAGGCGTGTGTGTCCCTCCCCCTACTCCCCCTCCTCCCCCTCCTCCCTCTGCGATCCTTCCTGTTTTCTCTCTGACTCTGGTGCACAGCTTTGAAATCTTGCTGAGAAGCGAATCTGTCCCTTCGGCTCTGCATGTTTATTTGTGGAAGTTCGGTGGGGAACTGAGGAGGTGCCAAGACCTGCCACATTGCTGGGAAATCTGCGTTCCCTCCCTTCCCCCTTCTCAATGGTTGTTGATAGAGGAAATTTGGCCTCCCCGGCATTTTGGCCCACGGTTTTCCCCTTTGCAGTTGCTTCCAGTGTGACATGATTCAGCTTTCTTTCCTTTCCCTCAACTGCTACTCAGTCAAGGTTTTTACTTTTCTGACTTCATTTTCCCCCGTCTTTGTGACTGTGGGGTGGCTGAACATTGAGTTCCGCAGAAGAAAGGCCGGTCTTGGGGGTGCTTGCTACATGCTCTTTTCAATGTCCCGCTTTGTTCTTGGCTCTGCTCCCTAAATTCCTGAATCATTGGGAATAAATGTGGGTGGAGTGCCCCTGCCCAGTGCGAGCTGGCCATGGTTTCTGCTCTCTTGGATCATTCGTTGCAGTTTGTTAAATTTCAACTATGCGTTTCAGTTTTCAGGTGATATTGCTGCGTCAAAATTCTCTGGAAAGGCCCCATGTCTCCAGGATTTTACCATGAGGTCCCATTAATGACTTAATTTCATGATCTCTCTCCCTTCCGATTTCTGAATCTTTGGACTGTCAACTTTCTCCCATTTCTGTGTGTGGGGGGGCGGTTTAGGGAGGGAAGAGGAGAAAGGAGTGGTATCCAGTGCCAGCAGTGTGGAGGGAGGTGCAGCAGGGCTGCTGAGCGAAAGCAAAACCAAGTCAGCAAATAGGATTTTTTTGTTGTTTGAAAATTATTAAGCCACAGCAAGTATAGTTGATTTACAGCATTAGTATTTGTTCTTCCTACATCTACAAAATTATGTGTCTATTATATTTCAAAATTTTGGCGAACTGATTTTGATAAGGAAGAAATAAAAAGGAGATAGAAGAGAGGAACATTAATGTACATTAAATATATATTAGGCCCATGGGCTTGATTGCCATTGGCCTGCCTTGGTTTCTTTAAGACTCCAGGCCTGAATAGGCTAGGGCTTATTTTCATGCCAGGTCAGATGCTGTTTTATGAATTTAAAAAGAGAAAAAGACTGAGAGGTCAAAACTAAAGTCGCTTAGAACACAAACAGGCCCCTACAAAGACTGCTTTTAGGATAATGGGTCCTGGGGTTCTGGCCTTTTATTCAGTAGCTGTAGATTGAGCACCAACATGTTAGGCATCCGGTTTTCTCCAAGGTAAACTGGTTTAAAGAAGGATTTTGGCCTCTGACATTTCTTATCTCTCCAGAACAGTACTTCTTAATCTTTTTATGGATTAGAACTGCCTTTGAGAACCTGACAACAGCTCTAAACTTTTTCCCTAGAGAAATGTAGGTTCACACAGACACACAGAGGGTGGGGCTCTTGGAGCCTCTGAAGTCAGACCCCAAGTTAAGAGCTTTTGCGTTAAAATTTCTTTCCTACTTACCATTAATATATGTCCTTTCCTAAAGGCTCTCAATATAGCCACAGATTCTCCCTTAACTCTCCTTATGAAGTAATCAGCTTCTCCCCTGAGCACAGGACCGAGTAGTGAGAGGACCAGAGGGTGGGCAGCCAGCTGGGGCCCACAGAGATCTCCTGGTGGTCAGGGACTGGGTCCTGGATCTGCACTGGCTCCTTTCTTGCTGTCATTTAAAAGGAACTCAGCCTTTCCCTCTGTAAAATTGAGATAGCAAAACCTATTCCATGTATCTCATGGGATCCAGTGGTGAAATTCACATTAGAGAAGAGTTGGAAAAGTGCTTTGAAACAAAAAGCATTTTTGCTCTAACAAAAACTAGAATGCAGCTGCTTTGTGGAAGGCCCCACTGTGCCCCGCCCCCATTGCTCCACTCCCAGAAGCATCCTCCTCAAACGCTTAGGTGGGACATTCTCCTTCCTCCGACCCTCAGACTAGGAAGAGGTCTATCTCATGGGGTCGTCTTTTGACTTCCCATAGATTCCAAAACCAATTTTGCTTTCAGCAACCACAAATACCAAGACTGAAGTCACCTCAGAGAGAAAAAGGCCCAGTTTCTGTTGAGCCAAAAAAAGTTCCATAACTTGTCTGTTCAAGAGCCCACCCTCTTGTTCAGACTCTCTGCCCCCTCCAGTCCTGGGAAACAGCATGTCTCTGTGACCTCTCCCGGTAGAGACAGTTTGGCATTTCCCCCCTGCTCTGAGTGATTTAGTCTGAATTCTCCACTCATGACGCATTTCCTGGTACTCAGGGTGTCCCCTCCTGGTTGCCCCCTCACCACTGAAGCCGGCTTCCTCTCTTTTCATCTGATGCTTCACAACTGTCAGGTTGCAGCAAACATGCTTCAAATCTACATTCCTCCAGTTGCCTAGCAACAACTTCCCTACCGGATAAATCTGGATTTCCTGTAGCGGCCCACAATTAAACACAGTGGGCCCCTCACTGTCTGTCCACCGTTTCGTCTGTTCTTCACCTCTGTCTGGGTGCTTCAAAGGCAGCAGCTCATCCCTTACTCCAGAGCCTTCCACCAGCTCCCAGAGGCCACATTATCCCTATAAAGACACTTTTAACCCAAGGCTACCTGTTTACCCTTGTGTTAGATAGATCCTCAACTTAGAAATCAATACTGTTTTCCAGATGGCCTTCTTTGAATCAGAGAAAGTAAAACAAGAATTTCAACTCATAAAACATTCCTTTTGTGTGCTGGCAGAGTGACATCTGTTTGATTAACCCACTGGATCCAAAGCACCAGCAAGAATTGCTCAAACAAGACTTTTTTAGTAGCTAATATGCCTTATTCTGCCTTAAGAAAAAATATTACACAGTCCCAAAGGACAGACATGTATCTTGTCCCTTGGGAACCCAGAGACCTCATGTAGCCAGAATCTTCTTGGCTACATGGCTAGGACCTTGTATCCATTCCTTAAGTACTGGATCAAGGCCCAGGGACCCCTCAAATCAACCATAGCTGATGGGAGATGATAGAGACATACCTTTTCAAGAGCCCTATTTGTATATCCAATCTTCCTTCCTTACAAGGTCTAATCAGACCTTGAACTTGGGTTGGCAGTGCTGAGGCCAGTCGTGACATGGAAGTGTTACCTGTTGTTTGGGAAATTAAGAGAACTTATTTGGTATAGGAAGCAGTGGGGTGTGTGTGTGTGTGTGTGTGTGCGTGCATGCGTGTGCGTGTGCGTGTGTGTGAGTGTGAGTGTGCGAGTGTGGCTTATGATTTACACTGCATTTGGACTGACTCTCCTACTGCCTGGAGTCCCCTTCAGTGGAGTGTGCGTGCGTGCGTGTGCGTGTGCGTGTGTGTGAGTGATGATACTTGCCGTTTTGGTCTGTGACCTTTTCTCCAGAAATGGTTTCACATTTCCATTCAAATAAATTTACAGTCCCTTCCGGTTCTTTTGGCAGGAACAGTCCATGCGAATTTGAATAGATAATGGGAGAGGGAGCCCTGGGAAATTTATTGTATAATTTATGGCAACATCAGTCAGACAATTGGTGACCAGATACGTATGAAGTGTTCCCTGGGGGAATGGGCACTGTTCTGAGATGTAGGTGGTATCTAAAACGAACGTGTGAGTATAAGACCTTCATTATTTACCATCTCCACTGGAAAGAGCTAGGAAAGGCATTGCAGCTATGGTACGTGGCACACAGCTGTAACTCAGTAAATATTTGTATAATGAATATTATTAAATTATTATCAAGACTGAAAAAGAAAATGTTAACCAGACACACAAATGCATCTCAAGCAGTTGTTCCTCCTGTTCCCTCTTCCCCAAATTTCTGGTCTTGTTCTTATCTGGCTGTCTCTCCAGTCTCTCTTGCCATCTCTCCTTACATTCCTCCCTCCACCTGGAATTCCTGGTCCTCCCGTTCTGTCCACAAATACTGCCCTCATCCTCATGATCATCACGTTGTCTTCTTTCAAACATTAGCCAAGTGTCACCTTCCCCGTCCCCAGGTGGAAATGACCACCCCCTTCCTGTAAGTCACCATCATACCTTGTAAAAACATCTCTCATGAAATGTAAAATCACAATAGACTCCGTCTCTTTTCCACTAGAGTATATTTTATTTTCTCATTAATTAATACAACACATATTTATGGAGCATTTACTGTGTACCATACCCTGAAGATATAAAAACAAAATAAAGCCTATTCTTATGTTTAATGAGTTTACAGTATAGTAGAAAGACAAATATCCTAAAAAATAATAGCAAACCAATATAAAAGTGATAAATAAATGCACTGAAGATTATAGGAGTAGCTTGGAGGGGCATCTACCCCATGGAGAAGGAGGGCAGGAAGAAAGAGCATGACGGTGGGGGAAAGAAGGCTTTCTGGAGAAGGTGAGGTGATTTCACCTGAGTTGACTATGGCCAGTAGGGGTAGGGTGAGGATGGGGTGGAATGGGGGAGGTTGGCTGTCTTATCTATTAGGCCCTAAAATGATAGGCATAGTATCTAAGGGCAAAAGGGTTTGCAGAGGCCTACAAGAATGTTTAAGAATTGAAAATTTAAAATTATGGCTCTGACGGGCTTCCCTGGTGGCTCAGTGGTTGAGAGTCCGCCTGCCGATGCAGGGGACACGGGTTCGTACCCCGGTCTGGGAAGATCCCACATGCCGCAGAGCGGCTGGACCCGTGAGCCATGGCCGCTGAGCCTGTGCGTCCAGAGCCTGTGCTCCGCAACAGGAGAGGCCACAACAGTGATAGGCCCGCGTACCACAAAAAAAAAAATAAAAAATAAAAAAATTATGGCTCTGAAATACAAAGAAAAAGCTTTAGAATTAAAATTGATAAACATTAAATTGAATCTTTAAGAAAGGTAATATTATTCAACTTTTTGCTTAAATTTAATATTCATGAAATTTTAAATTAAAAAAACTTTTATAGTTCAGTTTTTCTCCCTTTACAAACATTCCTAAGTATTTGCAATGATTGCTGAGAAATTGTACCAGATCATTCATTTAACGAGTTAGTCAAGGTCAAATAATTTCAAAAGCAAAATTAAGAACCTTAAAAAATTATCTATCTACCTATCTATATCAATATATAGATATAGGTACATTATAGCTATAGATAGAGACACAGGTGCTTTTAATGTGTTGAATTTGAGGCAGGATGGAATTTTAAGGCCAGAGTGTGCCTAGAGCCTATGGAGATGAAGGAGAGGGGATGGAAAGAAGATGTCCACTTAGGCAAAACATAGGCATGGATAATCTCCAGCCCACAGTCAAGTGAGGAAAACAGACAACAAACTCACGAAGAAGAGAAAGTAATTAAAAGCGATAGGAGCTGTGACTGATTGGTTGCTGTCCAATCTCTCTGGACACCTGAGTGTGACAGTTGCTTATTTTCTGTGCCTCTGGGTTTCTAGTCCCTCTAGGTACCTCCCATTGTCTAGGACCCTGGTTGTTTTTCTCTGCACAGCTTCTTTAGACTCCATTCCTTGATTCCAGCTTCTTCCTAAGGCGTTCTTTCAGATATCTCTTTGCTCCCCTCTCTGCAGTCTGAAGGCTCATCCTGCTCGAAACTCAGACCCAACACCAGCTCCTAAATCACCAGGCTGGGGATTTTGACAATGGGATGGGAATGGGGAAGCATCAGTGATGACTCTCAGGCTTCCAGCTCTGGTGAGTAGGCAGGAGGCAGTGCCACCAATTGAGGAAGGGCATCCAGGAACAGAAGCTGGTTTGGGGGAAGATGATGTGATCAGTTTAGGACAAGTTGGAGTTATGCAAATGTCCAACAGACAATTGAGGGATGAAATGCAGATTTAGAAGTCATCAACAAAAAGGTAGCAGATTAAATGAGAGAGGGAATGAAAAAACCCAGAGAGAGTGTACAGAATGAGAAGAGCAAGGGTATGGAGGTCGAGAATCTCCGCATATAAGGGGAAAGTGGAGGATGAAGAGTTTGTGGGAAAGGCAGGGAGGGAACAGAGAAATCCAGGTGAGATGAGTGTCATGAAGGTAAAGAACATGACCAAAAGTGTCAAGAGCAGAGAGGTCTGAAAAGACAAGAACCAAAAGCACCCATTAGACTTTAAAACTGGGAATTCTAGTGAAAGCATCTTAGTAGGATGATGCGGTGGAAGACTGGGAAGTGTTGATGAGGAAATGAATCACTGAATGTGAACTGTTCTTCCAAGAAGTGTGGGAATAAGGGGTGGAGGAGGGAAGACCCTCCCGCAAGTAAGAGAGAATTCTTCCTGCCTTACTGGCTTTGATATGGGACATTGATGTTTTTTTCTGCCTATGGACTCAAACTGAAACACCAACTCTTTGTGTGTCTCCAGCCTGCCAACTCACCCTGCAGATCTTGGGATATGCCAGCTTCCATAATTGCATAAGCCAATTTCTTATAATAAATCTCTTCCTATTTATATACATCTATTGGATCTGTTTCTCTGGGGAACCCTAACTAATACACTGCCCTTAATGAGCATACCATTTCATGGAGTATCAGGCATAGAAACACTTATAGTCAATCTGCTTCTTGCTATAATATAAGTATTCATTCATTCATCATATTCAGTATGTGCCTGAATGTCTACTATGTGCCTAGCACACAGACACAGTTCCTGTCTATATGGAGCTTAGAATCTAATAAGAGAGACAGATAACACATAAACAGTAGAAAAATTACCAGTGGTGAAGAGTACAAGGAAGGAAATAAAGAGGACACCTTAAAAGAACATAACAGGGCAAGGGCAAGCAAAGAAGCATAGAAAAAGAAGTATCATCTAACTGTATCATGGGGACGCTGTCTTTCACATAGATAGTGGTATCAGGAATGAGACTAGAAGGATGAAGAAAGCTTTACCAGGCAGAGAAGGTGGGGAGGGGGAACAATGTGCAGAGCCAGGAGGCATGAGAAAGGGACCAACACGTTAGGGAATGTAGAATGAAGACTAGATGCTGGAAGAGAAGCAAGAGAGAAGGCTAGAGAGGGAGCCAAACACCAGCTCACGAGAGTCCAGGTGTGTTCAGTATGGGTATTGACCTTCTCTCCTGGAGGCAGTAGGGAGCCATGGAGGATCTTTGTGCAGGAGAAGTGACATGATTGGATTGGCCTGTTGGGTAACTCAGGCTATAGTGTGGAGGGTACATTGGAAGGAAGGAGACTTGGGGCAAGGGGACAGGAAGAAGGCTGTTCTGATAAAATGTTCTGAGACAAAAGCAAGGAGAGCCTGAGCAAAGGCAGTCTAGTGAGGAAGGAAAAAAAGAGAGAAGAGAATATTGACTTATTCGTTCATTCGTTCATTTATCCATTTATTTATGCATGCAAAAAAAACTTTTTGAAAATTTTGTTATAGAAATAACTATAAAAGTAGAGAGAATAATATAATGAACCCCCATGTACCCATCACCCAGGTTCAACTATTATCAACATTTGGCTATTCCTGTTTCTTCTGTTCCTTTTTTTCCCTGAAGTCTTTTAAAGCAAACCACAGACAACATTTCATCCTCACATACTTCCCTGTGTATCTCTAACATAAAAACTTACTTGTTTTAACAAAAGCACAGTGCTATGACCACACCCAACAAAATTAACATTAATTCCTCAATATTACCTAATACCCAGTTATGTTCACTTTCCCTCTGATCGTTACAGCTGGTTTGTTCAGATCAAAATCAAAATAAGGTCCACAATGGCATTTTAATTGATGTGTATCTTAGATCCCCTTTCATCTGTGACAGATCTTATTGGAGATAGCTAGGAGGGAGGGAGATATCGACTGAGTGATATCTTGCCATTGGCACACATTTTTACCTGCTGGCTTCCTCCCTTCCTACCTGTTCTTCTTAGCAATTAAAGTGCTTTGCCCAACATACACTGAAGCTATTTTCGAGGAATTTGAAAAGTAGTCATGGCAAGACCAAAGCCTAGGCCCAGTGTTAAGGTTAAGGAGAGAAGACTCTTCTCAGGGGTATAGTTTCAATGGTGGCTTTGCTGCTCCTTCCTCTAGAAAATTCTCCACCTGTCTGCTTTGTAGCTCTCATATGTAACAAAGCCTTTCATATTACAGTTAGAAAGGAAGCCTGAAATGTTGATGCTCCAAGAGTGTATGTACACTTATTCTTCAGTTCAGAGTCAGAGAGAATACGAGGGCTCCTGCACCTACAGCCAGGAGAGAGTGGAGCAGGACCACAGCTAGAAACAGGAGGCTGGGCCGCTCAAAGCCTAACTCCACCTGCTTCTCTGCTCTGCCACAGCTGGATCAGTACACCCATCATTTAGGAGAGCCACACCGGCAAATAAAAAGGCAAGGCTTGTGGCTTGTGGTCCATAAATGCGTGAATCAGAATTATACGTTGAGCTTGTTGAAATGAAGATTCCCTTGGGCTTCCCTGGTGGCGCAGTGGTTGCGCATCCGCCTGCCGATGCAGGGGAACCGGGTTCGCGCCCCGGTCTGGGAGGATCCCTCATGCCGCGGAGCAGCTGGGCCCGTGAGCCATGGCCGCTGGGCCTGCGCGTCCGGAGCCTGTGCTCCGCAACGGGAGAGGCCACAGCTGAGGGAGGCCCGCATACCACAAAAAAAATTAAAAAAAAAATAAAATAAAATAAAATGAAGATTCCCCTCCAGGCCTACTCAAGATGCACACTTGAGTTTGAAAATCACCATCTTAAAAGTTAGAATTCAGTCCTAAAAAACAGAGACTCGGTGATTCAATCATTTTTGAAACTATAAAGAATGAAGTTATTCATTCAGGACTTGAACTTGATTTCCGGAAAACAAGGTGTTCACCTCAGGCTCTGGGACTTGGAGCCAGCAAGCTTGTGAACTTCCACGTTCCCCACCACAGTGGAAAATGCACAAACAGCTCTGTGTCGCCGCATGGGCCTGGGGTCACCAGAACACTGGCGTCACTTAGAGAATCTGCAAGGGAACTTCTCTCTCTTTAAGGCTGCCAGCCGCAGCTTTAAAAAGAAAGGTTCTGGAGTTGGCCGAGTCTTCCATAAGAGTGGTGCTGAACAGAGGAAGAGACACAACCTGTCTGGAAAAGACATAAAGGGACAACAATGACAAGGAAGCCCGAGGTGAACAGGTGGGCACCCTCTGCACGTGGCCTTCCTTTACACCCCAGCAGCTGTGCTCTGTCTTCCTTCCTCCAGGATCCTTGTCTGGTGTTGCTAAACCAGCAATCAGAATCACTTTGGTGTATTTAATGTCACCATGAAACTATTTGTGATTGCCTAGCTCAGCAGGGCTGAGAATAAGAACCTTTGATTTTCTTGATTAGACAAAAGAAGTTTGTTTCTGAAAGCAATTTTTCAGAAGAGGTTCCGTGATCAAAAAGAAGGGAGGAAATGTTTTTCAAGCATACAGGAGATCAGATAGCACCCGTGTATATATGTAGAACTATATATATATACTATATTTTTTAAAATATTTGTTCCTATCAATTACAGCTTCCCAAACTCCTGGACAGCAGTTCTCAAGGTATCAATCTGAGATCCTGGGGAAGAATATTATCTGCTATGATGTCAAGAATTCAAGAAGTAAGTGGCTTGATGATAGTAATATAATTTCATTGTATCTTTCCACCATTTTATCACACTTATTATGTCAAATAATTTAATTGTACCTCAGACCTGTTCAAGGAGAAATACATTTGATCTTTCCATCTAGCAATTTCAAAATACCTGTTCGTATCCTTAATTATCTGTGCTCCTGGGTCAGAGGCAGTAAGAAAGGAACTGTTCATCTAATTTCACACCTAGAAAGAAATAACACTCTGTCTGGTGTAGCAGATTATCAGTGGACTGACAGCTGAATCTAAGTCTTTCCACTCTTTCTGATGTGATCCAATATTCTATTATGCTCTTAAAATCCACATAAATCTATACCATTAATAGTAATCGCATACACTTACACAGTGCTTGCAGGCACTAAGTGTCTAACATACATATTTACATATTCATTTCATCAGAAAGATAGTGACTTTTTTGTGTTGTTTTGTAAAAGATGCGCACATTTTAATCAAATGCCAAGCCTTTGCCCATATATAAAATGATTCTCCACTCAACAGATGAGAGGTGCTGGGGTCATAATGATGAAGAGACAGATATGGTCACTGCCTTTTGAAATGTATAGTCCAACAGGGAAGAGAGATGTGAAATGAACAGTTATCTTCAAGTGTAATGAGTATTATGAAAGAGAGGCAAAAGGGGAAATATAATTTTCCCCAAACTTTTTTTCCCCTCCAGTATTCTCATATGACTTGGGCTTTGCCAACCTGGAAAACTGCATGGTTGGAGTCTGTCCTCATAAAACTAAGCTCAGTCTGGGCAGAGTGCCGTGCAGGGAAAGTTAGAGAAGGGCCCGTTGTACTGATGGCCACCTGCTGCAGGGGGAGTCTGTGTTTAACATTCTTTTCTTCATAAGCATTTAAAAAATTCATATCAGTATAATAGGGTTGAAGTCGATAGAGAATTTTTTTTTAATCTCCAAAGCATATTAAAGCTCTTAATTCCATGTGGGAGTTGCAGAAGGTTTCTTGCCTGTCTAGATAGCAAGTCTAGCATTCATGACTGGGTTGAAGCAGATGGCCCAGTTTATGTTAACTGATACAAGACTGACTCTGGAACAGCCCCTTCATCTCAGAGCGCTTTGATTAAATGAGCAACATAATAATGGTAATAACCCCTTACAAGACTGTCATAAGACTTACTGTTGTTGAAGCAATTTGAGATTCCACCTTTATTATTGAAGCCTAGACTGTGATTATAGGCATGAGTCAATATGTGGATTCTACATGGCGCTCAGCAGTTTCAGAGAGCAAGTGTTGGCATGTGGACAGAGAAGAGATGACTGGTAAACATCACTTATTGCAGTGGGAGAACTGTTTTCAGTCTCACCTGTTTGAATCCTAATGGTTTTTTAAATCCCCAAGTGCCTTTGAGAATAAGTAACCAAGTGTATTTGGGGAATAAAAGCAGCACGATTTTTATTTTGTATTTTCCTTTAAAGTCAAATGGTATTATGGGAACTGAGACCCTGGCAACTCTGGCAGCCCTCAACTTAGTTCTCAGCATTTTAGATCTACCTTCAAAAAACGAGGCCACTGAGTGCCACCAGTACCTATATGGAGAGATGACCACCAGCCTCTTCTTAGTTTGGTGAAGAATTTAAAAAGAGTTTTCCCAAGAATGAAGACTTCATCTGTTCTATATTTGCTTAGATCTTAAAACATACATACACACACACATACACACACACACACACACACACACACACACACAACACTAAAAGAAACCACAAACCACACATTTCAGGGAAATGGAAGAGTTCACATTTGGTAAAGCTAAGCTAATAAGAAGATAGTTTTCCAAATATAGAAAGCTAAATTCTAAACTATTTGGCCAAAGAAATTTGCCCTGACTTTGCCTTTCTAGGACAGAGCTACTCCTCTATTTTATTTCCCAGTTTTCCAGTAGCTCCATCTTGGTGGGATAACAGAATCTAAGAACTGACTGATAGAGAAATATTCTCTGTTTCCCCAAGGGCACATTCCCAAGGAATTCAAACTAAATGGACGGGAAAAGAGAAATAATATTGAAATACTTTGGAGGTTAACTCTTTTATTTTCTTTAAGGCTCATCCTAGTTTCCTCCTAGGCCCTGAGTGGATGGCAGTAGATTTTATTTCACAGCTGGATTAAGGATTGCTAAGCATATATATGTTTTCTTTTAAACGTGGAAATCAAATGCCTATGCAAAGGTCTCCCCAGACTTTGGAGCTTTGACTTCACAGTGGATTGTGACTCTGACTACCTTAGCATAACCTGAAGCCTTTGCCTTGCCATAGTTCATCCACCGACCAAGTGTTCAAGACTTGCTGTGGGTGACCAGGCCACTCGTGCAGACTGGCGGTCCAGAGACCTTCACACAGCTGATGGGCACTTTGTCTGACCTCTTGTGTGGCTACCCAGAGGGAGGAGGCTCTCGGGTGTTCTCCTTCAACTGGTACGAAGACAATAACTATAAAGCCTTCCTGGGGATTGACTCCACAAGGAAAGATCCTATCTATTCTTATGACAAAAGAACAAGTAAGTTTCCTAAATCCTGCATATAAATTGGCTTCTGATGTTGGTTAAGCTGATGGGTTAACACTTCCAGGTGAAATTAATCCTGGGGTTGATTTTCCCTTGGTCTTGTTGAGGGGCTTTGGGCAAAGAGGCTTCTCCTTCCAGAGAGTCCATTTCCCCAAGTAGGAAGTGGGCAGTGCTCATAAAGAATTCTGGAAGTGAGCCATGGAAGGAACTGAGACCCACTTGGAACGGGAACGGAGGGGACATTTCCCACTGATCTGATTGAACTAGGGTTATGTTCTAGAGGAAGAGAAAGATAAATGAGGAGGCAACCCAGAGCTGCAAGCAGAGCTGGGGTCAGAAGGGCTCTGGAGAGTAAACATGGCTGTGGGATGTTTTTACAAACACAATGTAGTGAAAATCCGTGTGTGTAGTACTGAATTATGTTCCAAATGGCAAGTTGCTGGCAAATTATCTTTCCCACCTTTCACTATTTTTTTTGGCTCCTGTCGGGTAAAGGAGGGTGGGGTGTGGACGAAATGCAGCTGGGCAACCCTCTAGTTAAAAATGGAAAAGAAGCAGCAAGGCACACACCAAAAGCAGCTGGGCCCTAAGACAGCCACACACAACAGAGAAGTTAAGCAGCTAATTGAAAGGAAATTATTGAGTCTAAAGCTGAGATTGCAAGGGGAGGCCTTGTTTGGCCTCTCGGTCCCTTTCATCTGAGAATGGCCTCTGTTCCTTGCAATAATCATAAGCAGGCTTCTCAACCTTCCTCTAAAGCAGAAAAAAAAACACAGGGCAAGCCCCATCCTTTGTTTCTCTGATGAGGCCTTTATTGAGATGCACTGTGGCATTTTTACTTACTAATGATGAGCTTGTTATTGGTGGGGTACAGCCTATTAATTTAGGTTATTTGTCAAATCCTCCAGCATACAGTTGAATGAGACGTGATTTGAACACACTAATGACTATGTTTAGCTCTGAGCAACGGGGAGTTTCTATAAAATCTGTCCCTTCTCTCCTGACAGCAACCTTTTGTAATGCATTGATCCAGAGCCTGGAGTCAAACCCTCTAACCAAAATAGCCTGGAGGGCAGCAAAGCCTTTGCTGATGGGAAAAATCCTCTTTACTCCGGATTCCCCGGCAATACGCAGGATACTGAAGAACGTAAGGTCCCAGCTGGTCTTGTCCCTTCTGCCTTCTCCTCTGGCTACCCAGTAGAATGAGAGTGTGTGTGCATGCATGTGCGTGTATGTGTGAATGAGTGTGTGTGTGTGTGTGTGTGTGTGTGTGTGTGTCTGTATTTTTTACTGTGCCCTCCTGGTGGTGAGCCTCATGTTTGCTTTTTGCTAAGTGGACTCTTGGTTCCTCCCCCAACCACAGACATCATTGGAAGGCTTTGCACCAATGCCCCTGCCTGGCCCTCCCCTCTCTTTGCAGCCTACAATGAGATTTTCTTCCTCACTGCCTGAATTCTATCCCAAAGGGAAGAGTTCACAGTTCTCTGAAGCCTGGCTACCTGGAACAGACAAAGATAGGGAGGAATGGAGGAAGGGCATTTGCTCACAGGGAGTCCAAATCCAGCTTTAATGAGGTTCTGAGACAATAACATCATCAATATTATGAGTACCTCTGAGATACTAAGAAATAAGATTCTGTCAATCTGGGAGGGTGGGAAATAGCTGATTGTTCTGGGAAATGTCAATCAACTGAGAAAATAAAGATACTTCCTTGAAAAGCCTTTCCTAAATATTGAGGGTTTGTGACAGGAAAGGTACAACCAGGATTCTCTCCTACTTTTTCTCTTTCCATTCTTTTGCTGTCTCTGTCTGGTTTTAGGCCAACTCGACGTTTGAAGAGCTGGAGCGTTTCAGGAAGTTGGTCAAAGCCTGGGAAGAAGTAGGGCCCCAGATCTGGTACTTCTTTGACAAGAGCATGCAGATGACCATGATCAGAGTACGGATGGCATTAGAGGTCGGGAGGCGGGGGGAGGAGAAAGGCCAGGAAAGTTCCATTTGTTTCCTTTGCCCAATAGAGGGTTAATCACCCCTGGAGTTAGATCAAAATATAATAAGCACCAGTTTTGGAAGCTGTCATCATGTGGAATCACCGACTTTGGGTGGGATATAGGTTTCTGAAACTCTGGGAAAATGTGAAAACCGCCATAAGACCAGTGACCTCCTGAGGTTTCTTGCTGTTATGAATTCACTTGAGGGCCTCAGATTCAAAGGGGCATCTCCCCAAGGGGCCAGCTCTGTAACTGCAAAAGGTGGTTGAGTGTGTCTCTCTGGTCTCATTTTCAGTTTCACAAAACCAGGAGATAAAGAGTCCTGCATAGCAGGGATAATTAAAAGGGAACCAAAGAAAATCCTTAAGAAAAAGAAAGCTTCCTATATACCATTTCCCTGCCCCTCTCCCCCATCCCCACATACATGTCTCCCCTCTGTTGTAGAGACCTATGTATTGGGGGGAAATGGGATATAGATAGATATGCCTTATGATGGAAGAAAACCCACTAGATTTTTAGGGAGCCTTAAAGTCTATCCCATTTGTTAAAAATTAGAAATGGCCTAAAAACAAGACCAAAGATCCTGTGGAATTCTAAATGCTGTAACTGTATTGCTTCTTCCCAAGGACACCCTGGAGAACCCAACAGTAAAAGCCTCTTGGAATCGGCAGCTTGGTGAAGAAGGTATTACTGCCGAAGCCGTACTGAACTTCCTCTATAGGGGTCCACGAGAGGGCCAGGCTGATGACATGGACAACTTCGACTGGAGGGATATATTTAACATCACTGATCGCACACTACGCCTGGCTAATCAATACCTGGAGGTGAGGGCAGCAAGCCACCTGAGGGCCACATTAGGCCCCTCCAGGACAGCCCTGTAGGTGGAGCCAGAGATCCCTTAGCAAGTCAAGTTGTCTTGGGTTTCAAATCTCATTTTTCCCACTGAAGAAACAAGAATTCCCACAGCCCCCAGAGATGGATCCTGTTCTCTAACAGCTTATCCACAATTAAATAGTTCCCTCTTCACATCTTCTGCCTCCTAACAGCTCCCTGACTCCTCCTTGGCTACTCCTTCTGCCTTGTAGCTCATACAGTATCGTGTCTGTCCTCAACCATCTCCTGTCTGCCATTGCTTCAGTGGCTGTCCATTAGTAGTGCCCACCAAACCTCAAGTTCCGAGGTCCCCCTGCTTGCTGGACACTCCCACCCCCGGGTTATACAGGCACATCAGCCTCAACATGTCCAAAAAAATTTGTATTCTCCCTACCCATAAAACCTATCCTCCTTCAGCATTTCCTATCCTGATCACAGTCCTCTGCATTTTTCCAAATTCTCAAGCTAGAGGTTTAAGGGTCAACCTTAAATCACCTTCCACACAACAGCTCTCATTTACTGTGTAACTTTTTGTCAAGCACTGTGCTAAGAACTTTTACATACTTTAGTTCATTCAATCCTCTGATAGCTCCATCAAGTGTATGCTATCATCATTCCCACTTTACAGGTGCAGAAGCTGAGGCTTAAAGAGTTTAAATAAGATCCCATCTCATAGCTATTAGGTAGAACAGAAAGGATGCAGATCCGGTATGCGTGAATTCAGAGCCTGCTGTCCTGACCCCTCCGCTGCCTCTGTTATGTCCAGTCACTGAGCTTTGTCTCCTCATCTCTAGGTATTTCTCAACTCCTCCTCTTGCTTGCCAGGCTCTTTGAGCCCCAAAGGACTTGTCATCTCTCCACTAGCCTGTTCTAAAGGCTCACTCCCTGGACTCCAGGCTCCAGTCTCTGTTGGTTCAGGCGCTTCTCCACGCTGACACCAGAGTTACGTTCCAAACACACATCTGCTGGCATCAATGTCACTCTTACAATCTTAATGACTCATCCTCAGGGAACACAAGTCCCTTCCAAACCTGCTTCAGCCCATCTTCCCAGCCTCTGCTCACTCATACATCTTCAGCTCTGCTCCACAGTTCCTTCCACCACCCTCAGGGACACCCCAGCTTCTCATGATTTCATCCTTTGCAAATGGCTGTTTCTCTGCCTATTTATGAGAGCCTTTTTGCTTAAATGAAAAAGAGAATTTACTGGTTGGTATAACCCGGAAGTTCAGGGGACCTAGGACACTGTGTCCTTCCATCTTACCTTTCTGTTTGCCTTGGCCCAGCTTTGATCTCAGCCGGACCCTTTCCATTTGGTAGTGTGTCAGCTGCTCACAGCCCTCAGTGGTCACCTTTACCCCAAAAACTACACAGAAAGAGGGAGTGGCTTTCCCATAGCATACATAATACTCCTAGAGAGTTCTCAAATTGGCCTGGCCACTCTACCTCTCCCCAGTCCCTCAGCAGATTGTGTACCACCACGAGGTAAGGAAAGCACAGTTAGCTTCATCTGAGTCTCATGGACTGAGCAGGATTACTGTGAAGTCAGGGAGGGTGTTTTCCCCGAAAGAAGAAACACAAGGCAGAGAAGTCTGCAAGGACTTTTCCTTCTCCATCTATTGAGCTTCTCTTCATTCACTTTTTGAGACTTAGCTCTCAAATGTCACTTCTGCTTCAACATAGGTTTAGTCATTCACTCCTCTGTGCTTCCCTGGCCCCCTCTTTACATCTCTTTCAGACCGTATTCAAGTTAGATTCAAGTTAGCTGTTAACATGTCCGTCTCTGGCAGATCAGCAGGCTGGAGTTATCAGTCAAGGAGCCCATCCTAGTTAGTTTTGAATTCTCGACCTCAAACTTCCAAGGAACATCTCGGCCTGAGGGCTTATCACACCTGCCGTTGGGCCTCATGTCATATAGAACCATTAGCAGGTAGAAGATGCTCTGGGCAATAGGAGAGGGAATTAAGCCAGTGGCCCCCAAGAGCAAGCCCCTCTCCCCAGACTCCTTGGTCCTGAGGATAACTAACTAGTGAGAAAAAGCCCGGCACCAGCTGTCACCACGGTGCTCTTAAAGACTCCCTGCTGCCCTTGGTGCCACCAGAATTTCCCCAGAGTGTGTGATGCTCCCTCTCCAGAACCATTGAAATATCGGCACAGGCTCTCTAGGTGGCCTTTCAGAAGGGGTCAGGTGTGGCAGCAGCACGGGCAAAGTTCAGGTCATTACAAAGTGATTCCCAACTTGTCTGAAGTCAAGAATGACCATGGGTGCTTTTTACAAAACAGATTTCTGGACACAAACCCAGATCAACTGACTCAGAATTCCCAGGGAAGAGGCCTGGTAATCTGTATTTTTACAAACCTGTTAGATTGGTGGGAGCTTGGAGTCCCCTTGTACAATTACTCAGTTGACATCGTCTTCTCACGGTGCCTCTACCAGCTAAGTCCCCATCCCTGGCCATGCCTACCACCATCCACCACTGTGCTTATAATATAGGCAGGAGTTTTTGGATGGGGTGCAGATGGAGGCACTCTATTCCTTTATTCTTGCAGAATAGAGTTCAGTGGGTCTCACAATATTTTTGTGAGGTACTACGTATCAGTATAAAGAATACTTCTTGTCTTAGGTTTGACTTGACATTTGCACGGTGATGTAAAGGGCTTGTTTTCTTGAAGGATCATTTTTTCCATGTAGCTTGTGCTTAATGTAGCACCAGGCACCCAACAGATATTTAGTGTATATTAAATGGTTAAGAATTCAGTCTCTGGAGCCAGACCACCTGGGTTCAAATCCCTGCTAGTTGTGCCTCAGTTTCTGCATCTGTAAAGTGGGGATATTAATAATACTTACCTAATAGGCTTGTTATGAGAATTAACTGAGTTAATTCATGCAAAGCACTTAAGACAGTGCCTGGCATTTAGTAAGCACTTAATAAATATTAACTTTTTAGTAAAATACAAACAAACAAAGAATACTGTTTGGGAGGAGGAGAGTGGAATTAGTGAAATCAGGCCCAGCCACTGAGCCACTCCTGGTGCTCCTCTAGGGATTACAGAACTGCTAATCGCATCTCACATAAGCCACCAACACTTCCCTGGGGCCTTGCAATCCCATTAGCCCAAAGAAATGCTCCTAAGCAAAGGCCAAGACTGCCACAGGTCAGTGGCCTGCCCCAGGGGTTCCTAAAAGGGGTTTTGATGGTGGCAGAAACCCAGCAGGTAATTATGCTGAGGTTTCTGATCTTCCTGCCCTGGGGAGCAGGGGAGCGGGAGGAAGGGGGAAAGTGATGGGGAATAAACTGAAAGGAGAAGATGGTGAGTGGGTGGGGGGTGTCTGAAAAGCGGTGAGGTAGAATCCAATCATTACAACTGGTCCTGGAATTTTCTGCTTTTGTCCTTCTGTTTTGGGAAGTCTGGAGGAGCTTTGGAAACTCCCCAGCTCTCATCCTGAGGACTACTCAGTAACAGACAGGGCATGAAAACCTCTTCGGGATGGCTCTCAGGGCCTCTCCAGGACAGGGCAGCAAGCGTGTTCCTTCATAGGCTGTTCAAGGCTTGACTGAGCCTCTCCTTTTCAGTAATATGACTTTCATTAAAGAGCTTTGAGAACTTCTGGGCCAGCCTTGATGCCTACTTCCCTGCCTATTCCAAAAACGAAAAAAATCATTTCAGGAAAATTCAGCAAAAATACTCTAAAATGTAAATTATGGCAGTTCAGGTCAGTGCCGCACTCAGATGTGGTATTGAACAACAGAAGGTCCAAGAACTAAGAGCAAACTTTTAAGCCTTTTGTCATTCCAGGAAAGGGGAGTGATTCAGTAAGTTTTCTCTTCACCTAATAGAAGGGCTAAGTCCTCTTTCTTTCTGCTCGGGGTGAGGCCTTAGTTACTGGAAATTCCACTGAGTATCCTGGAGAGTGTCCCATTCCTCCGGAGCTGCCTTGCTTGGTCATTGTATGCCATGTTAGGCCACTGCTTGGGGAACCTTCTCACCTGCCAGTGAGGATAAATGGGCCTGGATCTCTGCCCATGAGCTACATCACTCTGGGAAAGACACTTTACCTGCTAAGGCTCAATTTTCTTATCTGTAAAATCCAGATAATAACACAACGGACCTCACAGAGTTGTTGTTAAAGATAAAGTGAGTGAAGTGTGCAGGGCACTCAATACATTTGTGCCATTGACTAGTTAAACCTGTGTATAAATTCTCTGCCCCCGATTCCCCATCTCTTAGGTGGGGCTGTTAGTGCCCCCTTTCCAAGTGGCTGTGAGGATGAGATTGGAGAGGGCTGGGCACATAGTAGAGCCATTTGATGCATGGCAGCTCTTGCTATGAACCACAAGGATGTCCACCCTTGAACCACAGACCACGTGAGGAATGTAGCTTTTTCTCAGACTCACTTTGTGTAAGCATTAACCAGGATGTGAAGCCACTCTTCATATTAACCTTGTGAATTGGCTTAGAATCAGGACTTTCAGTCCATTCCTGAAGGCCCAGGAGGATGTCTCTGGGGCCATTCTGGCCTTTCTGTGGACAGTGGTTCAATGGCTCCAGAACTCTTTTTGTCCCTGGAGCACCTCCTCAATAAAGGGCTTCAATAACCTTATTCATCCCATAACCATGTTTAGTCTTTCCCCTGATCCCCTGCCCTTAGCAGGGAAAAAAAAAATCAAGAATAAAAGACAGACTTCCTGGTCAGAGGTGGGCGGTCAACCAGGGAAAGGGGTGAAGGTGACATTTTGGGAGCATCACATCTCTAACACGTGGAAAGAGTCATCTCTACAGGCCTTCTGATCACCTTCTCCAAATCTAAGGAGGCTGAGGGCAAATGAGTCTTCATGTAGGTAAATATCTTAAACTGGTATGTGTATACTCTTACATTCATAATTTATATGTCTTATTCACATATATTTTTCTTCTGAGAAAAGCACAATTAGAAAAATTCCTCTGATAACCCTTTAGTTAAAACAAATATCCACACCCCTCCCCTTTGATTTCTTTGTTTAGCGAAGGGTTAGGCCTGGCACAGATGGAATACTATTTAGAATTCACAGTGTATTTTAATTTCATAGTATATTTGAATTTCAGGTCTTAAATTTAGCATCAGAAAGCTGAATTCAGCCAAACTTTAATATGAAAATACCTCTGATCAAGGCATAAAATTGTACTTTAACCAGTTACAACTTCCTTTCCCTAAGTCTTGAAAAAACATGTATTCATTAACTGCTTTTACCTCTGCTGTCAACACACTCAGTATATGTGCATAACTCTTTATTATCTACATGGTGATTATCTTGTTGATGAATTATCAGTAGGGGGATTTTTTTGGACCACCTTTCCTCTGTACCTTGCATGGTCCTGGCCACATGCCACCACCACCCAACCAGAATGTACTCAGGGAGTGTATTTTTCAGGCTAGCCTAAATAAAAATAGGATTAGGAAGGTAAAGCTACTGATCATGTAATTTACTTTAGTCAGATGTATAGGGATTCGCATAATATCTGTCCTAGTGCTTTCTTCTGTTGATTCATTGTCTCCAGATGTGCATTGGGAGGCTAGGGAGAAGTCAGGGGAAAGGTCAGAAGGGTACAAAAGTCGACACCATTAGAGCAATATTATTTTAAGAGCCATGAACTGGATCATAAGCAACTCATGGGCAATGACCTTATTTTATGGCTCATCGGTCTCTCAGAAACATAGAACTGGGCTGAGGAAGGAGAACACAGTTTGGGGAGGAGGGGGCGTCGGCTCGAGTTGTAGGTAGAAGAAAGGAACTTGTGTTTGAGCCTGCTGTGAGCCAGCCACTATGTTGGGCACTCTTACATGTCATCTCATGCAACGCTCCTAACTACCTGCCCAGCAGGCGTAATTGTTATCATTTTATAGAATTAAAAACTGACTTGCCTAACATACCACAGCAGATAAGAGGTGGATCCAGAATTCTAATCCAGACTTGTCTGGCTCTGAAGAGGAAGTTCTTTCTTGTACCACGAGGGGCATATTAGTAGGGGGTTCAGTCAGTATTGTTTGGATAAATTACATAATGAGTTGGATAGGGACAGCAATTATTTTGTTATATTCAGAATAACAGACACTATTGTGATTCAGTCTTTTCTGCTTGGAAATAACTAGGTTTAGAGTAGGAAACCAAAGAGATTTGAGCTCATTCAGTCATTCATATATTCGCATGAATTGAAATACCTACTTCTGAATAAATACAATTAATCCCTGACCCCTAGAAGCTCACATTCTATTGAGAGAGATAAGCTTGTCATTAAATAAAGCCTTAGTAGTGGTATCTCAAGGAGCTGCTAGAATTCAATCTAATGGAGGAGAAACAAGTTACACAAATCCAAAGTCAAAACATCACAAATCCTCCAAGGACTGTCAAATATCTTCCAAATTATCTCCGAAATCCCCCTTCCTCACCCTCTCCATGTATGGCCTCTGTTTACTAGGGCCTGTACCATCTCTCCTAGCTGGTCTCTGGGCCTCTGGTCTCTCACTGCTTCTGTTCAGCTCCCAGAGTGCCTCCAGTGAGATCTTTCTGAAACCCCAGTCTTGCCATGATGTACCAGCTCTGTGATTTCAGGCAATATCGCTGTTCCCCTGCCTGAAAAATAAGGATGATAAGTGAAGCTACAGCTAGGGCAGTGTTCACCAGTGTGGCTGGACTGGGTGTTTGTGACTGGCAGGTCCTTTCAATGGTCAGTGCCCAGCTCTGCTGATTATTAAATATTTTGAATATGGTAACACTCACCTCCCAAAATTGTTGGAATGGTTAAACAGGAAAGCTTTGAGAGCTAAAATCCCCTGGTGTTGTCAGCCAGGCTATTCTGTCTTTCCTTGGACCTAACTACACAGGAAGCATCACCTGGTGGCTTTGTCCCAGTGTGAGTCTTCATGCTCCAACCTGACCTTTTTATTTGTTTCATTATTGTATTTATTTATTTTAGAAACCGGACATTTTTTAACAGCTGTGCATTTCCTATCCCTTTGTTTTCCTGTCATGGTGCATTTCCTCACTCTTTATGGTTGAACATTTCAGATGTCTGTTCACAGTGCCCGGTGTGTTAGATAAAATGTATGGCAACGCCTTTGGCCTTACCTCACCAACTCAACCAACTCAAACAGCCCAAAACTATTTTATCCAGTGGCTTTTTCCATGTGTTGGGAAACAAATCTTGAGTGTTATGGTCTAGATATGCCAGGAAATTCATTCTGGGATGTTTGCCCACATCCATTGGCATTTTCCAGAAGGAACCCCACGTGTCTCCAGGTCCACCAGCGGGACCACTTGAGACCTCAGTTGGCAGTCATCAGCCGCTTTGTTCTCAGCCTGAGTGTGGAAGTCAAATTTGTAAGAGGCAGGATTGTAGAGGCAGTGTCTCTCAGGGTGTAGTGCTTTTCTTATCCCTGAAGACTCATCCCTCACATGTCCTGGGTGTATTAGTCAAAGTACTGTGTCAGCACAGAGTACCAATCCCCTTTGATTATCAGGTTCAAGCAGAAAAAGAGATTCTTTCTCTCTTTGCCTCCACTGGACATCCTTTCCCACTTAATAGATAATTTATCTATTACTTAATGTATTTGAATTAGAGCTGGAGAGGTCACAGTTGAAGAAGGAAGCCTGCTGCTACTGCAGCTTCTTCTCCCAAGGTAGTGTTTGATTTAGCTGTGTAAACAAGTGACTGCGTGCTCCAGAGGTCTTAAACACAGCTGCCTGCCCGGGAGAGAGCCACACCTCTTCCGCCAGGGTGCACTCTGGTTCCTAGTGAGTATCAGCAAAACAACAAACAAGGAACTGTAGGATATGTGTGGGCTTCAAATGCCAGTGGTCCTGCCACCCAGATTTTGGCCACAGTAGTTGGGAACGGAAGGAAACAAGGAAACCTCTTCTCTTGCTTTACTGCCCTTGGCTATCACAGGGCATTATAACAATTCTCTTTGAGATTCTGAATTCTGCTTGCAAAATTTGCCCAGAATCTGCCTCTGAAGCCAGCCGTGAGACAATGAATTTTTAATCAGTGAAGATGCCCTTTGAATTTTTTTCCCAGTACTGGTGCTATTTTTATGCTGAGCCTCTTACACTAGCCATTACTTACCTACCTACAGTATTCTTCCCTAACATCCATGGTCACACAGTTTCTCTCTGTGTAGAACCAAATAGCTTTTATAAACAGACTCTGTGGCTTCAGTCTCATTAGAACCTACTCTGTGTTAACTTACAAGCTAATCAGACCACACCAGATATGTCAAAATCCATAACCTTGGTTAAGGGTTTAGTCATTCATCATTGCCTCCCAAACACACTCATGTACACACTCTCATCAATATACATGCTCGTTAGCCAAGATCTTAACTTCAGGGACCAGAGCAAGTACCAAAAGGGAACGAGGTCATTTGCTGTTAGGCAGGTGGCCTCCCCATGAGAATGCAAGGGTACATAATGAGTCATACCTCAGTGGATGACCCAGGGACTTCTGACTCATGTCCAAATCTGCAATTGCTCTGCCTTGACCTCAGGAAGATGTTCTGGATTAGCTTCATAAGACCTTCCTCTGGTAGGGTTGTCTGACTTTCACCTAATGGCCAATGAGCAAGCTAGTGAACACCAGTGGCTTAGGACCCACCCCACTGCCACCCTCCATTGCCCAGGTGGACACAGAGCTTTGGCTTCTGTCCATAGCATTGTTCTAACTAGATGAGTTGCTATAGATCAGCTTGGGATGGGTTATGTTCCCAGCCATATTGTTTTTAAAAAATAACTGCCTTCTTCCCCAGACAAACAGCTGTCATAAATGAAAGGTAACCTGGCAGGGGCTTAAAAGCCACTAGACTCTTTTGATTTTCAAGATATTTTGCAAAAACAGTAATAAAAATGGTATTCATCGAGTCCTTATTACTTGTGAAATAGTTTAGTATCCTACATGGTTAAAACACAGGCTCTCTCCAGAGGAAGTTTGCTCATCACGCCTCTTAAGAGAGCTTGGAGTGATAATCATAAAGTGGTTGTGATGATTCAGGGGTTAATATAAGCAAAGCCTTTGGACCAGTTTTGGTCATATTGTGAGCCTGCAGTAAGCATCAACTTTTATTCTTACCAGGCAGCACTGGCTGGCCCTTCCCAAACAAGTTCATGTGATCCTTAGAACACACCTATGAGGTAGGCGTATCTCCAGTTTGCAGATAGGGAAAGAGAGGCCACAGAGTTAGGAAACAGCAGAGTGGGGACGGCATTCAAACACTACCCTGTACCATCTTTCCAAAGATGATAATTCAACTTTGAAAATGGGTCAGATGTTTCAGGGTAAAAATGAGTGTTTGAGAACCTTTTGGTTTTGTTTTTCCAGAGAGTATCAGGGTACCAGTCTAGGGGTTGCAGCAGGAAACATGATTGTGAATCAGCTGCCTGATAAAGAGCCAGGATGGAGCCCACGTCATTGCAGGACTCAGCGATATCACTGAAAACATCAGTGCTTATTCCAGTATAGATTTCCCTTTAAGACATGAAAGGAGAGTTCAAAGAGAATGGGCTAGATTGCTCGGAAAGTCACATTATTAAAATGTGTTTGTTTTTATTAGCTTTTTTGCTTCACTGAGAGTTATACTCTTATTAACATTATATCAAAAATTCACCTTTCACTAATTTCTCCTAGCTTACCATCTGATTTCGGGTGCACAGGATTATGTTCAAAACACATAGTAGTAAAGTTATATTTCTTGCATCATTTCGGACTTCTAAATTTGAATTAATTCAATTCAGTAGACACTTATTGAGTCCCTTTCATGAGGAAATACTGTTCCAGAGACCTAATGAATAAGACATGGCCCCTGACCTCCGGGAACTTACTGTCTCTAGAGCTGTGCTAACCAATGCAGTAACCACATGTCGCTATTTAAATTTAAATAAATTAAAGTGAAAAAATCAGTGCCTCAGATGCACTAGCTACATTTCAAGTACTCAATAGCCATATGTGGTTATTGGCTACCATGTTGGATAGGGCAGAAATAGAACATTTCCATCATTGCAGAAAGTTCTACTGGACAGTGCTGACCTACTGGACAGGGGCAAGAGATCTTGTTCAGGAATTCTGTTGCTCCGACTTTGTAGTTGGAGTATGGCTTACTCTTAGAGCAATGTGAAGGACAGCAGCACTCTTCAGGCTTGACACTTGAAAACATGGATTCATATTCTGCTTCTGACTTATATTGACCTGGGGCAAGGCCTTAGGATGCCAGTTTCCTCATCAGTAAGCAAGCACATCAGACTGTAAGACCTCTCTATGACTCCGTCTGTCCAAGTGCCCTGTGATGCTATGAGGGAATTGGTAGAATACTCTGTGTGTGTGTGTCATAGCTAAAAGAAACTGCAGAGAATTTCCATCTCCCCAAGAACTTTCATGATTATTTTAGAAATTTAATTTCAAGTTCACTCTATTTGTCAGTACTAAAACTCTATATATGCAGTCCTAAACTCGACAAACTGATTTAAAAGAAGAGAGAGACAGATTATTTTAAAATAGAGAGAGAGGGCTTCCCTGGTGGCGCAGTGGTTGCGCGTCCGCCTGCCGATGCAGGGGAACCGGGTTCGCGCCCCGGTCCGGGAGGATCCCACATGCCGCGGAGCGGCTGGGCCCGTGAGCCATGGCCGCTGGGCCTGCGCGTCCGGAGCCTGTGCTCCGCAACGGGAGAGGCCACAACAGAGGGAGGCCCGCATACCACACAAAAAAAAAATAAAAATAAAAAATAAAATAAAATAAAATAGAGAGAGAGATAAGTAATAGCTGCGCTCTCTTACTTTGCAAGACAGTCATGAGCACATGGAGAGCCTGTGGCTCCTGGTGTGGGAAGAAGTCTGGGCCTGGAGTTGAAAAATGGGGAGAGAATGCAGGCTCTGCCACCATCTAGCTGCGTGACCTCTGGTGGGTCTCCTCTTCAATAAAATGAGGATTCCAGGTAACTCACAGGCTCTGTGGGAGAGTTAATGTGTTCCTTTAAGCCTGTGTTACATCAACAGCCTTCTAACCAGGCTTCCTGCTCCCCTTCCCACCACCAGTGATCTTTCAGAAACATGGTCTGATCTCATATGTCATGCCTCTGCTTAAAACCCTAGTGGTTTCTTGTGGCTTTTTAGGGTTTGCCAGGAAACTCCTGATTTTAGCATGGAAAGCCCTGCATCCCATGAAACCTCTCAGTTGGCTGGTCACCCTGCAAACCCAGCAGGGCAACTGACCTGGTCCCCACCTACCTTCTTAGTACACATCTCTTACCTCTCACCTCTGCTCACCTACGTTCTTCTCTGTACATTGGCACAAGCTGGGGAGTGTTTGACAAAATGCTGATGCCTTGGCCCTGCATCTTGAGAATCTGATTTCATTGTTTGGGGTGGGACTTGAGTATAGTTGTCTTTTTTTTTTTTTTTTTTTTTTTTTTTTTACGCGGGCCTCTCACTGTTGTGGCCTCACCCGTTGCGGAGCACAGGCTCC
>NC_041217.1:101210951-101226329 GCF_002837175.3 Physeter macrocephalus
CCCAGCCGCTCCGCGGCATGTGGGATCCTCCCGGACCGGGGCACGAACCCGTGTCCCCTGCATCGGCAGGCGGACTCTCAACCACTGCGCCACCAGGGAAGCCCTAGTTGTCTTTTTAAAGCTCCGTGGTGTTTCTAAAGCACAGCCAAGGAAGGGAACCACTATTCTATTCTTGCAGGTCTCCAGAAACCCTGCGAGCTATTCCCTGTGCCTGAGCTGACCTTTTCCTTGCTTTCTTCCCTTGGCTAGTTCCTGCTTATTCTCATCCTGCTCAGGAGTCTTTTCCTCCAGGCAGCCCTCTAGGACACCCCCACACACACACCCGGGTAGACTTAGCCTCATCCCTCCACTGGGCTGCTAGACTACCCTAGGCTTGCTTTCACCAGAACCTGATCATTCTGCATTCTGATTGTTGGTTTACTCCAACCCTCTCCCTCATTAGGTCTGGAGTTTTTTTCAGTAAGAGATTTTATCTTTCCTCCTTGTATCCCTGGAGCCAAGCAGGCTCTGGCACATTGCAGGCTCTCAGTAAGTATTCCATGAACAGATTAATCAAGACAAGGCCAGCTGACCTCTTGTGAGTTACATTCTAAGAAACATCACACAATAACCCCAGTGTATTATAGAAACAGGAGGTTAAGGATAAAACACATCCAAGTACAATACAACGCTTTAACAAATCTATAAAAGTGGACAACTCCCAATATTCAAATTAAAAGAAATTCTTAGTTTTGCTCTTTTCTGGGTGATGATTTTTTTCTCTTCGGGGGAGAAAAAAAAAGACATGTTAGGAAATTCCTCCTCCATCCTTACTACCTGTCATAAAATTGTAACTGGAAATGATTTCCCTGATGAAATCCCTTTGGCTTTCTGTTATTTTCTTTCTTCCTCCTTGTTCTTGCCTCAGCTGGCCATCCTTGTGTGTTTGCAGAGAGGCAGGAAGGTTTACCGCTGGGACTGTTTCTCTCTCTCTTTAAAACTCTTTTATTAGCAGGCTTTCTGATCTTCAAAGCAGCTTGTATCTGATGTGACCCCACTCCCTCGACTCCCCATGCTGGGGAGTGAGAGCTGGGAGTATTTTTGTCATTTTGACGACTTGCATACTTGGACAGCCTGATAGTGCGGTCCTCACTAAATCTGCAGGAATGAGAGCAAGTCAGCGTTCCTAAGTCCCCTTTCACCCCCAAATCTAGACACATTGAAAACTTGACACCAGACCCTGGAGTTAGGCAAACAGTAAGTTTATAGGTCTCCTTGATTTTGACCCATCCCCTGGGGCAGCATCCCTGATCCTCTGCCATTTTTTTGCAGTTGAGTCTTTGCAGGTGGTGCTCCTCAAACTCTCTCAACCTTTGTGATTATCCACAGTGCTTGATCCTGGATAAGTTTGAAAGCTACGATGATGAATTTCAACTCACCCAACGAGCCCTGTCGCTGCTGGAGGAAAACAGGTTCTGGGCTGGTGTGGTATTTCCTGACATGTATCCCTGGACCAGCTCCCTACCACCCCATGTGAAGTACAAGATCCGAATGGACATAGATGTGGTGGAGAAAACCAATAAGATCAAAGACAGGTGATGTTTCAGGAGATCTCAGAAGGACCTGGGCATCCCCAGTGATGTATGAGGCAAGGAAAGGGGGCTCCTATGGGCTCAGGCCACCTGTCTCCTTCAGGGGCAGAAAGGTTACTCAGAAAGGCACAGAAGCACTTTGGTATCAGAGAACTAAGCTAGACAGTAGATCCTGCTAGTTGGTGGGACCAGGAGAGCTCAGCTACCCTGTCTTTACCCCCTCAACTCAGAACTTGTCCCTGGCTGGCCTTTGCGCAATTTGGAGACGAAAACCTCTAGGTATTGAGTTATCTTCACATAGAGATTCTGCAAATGAGGTTTCACCAAAGTCACTGGGAAATTACGTTTGGTACAGAGTAGGGGATTGAGACTGGACTCAGCCTGTAAATCAATTAAATTGAGTTAAATCAGAGGAAGTAAGATATTTTGTAAAGCTCAAATTAGAGTACTTGAATGAAAGCAATTACAAATCGTGCTGTGGCTAATGTTCATAATTGAGATTTAACCTGGGAACTGGAAAATAGAATCAGATAGTGTGCAAAAGTTCAGGGGAAAGTTTCAGGAGCGTGAATATGGAGTCCCCTCGTGCTTATGACCAGTGAGTGAGCTGTCCATTCCCATTCCCATCCTTTGTCTCTCTTTCCGGTTTCTTCTTAGGTACTGGGATTCTGGCCCCAGAGCTGATCCTGTGGAAGACTTCCGATACATCTGGGGCGGTTTTGCCTATCTGCAGGACATGGTTGAACAGGGGATCACAAGGAGTCAGGCCCAGGCTGAGGTTCCAGTTGGAATCTACCTCCAGCAGATGCCTTACCCCTGCTTCGTGGATGACTCGTGAGTCTGAGGTCCCAGTCCCCCTCCAGGACAAGCTGATCAGGTTGCTGGGGTGGGATGAGGTGGAGGTGCTCCCCAGGCTTCAATCTCTTTGGAGGAAAAAAACCCGGGGCCTGGGGCCGGCTCGGGGAGAATGGAGCTCTGATTGAGAAGCCTGCTTCTCCTCAATTCCAGGCAGGGTCACATGGACAAGTGGGAGAAAGGAGCTGGTGTTGTGGGAGGAAAAGGGAAGGTGAAAATTAAAGCAGGGCAAGTGAGGTTGGGGGAGGGGACAAAGGCTTTTAAAATTTCCACTACGTAGTATGTTTGGTATGTGGAAGGGTTCAGGTCAGAGTGTTTGCCGAGTGACTGCCGAAACAGCAAATTAGGACTCTGCATCACAAGTAGGTCTGGTTCCTAGGAGCCTTGGAATAATGCAGCTCCTTCCCTAATTAACATTCTCATGATGTATGCTTAATGAAAAGGTAGAGGGATGTGTTGGATGAGCTTGGGCCCTCCCTGCCTGCCCACCCCCATCCCCAGGCCTGTACATTTGCTGGCCAGTAGCAAACTAAGCAAGTAGCCCACTGTTTTCTGAACATGCATTTGGCGGGTGGTAGAGGGAGGGACAAAGAGGGAGAAGAGGCTGGGAGGGCTCATTTACTATGGTGGATGGGGGCAGAAATGCTCCCAAGGACAGCAGCAGAGATCTGCAGATGGCTTAGGGATTCAACTCCTAGAAGAAAACTGGGAAGTTCACCATAGTGTACGTGTGGGTTTGCGGGGATCAGCGAGGAGATAAACGTGCACGGCCTGTAAAAGGAAGAGTCAAATTGCCAGCTGGCAAGGTAGTAAAATAAAGCCCAGTGTGGGTGTAACACCTCAGTCCAATCAGTTCTCCTTCAGCTCTACAGAAGACTGAAAGAGATAACAGGGGCTGTTCTGCAGCCAGTTTAAGTTTGGACAATAGGCAGAGATGGGAAATGGAGCCGGGGCAAAAGTCCAGCTCTACTTCTAAGATCAGAATAGGAGTAACCGGCAAGGAAGTGGGGTAAACAGTGAGAAGACGGTAAGGATTCTGGCCATTCAATGTGGGAGAGCCCTCTGGTGGCAGGTCCCAGAAGGGCAGGCGTTATGAATTTATGGTTCTCTCCCTAGGGCCATCTTGAGTGAAACCCTCCCACGTTGGCCCTTCCTGTGACACCCAACAGTTTTCCAGAAATAATCATCTCGGGCTTCCCGGGTGGTGCAGTGGTTGAGAGTCCGCCTGCCGATGCAGGGGACACGGGTCAGTGCCTCGGTCCGGGAGGATCCCACATGCCGCGGAGCGGCGAGGCCCGTGAGCCATGGCTGCTGAGCCTGCGCGTCTGGAGCTTGTGCTCCGCAACAGGAGAGGCCACAACAGTGAGAGGGCCGCGTACCGCAAAAAAAAAAAAAAAAAGAAAGAAAGAATAATCTCAAGGGCTTTTACTAGCACATCAAGCACAGGGAAAACATATGTGAAGTTCACAGTAGACTAATTCCAAAATATCAACTCTGCCCTGCTTGCTGGAATGAATATCCATGGATGTACTCCACCAGTACGTGGCTGGTGGAGTCAATGACTATTGAATCACTGATTGATTTGTTGCTGGGTCAGTTGCCTTCTGAAAGTGCCATACTGATTAGTTATTTTGTGCCTCTTCCTGTATAACTGGAGTTTGATCCTCCTGGGTAGACAGTGCTTCACTGGCTGACCCCTTGGGGAGCCCAGTTATTGATCTCACCACCACCAGTTCCCTTTGTCCACCTTCTTGGACTTCAGTGTCAGTTAGCATGTATCTACCTATTCCAGTCACATCCCACATCATCAAGTCTGCAATCCTTTCCTGGGAGATCTTACAAGAAGCTCTGTACTATGTAACATACATAGTATGATTTTATTTACACATTTCACTTACAGAGCACTCATCTGGACTAACCAAAAAGCCGCCTGAGATCTTATAAAGAACATCTATACTGTGTAACATACATAGTACAATTTTATTTACACATTTTACTCACAGAGTTTTCATCTGGGCTAACCAAAAGGCTACAGTCTTGCTCTAAAGAAAAAGTAATCCTTTGGGGCAAAGTGCAATGTAGTAAAAGAGTCAAGTCCATGGAGTGCCCAGTGGAGATTTTTCTGCCTTTCCCTCCACCTGGGCTTTGTTCTCAACATATTCATTCAACAAACATTTACTCCACCTCCACCAGGTACAAGGCAATCTACTATTCTGCTTCTCTCCTCTTGCTTTAGTTTTATGATCATCCTGAACCGCTGTTTCCCTATCTTCATGGTGCTGGCCTGGATCTACTCTGTCTCCATGACTGTAAAGAGCATCGTCTTGGAGAAGGAGTTGAGACTGAAGGAGACCTTGAAAAATCAGGGTGTCTCCAACACAGTGATTTGGTGTACCTGGTTCCTGGACAGCTTCTCTATCATGTCAATGAGCATCTGTCTCCTGACAATATTCATCATGGTAAGCCAGATGGAGAAGGTTCAGAAAACCTTGAATAATTTTATTCCTCCCACTTTTCTTCCTGTTAATGAACTTGTGCCTAGATTAGTCATCTAGCCACCAAAGATAGCATGACATGTAGCTGTCTGGCCATTTCAGCCAAGGTGGAAGACACTCAGCGAGACAGAGTCTTCCCCAAAAAGCCACTGCATCACAGCATCTTCCCTGCTCCCACTTCCTGCCTGGGGAACCACAGTCTACATAGATTATCCAACCCCATTACGTGGACTATCTGGAAAAGCTGCTGTTAGCAGAGCCCAGCACAGGGAGATTGTATGTGCAAAGCGTTCTCTCTTTTCAAATACAGAAGAAATGAATCCAAGGAGTGTTTTCTTGGGATTACTGTCCCAACCACCAGCTGGGGTGGGAATGTGGAGAGCCTTTTCAGTGTATTAGGAGAGGAGATCTGGAATGTTTGTTAATTACCATCATGGTCACACCATTCATGGCTTGACCAAAGAACATCCTGCTGCCTACAAAATCTCTAAGACCTCTCTGTTTTAAAAGGTGGAATTTGGAGTCCATCCTTTCTCAGTGACAGGAATTTTATAGGCGCAGATAGCATGCATAGGTCCATCCTCTGCAAACTTGCAGCTCCCTTGCTAGTTAGACTTGTAAATAAAACATTATTTCATAACACACTGCTGTGCTTCATGTTTAACTCCTCCACAGTAGATGATCTTTTGTACTTGTTGAATGATGGGACATAAATTTAGGTAACTTTTTATATTTATTTGATGGGATTTAGTAGAAGCCTTAGACTTCAAGCTTTGCAATCTTCTGATATAGTGTCATCAAGCTTGTTCTGCCTCTTTACCATCATGATATTAAGAGTTCCTTGCACTAAGCAATATATGTGCTGATGCACAGATTCTGGCTGTGTCCCTTGTTATGCTGGATGATACCTGGTGCCTACCTGATCCAAGAATGTTCCATCACACATCCTGTCCAACCAACACATATCCAGTTAAACCAAATCCTGCCCCTTCTCTTTGCAGTAAAATGTACTAAGTCTGAATGGTTTTAGTTTAAGTGTTGCACTGAGATTCAGTGAGCTGTGGTCTTAGCCAAACCCTGTGCTAGAGCCCTATCAAAACCAATGCTGCTGTAGAGGTCAGTCTGCTCAATCTGACCAGACCCAAATGTAGCTTTAAATACACAAAGGGTTGCAGAGTTCCAGATATGAGGGGAGAAGCTGAGAAACTTGTCTTCCTCTAGGGGTCCCTTGTTCCTTCCCATCCTTCAGTCTACTCTTTTCCCCACTACTAAGACATTTTGTGTCCTCAGAATTAAAGGAGTCAAAATGCATGAGAAACTGACTTATGCAAAACTCATAAACATGCACGACATCTTGCAGTGGCCCTGAGACTTGTTGCTAATAAGTGGCATTGAGATTTGCCTTCCTAAGAATGGACATTAGGACTTCAAAGCTTTTAGGACGTGAGGTAAAGAATGTTTACTAAGAGTTTCTTGCACAAAGGGGTTTCTCCTTGTGGGAACCAGGACATTGTTCCAGTTTCCAGTGATGGCGGAAACAGAGCTTTCCACAACAAAATAGGATTTTCCTTTGAATGATGCTCTCATCTTTCCCCTGGAAGCTGGGACAATGGAAAGGTTCCATTGTTATTCAAGCTGTTAAGAACAAAAAAGAAAAGTGGTCATTAGAAGAAGACAAGGCCAGTGAAGTTGTTGGGTCAGCCAAATGACTTTCATATCTGCCTGAAGTCAATGAGAAATTATATAGCCTAGAAGTTTGTAGGACTTTGCTTTGAGCTGAGATAAGAAATTAATTTCATTCTTCTGAGAATAGCAATAACCATCTTAAAGTTCTTCCAGCCAAAAGCCACATGTTCAGTCAAGGTCTTGCTTTTATTGAGTTGCATGTGATTAAGGATGAGGAGTGAGCTTCCCAGGGTAATGTGGAGAGCGCTTTCACACAAAATCAGGAACTCTGAGTCTTAACCTTGACTTTTATTTAGATTTCCTCAAAGTTTGCTTCTAGTTAAGCATGGCTCTCTTCCACCTCCTTTGCCATTTGTTTTATTCCATTTTTCAATCTGTTCTGTCAGTGCCTGGCAGGCATGACAGCATGCATGAAGAAGAAACGGTAGCAGCAGGAGATAAGTGGCACATTTTTTCTACTCAAATCTTACATCCCCATTATATATATTGCTACTTGGTCTCTCTTTTCTACTGAGAGAAACCCAGTGCTTCAGGGCACCACTATCAATTAATCAGAACCATTCAAGAGGTGAACCAGTTTGTACCTTTATGTTCCCAAGAAAAGAACAGGATGATCTATATGAATTTGGAGTTATGTGCAAAGGGTAAAAATCCTCATAGGAGGATACCTCATAGGTAAAAATCCTATAGGAGGCCTATAGCAAAAGATAACCAAGAAGGCCTAATAAATTTGAACATCTCAATTTATCCTCTAATGTAACTGGACAGCAGCTCACTTGTTAAAAATACCTAGTTTGGTCCTGTTTTCTACATAGCCAAAGTGATTGACCCACTAGTTAACATGAAAGATACTGAATATTGCCCACAGTTTCTACGAAATGTTATTTGTATGATATTATGGGTCTGGAGGATTAATCCACTTCCAAGTGATGTGGATTAACTACTGATATTTTTACCTATGTGAGAGGCAAATCTCGGAATATAAGTATTGGGTTGGCCAAAAATTTCGTTTGGGTTTTTCCATAAGATGTTTTGGAAATACCCGAACGAAATTTTTGGCCAACCCAATTTAAATGATTAAGTTAGCAGGCCAGGCCCCAGGCAAAATGTTAAAGCTTGTTGGATGGTCTCCCACCTCCGTCTTTTGTTCCTCATCTACTCAGTATATCCCAGGAGCTAATGATGCTCCAAGACCCCCCTAGAGCAGATCTTCCTCCCCTGCTCTAGCCTTATTTCTCCACACTATCCCCTTCCCAAGGATTTCCTTAGTGAACACATAATAATTACTCAGTACTGATAGGTAGCTTAATATGTTACCCTCCTGGGGGAAAATGACATAATTAGAATTAAAGGAACTCAACACATTGAGTCTGAAATGTGGAAATTTGGACACCAACAACAGGCTGATGGGAGAGATCCCTTTGGGGCAGAGGGCTTCTGAAAGCCCCAGAATCACAGCACCGAGGTCACTCCTGAGAGGGGTGGTGCCCCTGGATGTGGGTGGAAATTACTGACTCAAGTGGTCTCTTTCGTTTCAGCATGGAAGGATCCTGCATTATAGCAATCCATTCATCCTCTTCCTATTCCTGTTGGCTTTCTCCACTGCTACAATCATGCAGTGCTTCCTGCTCAGCACCTTCTTCTCCAGGGCCAGCCTGGCAGCAGCCTGTAGTGGTATCATCTACTTCACCCTCTACCTGCCACACATTCTCTGCTTTGCTTGGCAGGACCGAATGACGGCCGACCTGAAGCTGGCTGTGGTAAGGGACCCTGGGCTTACACCTAGAATATGATGCATTCCATCTGAGGGGTATGTAGCAGTCTGAGAGGACCGGCTCACCCTTTGAGGGGATCCACTTTGCCTTTTGGCACAAAGGAACACAAGGTTTGAAGACACAGGTACAAAAGTGGGAGCATTCTTCACCCTGAGCAACCTAAGAGTTCCTCCTCACCAAATCTGCTTGATTAGTCTGCCCTGGGAAGTAATTGAAAACCAGTTCAGCTCATGCGTCCCTTTGTGTATCCATAAGAGGAGAACAACTGGGCCCACTTCACTCAGGTTTTTTTTTCCTAACATTTGACAAGATTCATAAGGGAGGGAGCTTGCCCCCTAACTATTCTGTCCAAAAAGATGTTTCTGTAAATTAAAAGTTTTTGTTTCTCTCCAAAAGAATTTTAATCGGAGCAGCTCTACAGTGTCTTTGTCATGTTCTACCAGTGCACTCAGAGAGGGTTGCAGAAATGAGCCAGTCAAGCCCTCTTGCCAAGAGAGGTCTCTGGAAATTGACTCTGGATTGCCTGAGAGACCTCTTCACAATGCCCAAACAACACTGTCTTTTTCTCTAATTGTTTTCAAATGATCTATTTACACCCTCTCATTAACCAGGCTAAATAGCTTCTAAGCCCTGTAGGGTGAAAATTTCCTTGTCCTCCAGAATCTCCCTATCCGTACTTCTTTGTACAATGCAGTTGAGAAAGGACTACCACCGGCTTCTCATTGGGGAAAATCTAAGTCAAACTTGGTTCTCACGACTCAAGCTTATTTGGCTCTAGTGTTGCCAGAGCATCTGCCTTTTATTTCTCATGTTAAATAAGAATTAATTGCCGTCATTTATGGCACCCAATTTTCCAACATGATCACAAAGGGCAAGAAATCCTTATGACTCAGCCTGTAGGCAGAGCTGGGCTATCTTGGTATACTGCATAGACACTTGGTACTTTGAAGCCACAACTAGTTTCTTGTGTGGGGGTCTACCAGGAAGCTATAGCTCTGGAAGCTCTGTGGGCCAGGGCTGGGCTGAGACTTTTTTTAATGGTTTTTGTGAACATATAGCTAGAGAATCCCTTCCTTCTGCAGAGAGACACTCTGAACACCACCGTGGGTCCTTCAAACTAGAGGTAGGTCACCCAGCAGAGCAAGTGGAAATAACTCATCCCTCTGCATGTGCTTATGTGCTTTCTGCTATGCCATGGACCACCTGTGGGGATGTGGCTGGGGAACTTCCTCTTCAGACTTCCTTCTGTATGCCACCTATTCAGTTACTTGGGCTCTCCAAGGAGAACCTAAGAAAATGATTGTCCCCAGTCTGGAGATGGGAAAAGGTGATAGTCAATGTAACCTGAGGGCTTTTTGGCTGACAGAGTTCAGGAGGCCATGAGACCATCCCCTGCCTAGCCCTCTAGCTTGCCCTAGAACACTGATGACTTTATGGACACTTCTAATGGGATTCTCACAAAGCAGCTCAAGTAAGCTTCTTTGTTCTACCAAAAACTGTAAGATCTTAAGAAAGAGGTAGGACGAAGGGGGGAAAGTTAGGAAGATAAACATGAAGACCTTTGGTCCTTTGCTGTGTTATGCTATGTGGTTTTGTCTTCTCCTGTATACTACTGTGTTCCATTGGACAGTGAGAGGTGGCCCAGTGAGTATTGGGTGGGGGTCCCTGAGGCCTGAAAGGTAGTCCCAGAATTATATTCCTGTGGGAAGACTGCCTTACCCACTCCCTGGGGTGGTCTTAACACCTGGATACAACATGGATCCTCTTTTGGCCCTCCTCCCTACATTGTAGATTCTGTTGGGTTGGGTAAAAGACCCTCTGCTCATCTTTCATGCCCTTTTTGCCCCACTGCAGAGCCTGCTGTCTCCTGTGGCATTTGGGTTTGGTACTGAGTACCTGGCTCGCTTTGAAGAGCAAGGCCTGGGGCTACAGTGGAACAATATTGGGAGTAGTCCCGTGGAAGGGGATGAATTCAGTTTTCTGATGTCCATGAAGATGATGCTTATTGATGCTGCTCTGTATGGCTTGCTTGCCTGGTATCTTGACCAGGTGTTTCCAGGTAAGTGTCCCCCCGCCACAAGGTAAAGGTAATTAGGTTCTTCAGATCCCCAGCCTTCCCTTTTCATCTAGTTTAAATCTTATTCCAGTATCCCATGCTTTTGGATTGGAAGAATTGATATTGCTAAAATGGCCATGCTTCCCAAAGCAATATACAGATTTAATGTGATCCCTATCAAATTACCCATGATATTTTTCACAGAACTAGAACAAATAATCCTAAAATTTATATGGAACCATAAAAGACTCAGAATTGCCAAAGCAATACTGAGGAAAAAGAACAAAGCTGGAAACATAACCCTCCCAGACTTCAGACAATACCACAAAGCTACAGTAATCAAAACAGCATGGTACTGGTGCAAAAACAGACATATGGATCAATGGAACAGAATAGAGAGCCCAGAAATAAAACTACATACTTACAGCCAATTAATCTTTGACAAAGTAGGCAAGAATATACAATGGAGAAAAGACAGTCTCTTCAGCAAGTAGTTTTGGGAAAGCTGGAGAGCCACATGTAAATCAGTGGAGTCAGAATGCACTCTCACACTATACACAAAAATAAACTCAAAATGGCTTAAAGACTTAAATATAAGACATGATACCATAAAACTCCTAGAAAAGGATTTAGGCAAAACGTTCTCTGATATAAACCATAGCAATGTTTTCTTAGATTAGTCTCCCAAGGCAAAAGAAATAAAAGCAAAAACAAACGAAAGGGACCTAATCAAACTTATTAGCTTTTGCACAGCAAAGGAAACCATAAACAAAACAAAAAGACAACCTACAGACTGGGAGAAGATGTTTACAAACAATGCAACTGGCAAGGGATTAATTTCCAAACCATACAAACAGCTCGTACAACTCAATAACAAGAAACAAACAACCCAATCAAAAAATGGGCAGAAGACCTAAATAGACATTTATCCAAAGAAGACATACAGTTGGCTAATAGGCACATGAAAATATGCTCAACATTGCTAATTATTAGAGAAATGAAAATCAAAACTGCAATGAGGTACCAGTGAGAATGGCCATCATTAGAAAGTCTATAAATAAAAATGCTGGAGAAGGTGTGGAGAAAAGGGAACCTTCCTACACTGTTGGTGGGAATGTAAATTTATATAGCCACTACGGAAAACAGTATGGAGGTTCCTTAAAAAACTAAAAATAAAGTTGCCATATAATCCGGCAATCCCATTCCTGGGCATATATCTGGAGAAAACTATACTTTGAAAAGATACATGCACCCCAATATTCAAAGCAGCACGATTTACAGTAGCCAAGGCATGGAAGCAACCTACATGTCCATCAACAAATGAATGGATAAAGAAGATGTGGTACATATATACAGTGGAATAATACTCAGCCATAAAAAAGAAGAAAATAGTGCCATTTGCAGTGACATGGATGGACCTAGAGATTGTCATACTGAGTGAAATAAGTCAGACAAAGACAAATATCAATCGTATATTAACACATATATGTGGTATCTAGAAAAATGGTATAGATGATCTTATTTGCAAAGCAGAAATAGAGACACAGAGGTAGAGAATAAACATATGCATACAAGAGGGAAGGGCGGGGGGTGTGGGATGAATTGGGAGACTGGGATTGACATATATACACTATTGATACTATGTATAAAATAGATAACTAATGAGAACCTACTGTATAGCACAGGGAATTCTACTCAATGCTCTGTGGTGACCTAAATGGGAAGGAAATCCAAAAAAGAGGGGACATATGTATACGTATAGCTGATTCACTTTGCTGTACAGCAGACACGTCAGACAAAGACAAATATCATATGATATTGCTTATATGTAGAATCTGAAAAGAAATGGTACAAATGAACTTATTTACAAAACAAAAATAGACTTACAGGCATAGAAAACAAACTTATGTTTACCAGAGGTGATAACAGGGTGGGGTGGGGAGAGATAAGTTAGGAGTTTGGGGTTAACATATACACAATGCTATGTGTAAAATAGATAAACAACAAAGACTTACTGTATAGCACAGGTAAGTATATTCAGTATCTTATAATAACCTATAATGGAAAAGAATCTAAAAAAGTATATATATATATATGTGTGTGTATGTATGTACACACACGTATATAGCTGTATCACTTTGCTGTTCACCAGAAACTAACGCAACGTTCTGTATCAACTATACTTCAATTTTCAAAAAAATCTTATTCTTTCTAAGGTCTTTCAACTTGGACTCTCAGAACCCGCATTTGAAACTTAAGTCCAGGACCCAAAAATCCATCAGTGAGATTGTGCTGTTGGCTCGACTTTAGAAACAGATTCAGAATCTGATCCCTTGTCACCAACTCTACACGAACTTCCCAGTCCAAGCCTCCTTCTTCTGTCATCATCTCCTACCAGTCTGTTTTCCACACTACGTTCAGAGAGATCCTTTCAGAATCTAGGTCAGATGGTGTCAACCCTCTGTTCAAATTCTTCAGAAGATGGCAGTGTAGGGAGATCCTGAACTCACCTCCCCTCATAGACAAGTGAGTCTACAGCTACATATGGAACAATTTCCTCTTTAAAAAAAACCTAAAGTCTAGCTGAGTGATGACTACACATCAGGCAAAGGAGAAGAAAAACACATCAAAGTGGGTAGGAGAGTCTAGGACACAATCTCACCATAAGCCCCACTCTTGGCACAGTGACCCACAACCAGGAGGGATCTCAGAACCCAAAGCTTCTCCATGGGGAACAAAGTGTTCAAACCCCACATCAGGCATCCCAACTTTTAAGACATGCACTTGAGATATGAGCCCCCAAAACATCTAATTTTGAAAACCAACAGGGCTCACATCCTGAGACCCACAAGATGGTAGCAATCTAAGAAATGCCACTTAAAGGGCGTATGTGCTCAGACTCACCTGTCCAGGGCCCAGCTTAGAGGCAGCTGATTGAGTCCAGGCTTAAAGTGAAGGAGACTCACCTACTTATACTAAAGTGTTAGCCTGAAGGGCAGGCATCTAATTTAACACACACATCTGGTAGCCTGCTGGAACACACTCTCTGTGGGCAGAGACTGGAGGGCGCCATCTCTGTGCTCTCCCTTTGCTTGCTCCAGAGCACCAGTGTCTCCTGGACAGAAGCCTTTACACATATCTCATGCCCTGATTTTTGTGGCTGCCTCTAAGGAGATACCTCTTCATCTCCTGGCTCTGAAGGCTAGGGGAGCTTGTGTTCCTGGTCACTTGGGACTGTAATAATTGGTGTCACCCAGAAAGGAGCTCATACCCCTATCTGGTGACCTGGTTTTTATGACTGCTGCCAGGGGACACCTTTATATCCCCTGACTCTGGTGGCCAGTGGGGCTTATGCTAGTGGATCCCACAGGACTGTAATCAATGAAGAAAGAGTTCTTAAACAGCTATCACCACCAGGGCACAGTAAGAGGCAACAGACTCAGGAGCTAAGTCTTTCTGTGAAGAAGGCCTATTAGCTAATCCTCATGATTGTGGCCTAAGGGATAGGCTTCTAATTAAACATGCATCTCGGGGTTAACTGTAACCCTTTCCAATCCTCGGAGTGTGAGCACTATCTTTGTGCTCTCCCTTTGCCATGCTCCAAAGCGTCAGTGTCTCCTGGAAGGGATCTTTACCTGCATGTGGCACCTGATTTTTGCAGCTGACATCCAGAGGACATCCCTTGATTGCCTGACTCTGAGGCTGGAGTAGCTTGGGTTCTTGGGTTCCATGGACTGTGGCAATCAGAAGGATGGTTCTTGGCAAGCTGCTACCCACAGGGCACTGCACAGACAGTGGACTGAGGAATACACACCAATCTTTCTGTGAGGGGCTGCTTTGCTTGTCCTGGAGCTTTGGACTGAGGGGAAGGCTTCAGGTTTGGCACATATTTAGTGGCCTACAGAGCTGCTGTCAAGGAACGCAGGCTGTGGATGCCATTTTGGCACTCTCACACTGCTCTACTCCAGCTCACCAGTATCTCCCAGAAAGGGGTTTATGCACTTGTCTGGAGCCTGGATTTTTGTGATTACCACCCAGGGGACACCTCCAGATCATCTGGCTCTGGTGACCAGTGAGACTTATGTTTGTGGCCCCTTAGGACTGTATACATTTGCATACTTATAAAAGCTGCTGCCCAAGGGTCTGGCTTCCAGTCATCTGCCATCTAGGTGCTGCTATCCTCCCCTTTGAGACACTGACAGGTCTTGGTACATCCTCAACTACCAGGAGCTATTAAAAATACAATAGGTTGCTTGGACAGACACAGAGGTTTGAGGGTCAACTAGAGCTGGGGTAGGGCTGAACAAAAAGTTTGATCTCCTACATCAAGCCACTCCTTCAAGACTGGGAGAAGTGATTGTTTCATTTACTGTATAGAAGCCAACACAGAGAGTCAAGCAAAATGAAGAAACAGAGGGATATGTTACAAATGAAAGAACAAGATAAAACTTCAGGAAAAAAAACTTAATGAAATGGAGATAAATAATTTACGTGATAGAAGTTCAAAGTAATGGTCATAAAGCTGCTCACCCAAACTGGGGAGGAATAGATGGACCAGGCAAGAACTTCAACAAAGAGATGGAAAATATAAGAAGGTACCAAATAGAAGTCACAGAGCTGAAGAATGCAATAACTAACTGAAAAATACTCTAGAGGGGCTCAACAATCGACCAGATTAAGCAGAAGAAAGGATAAGTCAACTGAAAGACAAGGCAATGGAACTCACTCAATTGGAGTAGCAAAAAGAAAAAAGAATTTTGAAACTGTGATTAAAAATCTTCCAACAAACAAAAGCCCAGGACCAGATGGCTTCACAGGCAAATTCTATCAAACATTTAGAGAAGAGCTAACACCTATCCTTCTCAAACTCTTCCAAAAGATAGCAGAGGGAGGAACACTCCCAAACTCATTCTATGAGGCCACCATAACCCTGATACCAA
>NC_041217.1:101228164-101298938 GCF_002837175.3 Physeter macrocephalus
TGTGGGACTTTTATGCCTGTGGACTTGAGAAGCTACAAACGACCCTCTTCACCCATGATGAGAAGGAGGACCCACCCTTCCCCTAAGAGTCCTCACCACCTTTCCCATCCCTACCCAGGAAAATAAACTGAATTACAGAAAAAACAAAAAAGAAAGCATCTTTCAGGTTTTCACAAGTGGTCCCCCAAACCATAGATATAATCCACACAGTGATTACAGTCCTGAGTACAGGACTTTAAAGTTTGCCAGAGCAAGAGAGACAATGATCTTTCTCAAAAAGATATACTAATATTCTTTTATACCTGAAAAAAATACTAATTTTTAGAGGGGGGATAAAAGTAAATAAAATTCTCTAATTAAAAAAATTTTTAAATATAGTCAATTTGTCATTTAAAAATATTAGCACCAGACCTCTGGGGTAGGATGGCAGACTGAATACATGTACCTAATTTTGTTCTCTCCCCAAATCCCACTTACAGACAGGAAAGGTTGTTTTTTTTTTTTTTTTAAAGGATGTAAGTCCATAACAATAGAGAAAACAGCAACAAAGTTTTGGAAGCTAAAAAGTAGATGGTGCAGTGGAACTAGGATCAGACCTGAGAAAACGGAATCTCAAGTCTGCAGGGGGAAAGCAAGAACCAACCTGATTGACCCCACACAATTCTCAAAGGTCTCAGTATGGGCAGTACCAGGTGTCTGGACATGGGAGTGAGAGTTGGTGGGTTGAAACAAGGAAGACCAAGGTGGGAACTCTGAGAAGTCACTCATGCTACCAGGCACATGCAGAATCTACTAAACTGCAGAAGTCTGGAGGTTTATTCTCTGGAAAGGTTAAGCCAAGGGCTTTGACAGGGGGTGCCAGGCCCAGCTGAGGGAAATCGAGTCTATATTTACAGAATACTGGAAGCAGAGACCCCCCAGTCCCCCCAACTCAGCTCCCACAACAAAGGCAGCCAGAAACATCCTTCAGCCAGATTGGAAGGCTCCTCTCTAGAGAAAGTAAAACAATTCCAGAAGCACATAAATGTATGAACCTAGGAGAGGGTCCCCAACAACTAGCCTATCCAAACTATCTCATGTAGCTCAAAATTGACAGGACTCGGGAGGGGGAAGGGTAAGCTGTGATGAAGTGAGAGAGTGGCAGGGACATATATGCACTACCAAATGTAAATTAGATAGCTAGTGGGAAGCTGCCGCATAGCACAGGGAGATCACCTCTGTGCTTTGTGACCATGGGGATAGGGAGGGAGGGAGGGAGGGAGACGCAAGAGGGAAGAGATATGGGAACATATGTATATGTATAACTGATTCACTTTGTTGTAAAGGAGAAACTAACACACTATTGTAAAACAGTTATACTCCAATAAAGATGTTAAAAAATAATAATAAAAAATAAAAAAATAAAAATGTGAAGATGGCTTAAAGGACTTACAGGATAATATCAAACAGACTAACACTTACATTATAGGCCTCCCAGAAGGAGAAGAGAGAAAGGGACAGAAATCTTATTTGAAGAAATAATGGCTGAAAACTTCCCTAACTTGGGGAAGGAAATAGTCATTCAGATCCAGGAAGCCCAGAGAGTTCCAAAAAAGATGAACCCAAAGAGACCCACACCAAGACACTTTATAATTAAAATGTCAAAGGCTAAAGACAAGGAGAGAATATTAAAAGGAGCAAGAGAAAGACAACTTGTCATGTACAAGGGGGCCCCTGTAAGACCATCAGCAGATTTTTCAGCACGAACTTTGCAGGCTAGAAGGGAGTAGCACAATATATTCAAAGTGCTATAAGAAAAGAAAAGAAAACAAAACAAAACAAAAAAACTTCCAGCCAAAAGTCCTCTCTGGCAAAGTTACTATTCAGACTTGAAGGAGAGAGAAAGCGTTTTCCACAAGCAAAAGCTAAAGGAGTTCATCATCACTAAACTGGCCTTATAAGAAATGTTAAAGGGACTCCTTTAAGCTGAAAAGGAAGGGTGCTAATTAGTAACATGTGAAAGAATAAATATCACTGGAAAAGTAAATATATAGTAAAGGTAGTAGATTAACTACTTATAAAACTAGTAGGAGGGCTTCCCGTGTGGCGCAGTGGTTGAGAATCCACCTGCCGATGCAGGGGACACGGGTTCGTGCCCCGGTCCGGGAGGATCCCACATGCCGCGGAGCGGCTGGGCCCGTGGGCCATGGCTGCTGAGCCTGCACGTCTGGAGCCTGTGCCCCATGACGGGAGAGGCCACAACAGTGAGAGGCCCGCATACCACAAAAAAAAAAAAACAACAAAAAAAACCTAGTAGGAAGGTTAAAAGACAAAAGTAGTAAAAATAACTGATTACAATAATTTGTTAAAGGATACACAGAGGAAAAGATATAAAATGTGACATCAAAAACATAAAATGTGGAGGGGAGGGTAAAAATGTTGAGCTTTAGAATGGGATCAACTTAAGTTGTTATCAACTTAAAACAAATTGTTACAGTATAAGTTTTTATAGGTAAGCCTCATGGTAACTACAAAAATCTATAATGAGTACATAAAAGAGAAAGAGAAATGAATCTAACTAAGCATACCACTAAAGAAAGTTCTCAAACCCCAAAGAGAATAAAGGAAGAAGAAAGGAACAGAGAGGAACTACAAAAACAGCGAAAACAGTTAACAAAATGGCAATAAGCACATTCCTATCGATAATTACTTTAAATGTAAATGACTAAATTCTTCAATCAAAAGACACAGAGTAATTGAATGGATAAAGAAAAACAACAAGACCCATTTATGTGCTGCCTACAACAGACACAATTTAGATATAAAGACAAACAAAGACTGAAAATGAAGGGATGGGGAAAAAATATTCCTTGGAAATGGAAACCCAAAGTAGCTAATCTTATATCAGACAAATAGACTTCAAAACAAAGACTGTAATAGGAGATGAAGGAAGGCATTACATCATGATAAAGGGGTCAATCCAACAAGAGGATATAATATTTGTAAATATTTATACACCCAACATAGAAGCACTAAATATGTAAAGCAAATATTAACAGACCTAAAAGGAGAAATAGACAGAAATATAATAGTAGTGGATTTTAATATCCCACTTACATCAATGTATAGACCATCCAGATGGAAAATCAATAAGGAAACATTGGCCTTAAACAACATGTTAGACCAGATGGACTTAACAGATACTTACAGAACATTCCATCCAAAAGCAACAGAATAAACATTTTTCTGAAGAGTACATGGAACATTTTCTGACATAGGTCATATGTTAGGCCACAAAACAAGTCTTAAGTTTAAGAGGGTTTAAATCATATTAAGCAACTTTTCTGATCACTATGGTATGAAACTAGAAATTAATTATACAAAGAAAACTGGAAAATTAACAAACATATGAAGATTAAACAACATGCTAAAATAACCAATGGGTCAAAGAAGAAATCAGATTAATAAAAAAATATCTTGTGACAAATAAAAAATGCAAATGTTACATACCAAAATTTATGGAATGCAGCAAAAGTGGTTCTAAGAGGGAAGTTCATAGCAATAAATGCCTACCTCAAGAAACAAGAAAAGTCTCAAATAGACAACCTAACTTTACACCTCAAGAAGCTAGAAGAAGAAGAAAAATAGAAGCCCAAAGTAGAAGGAAGGAAACAACAAAGGTTAGAGCAGAAATAAATGAAATGACTAAAAAGACAATAGGAAAGATCAATGAAACTAAGAGCTGGTTCTTTGAAAGGATAAAATTGACAAAACTTTAGTTAGACTCACCAAGAAAAAAAAAGAAAGAAGACTCTTCCAGACACAATTTGCGAGGCCAACATTACCCTGACAGCAAAATCAAACACCACAAAAAAAGAAAACTACAGGCCAGGATCCCTGATGAACAAAGGTGAAAAATCCTCAACAAACATTATAAAATCAGATTCAATAATACATTAAAAGGATCATAATGCATGATCAAGTGGCATTTAATCCAGGGATGCAAGAATGGTTCAATGTCCACATATCAATCAATGTGATAGACCACATTAACAAAACGAAACATAAAAATCATATGATCGTCTCAATAGATGCAGAAAAAGCACTTGACAAAATTCAGCATCCATTTATGATAAAATCTGTCAGCAAAGTGGGTACATAGAGAACATATCTCAACATAATAAAGGCCATGTATGACAGCCCTACAGCTAACATCATACTCAACAGTGAAAAGCTGAAAGCTTTTCCTTTAAGATCAAGAACAAGACAAGGATGCCCACTCACCACTTCTATTCAGCATAGTATTGGAAGTCCTAGCCACAACAATCAGACAAAAAAAGAAATAAAAGGCATCCAAATTGGGAAAGAAGTACAACTGTAACATTTGTAGATGACATTATTTTATATATAGAAAACCCTAAAGACTCCATCAAAAAAACTATTAGAACTAATTTAAAAATTCAGTAAAATTGCAGAATACAAATTCCATGCACAAAAATCTCTTGCATTTCTTCACACTAATAATGAACTATTATGAATAACAAAGGGCACTCCTATTACTCAGGAAACTCCAATGGTTTTAGGAGCTCTGTGCCAGGAAATGAGGACAAAGACCAAGTATTATTTTGTATTCTACCACACACCTCAACATATCTTGTTTCAGGGAGGAGGGGGCCGAGGGACACAATTCAACCCATAATGATGAATTTGAAAAATACACTTGACCTTTCTCAGCCTCCATTTTTTTCTATCTCACTGGGCCATTAGAGAGACATATAATAAGTGCATATTAGATTGAAAATAAAATTTGTGCATTTTCAAGAGCTTTATTTTAGCCAACGTAAAGCTTTAATACGTTCAACCACTATGTACTAAGCAGCACCAATGTGTTAGGCTCAGCAGCACAGGTTCTGAGAAAAAAGGGATGGGAAAGACTGACACAAGCCTGCCCTCGAGGAGCTTACAGTCTAGCATTGGCCATGAAACACAGGATAACTATTAAATAAGCAAAGATAGTGTTCTCACAAACTCAGCATTTATAGGCAGCAAAGCCTGCTAAAAGAACTGGACTAGAAATTTGGGAGTTTTTTCCTTGAAACCCAGGCGGATCCAGTAGGATGGGGTGGTTAAGATCAGTGGTATTAGAACCAGACTACCTATGTTGGAATTCTTGTACCTGTATTAAATTAGCTGTGACCTTGGGAAAATGCTTCAAACTCAGTGTGCCTTAATTTTCTTATTGACAAGAATAGTAATACTACCTATCCCCTTGTGTTGTTTTGAAGATTAAATTATTTAGCACATAGAAAGCACTTACAGTTATGTCTGACACAGAAAGAGCATTCAACAAATGTTAGTGATTATCATCATTATTATTATTATCTGGTAACTGTTGAAAAGGGGTATGCTTGGGACTTCCCTGGTGGCGCAGTGGTTAAGAATCCGCCTGCCAAAGCAAGGGACACGGGTTTGATCCCTGGTCCGGGAATATCCCTCATGCCGCGGAGCAGCTAAGCCCATGCGCCACAACTACTGAGCCTGCGCTCTAGAGCCCATGCTCTGCAGCAAGAGAAGCCACTGCAATGAGAAGCTCGCGCACCACAACAAAGAGTAGCCCCTGCTCGCGGCAACTAGAGAAAGCCCACACACGGCAACAAAGACCCAACGCAGCCAAAAATAAATAAATTTATATTTTAAAAAATAACAATAAAATAGATTATGTGAAAAAAGAGAAGGGGTATGCTTAGATTCTTTTTTCTTAGAAAACTAATGTCAGCCAAGATCATCAGTCTTAGTGTTGCCAGTTTCACCCCCAAAACATGACCTTTTGAATTAAAACACATTAGAAGAAGTAGTCTTGGAGGAAGCATGTGGATAGCCATGTAATGCTTATGAACTATAAATATCTACAGTTACAATCTGAGGTTCAGGTGGATAAATTCTAGATCTTACACAACTGTGGTAAGGTGGAACTACTTAGGCTTTTTCTCTTTATTTGCCTATCTATTTTTAGGGGACTATGGAACCCCACTTCCTTGGTACTTCCTTCTACAAGAGTCTTATTGGCTAGGTGGTGAAGGTAAGTTATTTTAAATTTTTTAATTAAAAAAAGAAAAATGAATGTTTGAAATTAGCTCCTTTGGCTCTGCATGGGATGTGTGTGCATTGTGGAGGTGGCTCTTACATGAAGTGTGAGATTCCTGATTAGTTAGCTGTCTGCTGGGGGTTCTGCTCCTTAGTGTAGCATCACAGCCTCTGGGAGCCCATATTTTGTGAGTCACTGGGCCAGGGTGATGGCTGAGCATTGATAAACCCTTGAGTCCTGGTCGTGCCCAGTAGATTAAAGCACACTCTTAAAAGAAGGCCAAACCACTTCATGGTGCAAATAAGTTTTGCAACTTCTCAGTTTAAAGCAAACAGATCCAGAGAATCATAGAGGAATCTTTACATTCGTCTTCTGCTGCCTCCCCTCATCTGCTTTTTTATTCCTCTCTACTTTTTCAAATATAAATGAATTTATTTTCCCAAAGTAAGGGCCCATCTGGAGGCCTGGGCAGAGCTGTGATCTTCAAGGCAAATACTCCCAGATTCTCTTAGTATTGGTCTTTCCTCTGGTTGGGAAGGAGGGTTAAAAGGACATTTGCCCAGAATGCATCCTAGATAAAATTTACCTTTCCTCCTGAATAGGATAGGAGGCCAAAGGAGAGTTCTAGAATTGCGGGGAAACCACAGACTCTTGTGAGGTATGAGGAGGCAGAGAAATTCCAGAGCTGAGAGCTGGGGACGTCCCCTGGAGCTAGGAGTTTCTGGAAGCAAAGGAAATGCTTTCCAATCTGTTTGTTCCTCACCTACCTGCTCTTTACTTTGTACTATTGGGCCTGGGCCAGGATTTATCCTTTAAGCACTAAGATAGAGTTTTGTTTTCTCTAGGCGATTAGCCTAGGACCTTTAAAAGTTTTGGGGTGGGGGGGTTGCCTTTTTTTTAATGATTCAAACAAACAGCACTTCAACAGCTCAGTTTGTTTGTTTTTTCCATTATGTTGGCTTGTCTGTCTTTCTTGTCTATCTATAAACTTTTAAATTTCCACTGTAATAAAGTTATAACCCATCATAAATGGGAATTTTCAACACAGAAGTCTGTTCCTGGAATGTTTCTAATTTCAATGAATATCAGGACTTGTGGGCATTTTTCCCCCTCTATAATCTCGGCAGATAAGCTGCCTCTAAAAAAAAAAAAAAAAAAAAACAGAAATCTTAAGACAAATGTGCTCCTTCAAAAATGAGTCATATTTTTGCCAACAGAAGCCAAATATTTTTCACCTGTCTCACAGGCTAGACTGAAATAGATTCCTAAATTTCTCTAATATTAGAAAAGAGGTGAGTTTTTCCACCAAAACCCCTCCTTTCACAGATGAGGACATGGAGCCCAAGAGATATCCAGTGTCTTACCCAGTTCCCATTGTTCACTTGGGACAAAATCTGGAACTGGGACATACATTTCCTGGCAAGGAACTCACTCCAGTGACTAGAAGATTATCTCCCCCTGCTATTTTACTATTACACATTAGTTCAGTATTATAGCTAGTAAAGAGATCAAAGGAACTGTGGGCAATAGATTTAAAAGTCCTTCAGAAAACAGAAGTACTGGAGGGGGCGGGTCCCTGACCACCAGGCCCATTACTTGCCACTCCACCACACAGCCTGCAAATCTACAGGCAGCAGTGTGGACAGAGAGGCCCTGGTTGGCTGCAGCATTGAAAAATTCACCCTGCTGATGTATGTGCACTTGAGGCCAGAGCCTTTAGATGCTTGGCGACAATGGTTTCCTCCTGCCCCTGCTTTCTTCTCTGGCTGGCTTGCTTTTCTGCTTCTCTTCCGCTTTCAGGATGTCCTGATATCCTTTTAAACCAAATGCCAAGTTTACAAAAAGTGCCTCTTTGTGGGTGTGGGAGGAGGTAGGTGTATGTGTGAGTGTGAGAATGTGTGTGTGTTTACACCACAATTCACAATTTGTGCAAGCCTGTACGTCAACCAGACTCAACTCTGGTATTAATCTCCAAATACTTGAATGCCCATAAAAGTAGATTTCTCAGGTAAACGATGTCTCAGTCTGGCTGCCCATCGTATCAGCTTGAATGGACTTTTACTCAAGGTTCACCATGACTTTGACATGTTTTGGATTGGAGTGAAAAATACTGTTAACGAGCTAAAGAAAATTAACCCATTTCAAAGTTAATTTTTTTTTTTTTAATCACAATGTTTGACATTGTGGGCTCCTCCTGGCATTTTAAGAGGATGTGTGAAACTCCTGTTACAAAACTCCCTCTGGGCTCAGCAAAGGTTGCCAAATCAGCCAGCTGGGAGGCCCTTCCAGCCACTGCCGGAACTTCACAGCCCCACAGGTCAGAGGTTGGCAAAGCCTTGATCGGGGCTTGTCCTGGGAATGCCAACTTGGCCTTCTGAGGGAACTGTGTTTTCCAGCTATGGTAGGAAACTCTGCTCCGCCTTCTTTTCCCCTCCTTTCCTGCCTTTCCTGATTCTCATGTCTCACCAGGAGAGTAACAGTGGCTTCTGGTTGGTGCAGGGTGTTCAACCAGAGAAGAAAGGGCCTTGGAAAAGACGGAACCCATAACAGAGGAAATGGAGGACCCAGAATACCCAGCAGGAATAAATGGTAAAAACCTCAATAAAGAATGCAAACAGAGGCAAGGAAAAGGCTCAGAACACTGCACAGGGCCGGAGTAAAACACCTCATGCCTGGGGTGAAATGGAACCCAGGAAACTGACTGTCTCTGTTGACAAGGGTTAAACCTAATACCTTCTCAAGGGTCCAGCTGCACATGTGCGGAATGAATGGTCCAGCCAGACATTAACGCATATTTCCTGGAGAAAGCAAATCCAAAGTATGTGGTGTGTTTGTGCCCTTGTTAGGCAAACCCCAAGTGAATTGCACAAATGTGCTGACTTCCGAGGATTTAGCAAGAACAATAACTTGGGTCACTGGGTCTTAAAGCGGATATGAGCTATAAGGAAAGACAAAAATAAATGCTCCTGTGCACAGGGGGAAAGAGTCTAAAGGAGCTGACTACATTTCATTCGTGGTTTACAAATCTAGAAGTCCATTCATTCAAGCCATCAAAAGCCTTTCCTGACCATGGAAGTTACCTAATAATTCCTCAACCCATGGACTAAGTTTGCAAGTGTTCCCCTGGCCTTTGCCTCCTTTACCTTCCCTCTTGAACCTGTTCTGTACTTCCCCCCCACACACCATGTTCTCTATTCCTTAAGCATATGAATTTCTCTGTGGATACTAAATGCTCTTGCTATCCTCACCCTGGGTTTAGAGAGGCAGCATGGCCTCTGGACTTCACCCGATGTTGCATGAGAGGGTCCAGCCTCCATGCCTCTGGTCCATCCCGGGTGCCATTTCACAAAGCTGAGGTCAGAGACCTGTGGCTCCTGTGGTTTCCAGTCAGCAGAACTTGTGGGAAGACCCTCCTCCCAGAGTGTAATTCCAAGACCAAAATCAGGGGGCTGGGGGCTGGTCCCACCTCAGTTTTAGGCGAGACCAGGAGGCACAGAGAGAAGAAGCAACGGGATTTGGTGTTTTTGCAGGGGAGCAAGTGCTCAGAGCTGCAATATTAGGATGACAAATTAAGTGACGCTGTATAGAGTGAACTAAAGCAGGGAGAGACTGGAGGACAGGCAGAAGCGAACACCAAGTGGACCTCACACCGTAGGGGGGTGTGGAAGTCGAAAAGTGGAGGGACAGAGTTTGAGGGACAATAGTGAAGGAGAGTGGACTGTCCCCCCCTAATTGGAGAAACTCTGGAGTTCTGAGGAGCAAGAAGTCAGTTTCAGTCAGAGTTGGCTCAAAGATGTGAGCCAAGGTGACTAGGAGAATGGCAGCTCCAAGAATGAACATAGGACAGTCTGAAGGAAAATGTTTTTTGGGGAAGAAAATGAGGAGCCTGAGCTGTTACAAGAAATCCATGAGGAAATGCCCAGCAGACTCAGAAATGAGGACCTGGGATTGAAGGCTGAGCTTAGGGCTAACTCTCCATACAGACAGTGAGTGCAGTCTGGGTTTGGATCTGAGCTCTGCCACTCATAAGCCATGTGACCTTGATTGGACTCTTGATGTCTCTGTGTCTTAGGTTTCCTCAGTAATAGAAATGGGCACAGTAATATCTATTCCCCTAGGGCTGTAGTAAGGGTGAAATGAGGAAATCCATATAAAGCACTTGAAATAATGCCTGGCACAGAGTAACCTTTCGATAAATGTTGGCCACTATTATTACCATTATTATTCTGTAGTCATCCTTACAAAGGTCATAGCTAAAGCCATGGGGGCAAAAGACAATAGTCTGAAGAAAGAACCTTGGGAAATGTGTACACTAAGGCATTGTTACATCATGTTCATTTTTTCCAACAAGACTGCTTCTTTGAACGTGAGCTCCCAGGCTTGGTTCCCGGGGTGTGTGTGAAGAATCTGGTAAAGATTTTTGAGCCCCATGACAGGCCAGCCGTGGACCGTCTTAACATTACCTTCTATGAAAACCAGATCACCGCGTTCCTCGGTCACAATGGAGCAGGGAAAACCACAACCTTGTGAGTCTCCAGTCATTTTCTGGCTCTCTTCTTCCCCTTTCAGCTTCAGTCTATTCTTTCCCATTGAATTTTAGTGACAAAAATGTGCCAATATTTGTGTCCCAGGAAGGTGTTAAGCACAATGCAGTTTTCAAAGCTTATTCACATATATTGTTTTATTTGATCTTCACATGAAATTGGAGACAGAGGCGTAGTAAGTTTATTGCCCCCTTTGTGCCAAGGAAGTGAACATCCAGAGAGCTGAAGTGACTTTCCCAAGGTCACCAAGTTGTAATGGTTCCCTGGAGGCAAGAGCCAGGTCCTCCCACAATTGTCTCTTGTCTTTGATGCTGCGAGCTGGCCTCCCTACCCCCAGCCTCCCCAGCATTACCGTCATGATGGTGGTGATAAAGTCATGGCCACCACCATCACATGCCCTCTGTCTGCAGAGCGCTACTTACTTTCAGAGAGCATCCCTTTTCCTACCTATGAGGGTTGGTGGTAGTTCTGGAGAAAGTTAAAAGGGGCTGTGGGGTAACTGCCTGGCAACTGAAAACTAAGTTCAGGGAAGATGAAGGCTCTGCATGGACGCCTCAGGTCAGGAAGCTCCCCTCACTTTTCTAAGGACCCTGAGCGTCACCTGCTGCGAAGGAGAACAGGGCCAGCTAAGGTTTCCCCAGGAACAGCAGGGCAGGGAACCCATATGAGCGCAGTCGTCAAGTCCTTTGGCTTCTTAGAGAGCCCCAGGAAGGAACAGCTGTGTACACCCTGCATTGGAATGTCCTCTGAGGGCGGTTCAGTGTGAATGGAATGTGGGGCTGGTGCCATTATACTTGGTTCTGTTTCCCTCTAGTGGTCGATCAACAGGCCAGTTCAGAGAGCCTGAGATTGTATCTGGCTCAGGGACAGAGCTGGGAGGGTTAGCTGATTTCTCTCCTTGTTAACTAATATGGTCAGAGAGCCCTAAGCCCTGTTCAGGACCCCAAAGGCAAACACATTACTTCATGAATGTGAAATGCAATGTCCCCTGGTGGCTGGAACACAACGTTTAATAAAAGTAATATAATATTTTTGAGTCTTCCTTTATTCTGGCACTGTTCTAAGTGCTTTACAGGTATTAACTATATTTAATCCTCCCAAAAAAACCCCGTGAGGTGAGAGTCGTCATTTCCCATTTTACAAAATAAATCAACATTGCTATTGGGCTTTTTATTATTTTGGATCCAAAATTATTTTGGTGATAATTCCCAGGCCTGGGTTCAATCAGTTAATCAACAAATACATGTTGAACGCTTGGGCTTCTCAATAAGACCTTGCCTTTCGTAATGGTGACATCAGGCAAAACTTGGACCTATGGGCTGGATACCTTTAACTGAGCCCCCTACAGGGCCGGGAGCTGTGATGGCTGAGTTGGGGAGGGATCTCCAGCTGCAAGTGAGCATTCTACAGCTGGGAATCAGTGTACACTCATCATTGCTTGCCTGAAAGAACTAGGAAATAAGTGAAGCAGAGAAGGAAGGCGGATGTGCTCATCCTCCTAGGGGCCTGGACGTACACACTGGTGCTAAGCCCCATACAGGAAACTGTTGGTTCCTGCAGCTGATGATGGTTGGGGTTTAATTGAGGAGCGGAATCACCGACCCTGGGGTGGAGGCTGCTGTCCCAAGGCCTTCCTAAAGGCCAGCCTTTCAACCACTGACTCCTGCGTTTGGCAGGTCCATCCTGACGGGTCTGTTGCCACCGACATCCGGGACTGTGCTCATTAGGGGAAAGGACATTGAAACCAGCCTGGATGCTATCCGGCAGAGCCTTGGCATGTGTCCACAGCACAACATCCTGTTCCACCAGTAAGTAGAACAGGAACTGAGACCCTCCCCATGCCCTAACCTCACCTTGCCCTCCAACAACATGTTCTCTAGAGCGCAGCTGAGGGATGCCAGCTCTGGGGGCAGAAGGCTGTACTCTTCCTTGGCTTCCCCCACATTCGGGGTCCTTTGTCCTGCTTGCAATGATACATGCATGTGACTGTGCCTCTGGCACTCAGAGCTGAGGTCTTCCTGCTCAGAAGAGTGGTGCTGCCTTCTCTCTGTCAGGGTGGCTGGTCCCGGGGCCCCTTGCTCAGTACTTGCCCAGAAGTCTGGTCCCTGAAAGGGACCAGAGAGGATACCATTGCTCCTTTTTTCCTCTTCAGCCAGGCATTAAAAACTGACTTTTGAGGAAGCTTTTCAGTTGCTTTTTTCCCAAACTTTTATTTCTTATCTAAAAAGTTATATACAGTCATTGAAGCAAAGAAAGGGGGAAGACAGGAAGGAAGGAAATATAGATTAAAACAAAAAATAAAAGTCACCTGTAATTTCACCAGCCGTAGAAAACCACTGTTAACACCTTGATATATAATTTTCCTCTTATACATGTATAGATATACATATATACTTTAAAATTATAATGAATAAAACTCTGCATACCATTTTGTAACCTGTTTTTTTAAATGTGATTGCTTTTTTAAACCTAAGATATCATGAACATCTTTTCGTGCTACTACATATTCTTCTATGCAATAAGTTTTAATGTGTACATACTATTCCATTGTATAATGTGCTATTTAAGCTGTCTTAGATATTTTGGCAGGGTTGGTATTTTGTTTCATTTTTCTATTATAAACAACACCATGATGAACATCATGATTGCTAAATCTCTGTGCTCATCTTTAATTATTTCTATGAGGTAAATTACTAGAAGTGGAATTGCTGAGCACATTGCCTTTCTCATTGCCCCGTCCCCATAGCCTCACGGTGGCTGAACACATCCTATTCTACGCGCAGCTGAAAGGGAGATCCTGGGAGGAGGCCCAGCTGGAGATGGAAGCTATGCTGGAGGACACAGGCCTCCACCACAAGAGGAACGAAGAAGCTCAGGATCTCTCAGGTGCTTGGTGTTGGGAAAAGACAGGGCTTCAGATGGCATATCCATGGTTTCCCAGCGCACAGGGCCTTGTGCATATGCATGTGTGCATGTGTGTGTACGTGTGTATATTCTTAGGCTTATAACAGGAGACCTCCTAAGTGTTGGAACATTCTATAAAGTTATTCTGACCATCTAAGACCAACCCACCTCTGGATTATTTCCCACATGGAACACTATCTTGCAGCAGCCTGGGCTGTATTTGCTCTGATGTTTATGTGTTTGAACTCAAAGGTGAGAACAGTCTTCAAATGGTCTGATTCTAGGAGGCAGGGATTTTCTTTCCTGCATTATGAGGCCTGTACCACTAGAGTTTTGAACACTGTATGAATATCTAAGGAGGCAGCATCAAGCTGCTGCTGGATCTAAGCTACCTTCCTTATGAGGTCAGCCCTGGGCCCTTCTCTTCGAATTGTCCACAGCTCCCATGACCCTGCCACCTTGTACCTCTAGGTGGCATGCAGAGGAAGCTGTCCGTTGCCATTGCCTTCGTGGGAGATGCCAAGGTGGTGGTTCTGGATGAGCCCACCTCTGGGGTGGATCCCTACTCGAGGCGCTCAATCTGGGACCTGCTCCTGAAATATCGCTCAGGTAATGGCCACTGTGCATCGCCTGTGCTCTCACTGAGGCTTTATGGGTGCTCTCCACTCTCTCACACCTAGCATTTTGCAACTCAGTATAGTAAGGGCCACAACTATACTCAGATGGGGCTTTATCACTGGCTTGGGGGAGTCTAAGTTCTAGATGAAGCCTCCTGAGATATTTTACACAAGTACAAGCAGGGAGTTACTGATGAAGCAGCCTACTTCCCAAAATGCTCTAGAAAGTTCTCTCGACCTGCAGCCCTTCTGTCTGGAACAATGGGAGCAGCTCTAGTGAAATTCCCCCTTGGAAACCAGGTGTGAGGGCAGTGAGCCTGTATTCAGTGCCACAGAGGACTGCTGCAGATGGAGCGGTCTCAAAGTGTGACATTTCCTCCTCTGTCATGGCATGTGCAACCAGAGGTACAGATCCAGAAGAGACAGCAAGCAGAGCTAGTGCCCGTAAAAGTGGTGGTGTGGTTCAATCCTGCGGTCGATTTGCCTTCCTGGAATCCTCATTACCATTTTCTTTCAATGACATCTCCAGCTAGTATTAAAGAGTGTGTGTGTGTGTTCTTTGCAAAGATTATAAATTCAGTGCTTAATGACCCAGAGAATATACATATAGAACTCAAAAGATGCTGACTGACAATAATAAACATGTCCCATATATGGTGATTTATTTGCATCAGGTCCTATGTCTAATGAAGAAATAATCTGTGAAACAGTGCTTTACAATATGCAGGATGCTAAAAACGTTAGCTGTTTTCATTTTTATTCTAATATTCTAGACTTTATTGCAGAAAACTTGTTTTTATTTATTAACTCCCAGTTTTTGCAACCCATGTAATGGGAAGTTTGCCATACATCCTCTCCCATCCACACCTGGCCCAGGCCTGCCTGGTGATTCCCCTGACCCCTGCCCTTGCAGGCAGAACCATCATCATGTCCACTCACCACATGGACGAGGCTGACATCCTCGGGGACCGCATCGCCATCATAGCCCAGGGACGGCTCTACTGCTCTGGCACCCCGCTCTTCCTAAAGAACTGCTTTGGCACAGGCTTCTACTTAACCTTGGTGCGCAAGATGAAGACCATCCAGAGCCAAGGAGGAGGCTGTGAGGTTTGTGTCTGTCCAGGGAAAGAGCCTGTCCTGGGTGGGAAGGAACGCACAGTGTGGTGCTGTCGTTCTGGACACTTCTACCTAAATCAGACTCCAGCCAGCAGAATTAACCTCTTTGTTTCTGGAACCATTTGTAGATTTTGATAAAAGGGCATTCTGAACTCTCCTACAGAGATGCTTTACCCCAAATAAAACAACTAGTTTTAAATGACCTCTGATTGTTATAGGCCAGAATCCTAAACTATACTTGTGGTTTGGTGCAACATAGAAGGGAGTGACTTATTCTGCAAGGTTACACTAATTAAAGGACAGTAGTTGTTTAAGTTCCCTTTTTCATTCCAACATTTATGTTCCCTAATTAAACCCAAATTTCATTGGTAAATGAAAGCTAAGAAAAAGATTCCCTGATAACTATAACCTGAAAATGGTGAAGTGAAAAAATACCAACCAGCAGAGACCAACTCAACATGTTAGGAGCCCCAGGTTCAAGTCTGGGCTGCAACGTGAACAAACTGTGTCATCCTAGGCAAATTCCTTAATTCCTCATTGTTGTGGGGTATTTTCCACATAGAAAATGAAACTGATAATTGCCTCTCTGCTTCTTGGGGATGTGGTGAAGATAAGTGAGGTAAAGTTTTATAAATGTGCTTTGGGCTCATTGAGAAAGGCATTGCTCGCATTCAAGTTGTTTTGTCATGCTTATTTTATTGTAGCCTTACTTATGCCTCTGGCCCCTGTAGTTTAAGTGTCTGGCTGCTTCTGGGTTTTCCAGTCCTAGATAGACTTCCACAGCCCAGCGTGCATCCCTGGGGAGGGAGAAGCAGAATGTCTTGCACAGGCCAACCTATAGCTTTCACATAAGTAATGACAAGCCAAAGGGATCCTTCAAGTTTCTCTCTGTGCCTGATTCACACACTCTGCAGAACAAAATCAACAGCCACAGCTTCAAAATGTTCAGATGAAGTAATAGATTAAAACAGTGAAGAAAAATGTGTTGACTACACTTGGCCTGAGAAACAAAGCATGGTGGTGACTTCAGTCAGCATCAGGGAGATGCTATAGAAATGACTGACGTCCATCTGTTGTAGGGGACCTGCAGCTGTGCGTCTAAGGGTTTCTCCATCAGGTGTCCATCCTGCGTCAATGAGATAACTCCAGAACAAGTCTTGGACGGTAAGGACTCAGGCAGACTGTACCTCAGTTCTTGTCTGGCGATCATCTCTGGGTATTGTTGGGTATGTCCGGCTGTCGTGCATTTCACTGGGAGCAAATAGAACACTCTGTGTGTTTCTCAAGCCCACAGTCATGCAATTACTCATCTTCTTCTTTGAGATTTTTCTCCTCCTCCGTTCCCAAAGGGATGTTAAAGTCATGGACCTACGGGCCCTCTCCCTTTAATGATGAATCCAGTCTTTGTTCACTCCTTGCCCTTGCCCATAGTAAGCCTCCATTCCTGGGGTCCTCCTGCCTGGCTCCAAGCCACATTCCTCAGTGTCTGGAGAGAAGGGGTTCTAAATGTGCCAGCTGGAGCCCTACAGTGGAGCCACGGCGATGCACAACCCTCATCGTGCACTTTTCCAGAGAGTCAGTTTGCACAGTGTAGATGCCAAATCTGAGGAATATTGCACATCCCTGTTACACTCCCAGCTTTCCTCTCAGTTTCCCAGTTTTCCAGTGGTTCTTGCTTGGATTAGAGTGTGTCAGACCTCATAAGGGGTGCCTCCACTCCAGGAAGATGCCAAAGAGAGGCTCTCACTGTAGAAGCACTCATCGTGCAGGACCTGACCTCCTGCCCTAGAGTGCTTGCCAACAGCTCTTTCCATTCTCCTTGAGTGCTTGCCTCTCATCCTTTCCCTGGGGCATCTTCACAATTGGAATACCACACTTCCCATATTCCTAAATAGGAGCAAAACTAAACCTGTGTACTGATCCAAGTTAATGAAGGGGGAAGATATCTGCTTATGAAAGAAAAGACAAAGTTTCCTACTTAAAACAAATATTTTTCTAACTAAAATCTGGTGAAACAAGAAAACGAGACAATATTTATGCACCACGCTTAAAAGCTGAGGGAAAATGCCCAGAGGTGCATCATATTTACTCTCCCACCCTCTCTTTGCACTGACAGAAACTGTGGTGAACATGAACACATCTTTTTAGAACATTTCTGTGTCTTTTTCCTAGTCTGCCTTGCCTTGGGCCCCTCCCTGATTTCTGAAAAATTTTTTTTAAAAGAATACATTTAATTACTGTGTGCGCCAAAGTTAAGGTGGAAACAGAGCCTGCTGGCTGGGGTGAATTTTTTAAATATTACTTTATTTCTAAATAAAAGTTTATTTTCTTTGAATAGAAGAGAGTTGCTGTGAAGGGTGGGAAGCACAGTAAGTAGTTGTACCCGAAATAAGAGAAGGAAGATCATTTCAATCCCCATTAGCTCCTTGGAAGGCTTTTCACACACACACACCCACATACCACACACTCTCGCAGACTTCCCTGCCAGACGCTGAAAGCCCTACTGCCCTGAAGGACTGCTGCTGGAAAGGCTGACACACAGGTCTAAGACACAATTCCTGGGAATCCAGCAGCTTCAGGTTCGATTTCCTTCCTAAGAGAACAATGAACGTGACCCCTAGAGAGCTGTTAGGGCAGAGCTGCTTCCTCCCGTGAGGAGCCCTCCGGCCCCTGCATGAAGTCATCTCGGAGCTGAAGACAATTGAGTTTAATTTGCATATTTGACTTAAAACAAGCCTTCCAGTCCAGCTAGGCAGAAGGATTTGGATAGAAAGCCATGAAATCCCTCCATTTCTAAAACAAAGAAGGAAAAGAACTCATTGGGTGATCCTGACTCTGAGAGGATGGCTTGCAGAAACACACAAGACCTGGGCTCTGAGTCCCCAGAGTCCCTTCCCCTTTGACCTGCCTCTCAAGACAGTGTGCTAGGGAACTGTCTCTTTAAATGCATGCTTTAAATTTTTTAATTAGATTTTTAATTTTAAAGTAACACATGCTCATGCATAAAATTCACTTCTGATGGTATGAGTGTATCAGGTGAATACTTGATACTGGACACTTCCCCACACCTCATGCTGTGCTTCCTGTACTCCATCCCATGGTCCATTTCCACAGCTTCTCAACCCCCTTCTGCATTTCCTGTGAGCTGGGGATTAAGGGTTTTGTTTGTTTGTTTGTTTGAGGAGGCAGATGCAATCCCAGGGGAAATGGTGCAGGCCTCCCAAAAGTTAGACCAGGCCTGGGTGTGTGATTTAGGAAGGGAAGTTCTCACCCAGCTTGGTCACCAAGGCCGAGTGTGCATCTTGGGCAAGTCCCCTATACCTTGGGCCAGACCAAAAAATGAAAGCAATTTTGACTCTCTCAGGCTTGTGGTGATTAAGAATGAACAACATTGATGACAAGAGCTTTCTTACTTGAGATGATGTTCATGATAACAATAGCAGCTAACACTCATCTGTGGGCCAGGCACATCATTCTCAGTGTTTTATGCGTATTAACGCATCCAAGCCTCACAAATAACAATAAAGTGGGTGCCATTATTTTCCCCTTTACGCAGGTGAAGAAACAAGGGTATGACCTGCCTAATGTTGCATAGCTTGTAAAGAACAGAACATTTGATTGAACAAAGGAGAAAACTGGCACAGGAGTGTTACATGAGCTCCCCAAGGTTGCACAGCTAGTTGGGGGGGGGGTGGCTTCCATCTCCATCTCCCTTTCAGTGCCCGTCACAGGGCCAACTAAGCTAAAAACAGACATGATGGAGCGCTATTTCTCCGCAAGAGTCACTACCAAGAAAGGAAATGCCCTTTTCTCAAATGAGAGGCAGAAGAAAGTAGGGGACCTGGGCAAGTTCACAGTCTTCCAGGTTCTGGAAAACAGAGTTGATGTCAGCCTTTCTTCTTGTCTTAGGGGATGTGAATGAGCTGATGGATATGGTTCGCCACCATGTTCCGGAGGCGAAGCTGGTGGAATGTGTTGGTCAAGAGCTCATCTTCCTTCTTCCAAATAAGAATTTCAAGCAGAGGGCATACGCCAGTCTTTTCAGAGAGCTGGAGGAGACCCTGGCTGACCTGGGGCTCAGCAGTTTTGGAATTTCTGACACTCCCCTGGAAGAGGTAAGGCAGAGATTCCGGGTGGTTGCTGTCAGGTACCAGAAGAGGTGGTTCTTTGCCAGAGTCTAACACAAAAGTCTAGAAGGGAAATTCTGTAAAGGCAAAAAGCCGTAATTCCTCACCCAAGCATAGCAACTATCTTCATTTTTGGCTTATTTCCTCCTGCCTTTGTCCACACACGCACATATTTTACATAGTTGTGGTCACCATATACATACACTTTTGTATTTATAGAAGACTATGTTCTTAGACAAAGAGTCATAATGTATTTTCTTCCTATGATGAAGCAATCCCAAACAAAATTGAGCTTGGGTTAGATTTTTCTGAGAGTGGGAATGCCTAAACCAAATTCTCTCTTTTTTCCTTCTTGACAGATTTTTCTGAAGGTCACGGAGGATTGTGAGTCAGGACCTCTGTTTGCTGGTATGGTGCCCGAGTGTGGAGTTTGTTCCCTTACCACACCCACAAGCTCTATCTTGAAAGCCTAAGGAAAAGCGCATAAAACAACAAAGCAGGCAAACACTCCTCCATCGCCTTCATCTGACCCCAAAATAAAAGGCATTTTGCACTCTCAATTCCTTTGATTGACAAAGGAAAGACAAATGGAATTAGATCTGGGTGGGAACACTCTAGATGAAATCAAGATTCTTAAGGAGGTCAGGCTGGGAGTTTCACCACCCCCAAGCTTCTCACCCCACTTCCTGGTCTCCTGTTCCTGCCACATCACCATCCTCATCTCCTCCTCTTATCTCTACCAGGCCTCTGATCCACTCCTGCTTGCATGAGTGACAGCTCGCAGAGTTCTTAGAGATAATGGTGACAGTAAACACAACCCAGATGCCAGCTAGGACCTCCTGGCCTCTTTGAGATGGAGATAAAATTATTCTGAGCCCTCATTTAGTGCACTGCGGAGCTTCGAAACTGTGGGGACCATAATTGCTGTGGATTCTGAGAGTTTCTCTTCCATATGTGTGAGCCCGGCCACCAACCATCCCCTTCCGTGATTTCTACCAAATCTCAGAGCCACACAAAGCACTCATGAGTGCAGTGGATTTTACTGTGGAGGGTGGAGGATGGGGAGATGGACATGCAGGAGAGCTTACCTGCCCCAACACAGGCCAGATAGAACAACAGGTGTCCACCCACTCTGATAAAATCCTCTCCCTGGCTTCTCCCTTCCCATTCCATTTTCCTCTCTTCTGGTCAGAGGCAAAGCTGTGAGGCAATTCTCCTTTGCTGTCTTGGGCACCTGCCATTGGTTACCTCTTTCTACCCAGTGTAACATATCACAGTATTTTCCTGTGCAAAGACTGTTTCCTCTTTGTTAATTTCTGGTGCTAGCTCTGCGTCACGGTTTTCATCTTGCTTTGTAAGTGATCCCAGCTATGCCTAGAACTAACAATAGTCAAATATATCAGCCCAGACATGCACCATGATCCAGTTAGGTTGTGTGGCAGCCAGAAGAGGTGGCCATCCAGGCAGAGTGGGGAGAAAGGTGAAGCACTCTGGAGGGGGTGGGAGCAGCTCACCACAGGGCCCAGGTCTTCTTTCCAGCTTTGTAAACACAGGAATTAAATTCCCTCAGCTCACCCAAGGGCAAAAACTTACATTAACCAAGACCAGAATGAAAACATGCTAATTTATATTAGAAGCTATGATGGATTCAAGAATCAGGGCCTTTAATCTGCACAGAATGCTCCTTCTTAATAATTAGGTCCTGGGACTTCCCTGGTGGCACTGTGGTTAAGAATCCGCCTGCCAGGGCTTCCCTGGTGGTGCAGTGGTTGAGAATCTGCCTGCTAATGCAGGGGCCACGGGTTCGAGCCCTGGTCTGGGAGGATCCCACATGCCACAGAGCAACTAGGCCCATGAGCCACAACTACTGAGCCTGCGTGTCTGGAGCCTGTGCTCCGCAACCAGAGAGGCCGCGATAGTGAGAGGCCCGCGCACTGTGATGAAGAGTGGCCCCCGCTTGCCACAACTAGAGAAAGCCCTTGCACAGAAATGAAAACCCAACACAGCAAAAATTAATTAATTAATTAATAAACTCCTACCCCCAACAACAACAACAAAAATAATCCGCCTGCCAGTGCAGGGGACACGGATTCGATCCCTGGTCCAGGAAGATCCCACATGCTGTGGAGCAACTAAGCCCATCCACCCAATTACTGAGTCTGTGTGCTGCAACTACTGAAGACCACACACCTAGAGCCCATGCTCCGCAACAAGAGAAGCCATTGCAAAGAGAAGCCTGCGCACCGCAATGAAGAGTAGCCCTGATCACCGCAACTAGAGAAAGCCTGTGCACAGCAACGATGACCCAACACAGCCAATCAATCAATCAATCAATCAATAATTAGGTCCTTTTAGAAGAAGAAATTACACATCAGAAGACTGGTCATTCTGGACACAGAATAGAATGTTCCAAAGAGACAGTCAAGGGTAGGGGTTAAGAGCATAGCCTCTAGAATGAAGCAGACCAAACATCAAACCTGAACTCTGTAATTTGCTAATTGAGTGGCTTTGGGTAGATACTTAGCCTCTTTTTTTCTTTATGAGAACTCTTAAGATTCAGTCCCTTAACAACTTCTATGTATAACATGCAGCAGTGTTAATTAATTTTATCATGTTGTACATTACATCCCTAGTACTTATTAATGCTGAGTTTCTTTGTACCTCAGTTTCCTCATATGCAAAATGGAGATGACAATAGTATCCACCTTTTAAGGTTATTGAGAGAATTAAATGAGCTAAAACATGCCAAGTCTTAACACAGAATGCAATTTCTGGTTATGATTCAGCAGCACCCTAAACTCAACACTTACAAATATCTCTTACGTCAAACTCAGCCCTAATTTATACTTTACAAGGGGCTAAGTATCCGTTTTATTTGATTGTCCCTATAACCTCGTGAGGCTGGTAGGTCAGGGATTGGCCCCATCTGGGGAAACTGAGCTCATGTAAGTTGGATGACTTGCCTTAAAGTCACACAGGCTTTTGAGTCTTATTATTCCCTGGTCTCAGCTCTCAAATCTAGGACCCTCAATTATACACTCCCACTGTCTCCCATTTTTCAGGTGGCTAATTGTATTTGTTTTGAATAGGCTCCGTTTTAGAGGATGGCATTTTTCTGATCTTGTCTTCAGAGTCTGAAGGAGCCTATGGCTGTCTATGGAGTCATACATTGCATGGTACCAAGAGGGTCCAAGCCATTTCTGAAGGGTGGCTCACTGCCAGTGGCCTCTGGAGGGCAACAGAAAGCCAGAGACAAACAGACCTGAAGCCCTCAACTCTGGTCTGGAACGTGGACTCCAGTCTGGATGGGGCATCAGGGAGAGAGCAAAGCTCAGAGGATAGACACGAGGACAGGCAGCAGCAATCCTACCAGAGGGAGGGCCATCCACAACAGACATCAAATCTGAGCCCAGATCAAGAGAAAGGAAGTAGAGATGGGACTCTGGTGCCAGGTAGTCAGTGAGCCTGCAGAAGTTCTCCACCCTCTGAGTAGCAGGCCTGGTACCTTGCAGGTGCCTGTGAACATTAGCGGAAAGGATGACTCAGCTGACCCAGCTCCCTTTGCAGCTGCTCTTGTCCTGGGAGACTTTAGGAGAAAGCAGCTAGGGGCAACTATCCATCCTCTAGGTCCTCTATGTCCAACAACACATTCTGCAAATAAATATTAATCAGTGATGATAAACTATAGCTTCAACATAACAGATGACTTACAATGGTTTATGAAACACATTCACATGTGTTAGCTCATTTAATCTTCATAAAAACCTTTTTCTTGTTTTCATTTTACAGGTGAGAAAACTCAGATTCAGACAGGTTGAGTCACTTAGCCAAATTTGAACATCTAGTAAGAGTCAGGATTCAAACCCAGGTCTCCTAACTCCTAGTTCATTGCTCTTTCCACTATTTCTCAGTGACCTCTAAAAATTTAGAAAGAACCAAATCAACTCTGACTTTTACTTTTTTTATGTACACAGGTTATACATGAATATATTTTGTTGTTAAATTCAAATAATACAAAAAACACTAACCCGTCCCACTTCATCCCATGCCGTTATCCAGCTCTGCCCCTGAAGCTATAACCTCTTTTAACAATTGACAGGTATTCTTTCAGAGCTTTGCACATGTGTACACATTATGAGTGTATGTGTATACATAAAATATGTTTCTTTGCATATGATAAATGTGCTGTCTAACACAAATATGATTTTATTACACATATTGTTCTGCAGCTTTGTTTTTTGTTTTTTTTTACTTATATGTTTCAGACCTCTCTGTCTTGTTCCCTTTAACTACTGTAGAGAATTTTAAAGCAATTTCAGGCAATTCTGTCTATAGATGATTTATATCAGAAAATAGAATTTTGAAAACTTTATTAACCTTCCTGGCCTGATATTTTGTCACTGACTTAAATGAAGGGAAAATTTACACAGTAAGAAAACAATGATCTTGTGAATGTTTTTCTAAACTATTAATTCCATCTCCCAAACCAGGCGGCACTCAGCAGAAAAGAGAAAACATCAGTCTCCGACACCCCTGTTTGGGTTCTAGCAGGAAGGCCGGACAGACTCCACAGGGCTCCAACGGCCACCCTACGGGGTCCGCTGCCCCCCCGGAGCAGGAGGGGCACAGCCGACTTAACACAGGAGTACAGCTGGCCCTCCAGCACGTGCAGGCGCTGCTGGTCAAGCGGTTCCACCACACTGTTCGCAGCCACAAGGACTTCCTGGCCCAGGTACTGCTGCAGTCTTTGGCTGTGCTTGTTTGCCGGTGGCCACGCCTACCAGACCTCTCCCAGCCTCCCCATCCTCTCCCAGGCTTTCTGGTGCACATGGGGTCAGACACGATGATGAGCACCCTCTTTGGGTCCTGTCAGCTTTGTTTCCTCCTTGCCAACGTTTGTTTCTTTTTGGTAACACAAAGCTTCTTTGTAAGTACTCTACCTCACTTAGCAGAGAAAATAGAATAATAGTGTATATGTTAATATTGCTTTTATTTTTATAGGGGAGGGTGAAGTCATGTTTTCATTCATTTTTTTTGCAATGACCCTACATATCAAGGTCATTGTCCACTTTTTCTTTTTATACTTTTTGTTCAGAAACAGAAACTCTGGTTCACCTCTGGCTGAGCATTGGCCTACTTCAGGGTTCAGTGTTGACCTGCTTCAACCACCCTTCAAAGGTTACCAGAACGTTCTGCATTCTCCTTCACAACCTGCCTTTGCACATCCTCCCATCATGTTCCCCAGAAGACTGACCTTCTCCATCAGGGCCCAGTTATGAGGCTGCTGGATAAATGTTTAAAAGAGTGTGTGTGTGTGTCTGTGTGTCTGTGTAACATACCACATACCACAGCCCAAGTTACCATGTTTATTTTCCCACAGATTGTGCTCCCGGCCACTTTTGTGTTTCTGGCTCTGATGCTTTCCGTCATCATCCCTCCTTTCGGCGAATATCCTGCTTTGACCCTTCACCCCTGGATGTATGGGCAGCAGTATACCTTCTTCAGGTGCGTAGACTCATCCTCAGATGGCATCATCCAACTCCTTGGGTTGTGGGGCTCCTGGGTCACCTGCTGCTTGGTGCGGCCTGGACCTTCCCACTCTCTGGGACAGTCACCAGCGTGATAGTGGTCCTCAGGCTGCCCTCAGAAAGGAAATTAATGTGTCTGCCACTTGGGAAAGGTGACCCCCAAGTGGACACACAAGACTGCCCGGAGGAAGGAAAGAGAACGCAAAGGTTGGGTGAGTGGGTTGAAGCTCCATTTTTGGAAGTGCAGACATGATATGGAATCAGACCACTGGTGTGTTCAGATAGCCTACCCCTCTTCTTAGGAGACCTATAGCCACCTCAAGGCAGAATCTTTTGCCTTGTTTACATGCCTGGCGTGTAGTAGCCATTCAACAGACATTTGCTGAGTTGCATGTTGGCTGCTTTGTCCCTCTGTCCCAGTCACATGCCCATCGAGTAAGCCCCTCTCACTCTGTCTAGCATGGACCAGCCGGACAGCAAGCGGCTCATGGTACTTGCAGACGTCCTCGTGAATAAGCCAGGCTTTGGCAACCGCTGCCTGAAGGAAGAGTGGCTTCCGTAAGTTCCTGCGCACCCCTGCTCTAACACCAACAGCTGCCCTGGGAGACCCTGATGGTGGGGGCCTGGGATGGCAGGGTTGGGAGAGGCCCCATCTCGGTCCTGCTCTGTATTACACGAACACTACCATACCCCTGAGCAGCACTCACCCGGCCTCTCCATCAACACCTCTATGCAAGGGTGTTCACTACCCCTCAGGAAGCCCCTGCACCACAGGACAGCTCTGTATTTCTATAGTTCTCGATGTAAAAGTACCATACTGAGTTGACATATGCTACTCAAAACTTATTTGAAAGGAATCTGAACGCAGAAGCAGGGGAGATGGGGGATGTGCCCTTGTGTGATTGGACTTAGAATGGCATTAGTTACATATATGGCCAACTTTCAATTATTGCTTTAAGTGTGGAGAAGAGAGTTCTAGAGGGCAGTTGAAATCCACCAAGAATTCAGAACGTTCAATGTAATTTTTTTTTTTTTTTTTTTTTTTTGTGGTATGCGGGCCTCCCTCTGCTGCGGCTTCTCCCGCTGCGGAGCACAGGCTCCGGACGCGCAGGCCCAGCGGCCATGGCTCACGGGCCCAGCCGCTCCGCGGCACGTGGGATCCTCCCAGACCGGGGCGCGAACCCGGTTCCCCTGCATCGGCAGGCGGACGTGCAACCACTGCGCCACCAGGGAAGCCCCTCAATGTAATTTTAACTGCTTCTCTCATCCAGTCTTTTTCAGAGTTATTGATAAGGACCAAAATAGATTAATTTCAAAACCTCTTGTATTTGTTCTCTAAAAGGCGAGAGCTGCCAGCAGATAAAAGGGAGATTAAGCCATCCACAAGCTAGATAATTTTTCCCAGCCCCACCCACATCTAGTGAATCAATAAAATTCTAGTCTTGATTTTTTTCTTGAGCGGAAACCAACCTCCAAGAGTAGAAGGAAATGCATGCGTCCGAGGAGGAGGAAGGCCTCGGAAGGAGAGGGTTGGGTACTATTTCTCATTTTGAGGAATTTTTATCAACCTTGAAGCTGATTGTGGAATATGTTCTTGTCTTCCATGAGGGCGTTCCCCTGTGGCAATTCAACCCCCTGGAAGACTCCCTCTGTGTCCCCGGATGTCACCCACCTGCTCCAGAAGCAGATATGGACAGCAGACCACCCCTCGCCTTCCTGCAGATGCAGCACCAGAGAGAAGCTCACCATGCTCCCCGAGTGCCCTGAGGGCGCAGGGGGGCTCCCACCCCCTCAGGTACCTCCCCCTCCAGGGGCTGCTAGGGCCCTGAGCCTGCCTGTGACCACAGCCATTGTGCCTCCTGAGTTGCTAGCCAACTAACGTTTCAAACTGACAGCTGAGTGAAGGACTAAATGAGGCTCCAGGTCCTTACCACCTGGAGGAAGCCACTGACCAAAAGCTTCATTTCCACCAAACACTCCCCATTCAATCTAGTAAAAAAATATTTTTAAGTATTGAGAAAATTACACATCAGGCATAATCGCTATAGAAAAATTAGAAAATACAGACAAGTCAGAACAAAAAAAAATTACCCTATCACTTGGTGATAACCACCAATAACATTTAGTTTTTATCCATTCAAACAGGATTATATTCAAAATGCTGTCCTGAAACCTGCTATTTTCACTTAACAACATATCATGAACATATGGCTATGTCAATAAATATACATCTACATTATCGTTTTTAATGCCTGCACACTATCCTACTGTTTGGATTTACTTTAATTTATTTAACTACTCTCTTGTTGGACACGTGGGCTTTCAGTTTTTCTGTTAGCAACAGTGTTGTAGTGTCCCTTCAAATGCACACTTACTAACAATTTAAGAAACTCTCCATGTGCCGTGTAATTAACATGCATACACATACACACACACACACACACACACACACACACACACACACACACAGCTAGCGACCTATGTTTTGCAGGGATAACAACAATCTTGGCTCTGAGCAGCCTCCTGTCTCAGGAGTTCTGAATGCCATAATGTATCACAGTGAGCCGCTCCAGGGGTTTCAGAGACAGTGAATGGGGCCAGAGAAGTCTCACCTTGTCTCAGGTTGATAACGGGACTCCCAGCTGACTTGCACAGAGCTGGGTCCTACGTGGTCCTCTCTCATGATTTGCCAATGAATGAACAACTCCCCATGAGGCAGTGTGGCAGGTGGGGCGAGCACCGGCATTGCCATCAGAGAGCCATGGGTGGGTTACTTGGCCTCTCTGAGCCTTAATTTCTTCACCTATAAATTGGGGATGACTGCACCTATTTCTCAGCATTATTATGAGAATTCAATGAGATAAACTATTATTTAGAAATAGTTTCAACTCAAGTGATGACAACCTCAAACTAACAGTGGATAAAATATGACACAACTCGTTTCTTTCTCATGTAAAAGTTTATGTGGGGGCTTCCCTGGTGGCGCAGTGGTTGAGAGTCCGCCTGCCGATGCAGGGGACACGGGTTCGTGCCCCGGTCTGGGAAGATCCCACATGCCGCGGAGCGGCTGGGCCCGTGAGCCATGGCCGCTGAGCCTGCGCGTCCGGAGCCTGTGCTCCGCAACGGGAGAGGCCACAACAGTGAGAGGCCGCGTACCGCAAAAAAAAAAAAAAAAAAAAGTTTATGTGGGTGGTCCATGGCATTCTGTTTTGTCGCTTCCTCCTTTCTGGTAAACAAGTCTTAACCTCCTTGGCCAAGATGGCAGAATCTACTTTCCAGGCAGCAGATGGAAGAAGGGATGAAGAAAAAGGGAGGGCAAGTGTGTGAATACACTATCTTTAAAGGAAGATTTCCAGAAGCTACCACAGAGGCACTTTCATGTGTACATCATTGGCCAGAACAGAACATCACGGGAGACTGGGAACTATCATCTTTATTCTGGGTGTCCTTGTACCCAACAAAAAAGTCTATTCCTATGGCAAATGGCAGAGGGCAGAGCAGTAATGGGGGACAACTAAATTTTGCCACAGCATCAGTCACAGTTGCTGGCTTGTATATAAATGATTCCATGTTTATGAACATCCTACCTTTCCCTTTTTTATGCTAAAAGCATGTACCTTTCTATTTCTTAAGCAGTATATTTTCGCTTTGAATCATAACTCAGCCACTACAGCATCACAGGGATTCCCAAAAGAGGGACTCAGGGGCTTGTCCCAATTCTCGGTACCCCAGAGGAAGCTTTGCTTCTGTTGGGTTTGTGGAGGGCCCCTGTGGCTGCTTCTACTAAAATACATCCAGTGGCAGGGCACCGAGGCTGTGACCCTGTGTAGTGAGCCCTTGGCTGGAACAGGGAGGAAAGGCCAAGCATAGCTGCGAGGGGAATCATTCCTCAGTGAATCCTGACTTTAAGGCTCACTGCCTCACTTAGAAATGTATTTCCAGTGGTTAGTCCTTGGTCCCTGAGGAAAAAATGTAAAAGGCTTTTAGCCAAAGTCTGGTAAAAAGCAATCAGTTCCTGTGATTTTTCTATCACTCCTGCCTCTCCTCACTATCATTCATGCTTCTCTTGGGAGCATCTGCATCAGGCGTCTGCACAGAAGCTGCTCTGTGTGTGTGTGTGTGTGTGTGTGTGTGTGTGTGTCTGTCTCTTTCACACATACACAACACACTTATGTTCACACCCACTCACCACACTCACTCACACACACTCCCCTATTTGCCTGGAATAAGACCAGAGAGTATGGGTTTGCTTCAGAGATAGTAAATCGTCCTCATCTGGAAAATGGGGTGGTGGATGTGATCTTCTCTAGGGTCCCCTCCTGTCCTAACATATTCTTTGAATGGTGTTGGGCCCTGAGGGGGAGGGGCTCCATCCCTGACTTCTGGGATACACAGAGATAAAGTTGTAGGAGGATCTCATTTGACAGAACTTTTAGAAAATATTTTGTCATAAATTCCCAGGCACCAGCCATTGTTCCAGCCTAGATTCCACCAGGGGAGCCTGGCAGTTCACCTGGGTGCCATTTTCAGCTTGAGAAGCAGGTGATGGAGTGAAAAGAGCAAGGCTATGGAGTCAGACAGATGCAGATTCAAATCCTAGGTCAACCACCCACAAGTTCTAACCTGGTGCAAGTTAGCTAACCTTTCTGAACCTCAGTTTCTCTGTCTATAAATGAAGGCAACAATTCTTCTTTCACAGGATATAAGGATTATAATGTAGAGCATTTAACACTGTGCCTGGCACACAGTAAGCGTTCAAGAGATGTTAGTTCTCCTCCTAGTGTTAGAGAGGAACAAGGTGAAGAAAGTAACTGAAGAAGGGAGTAAAATGAGAAAGGGGCGGGAAAGACAGAAACCACGAAAAATGAAAAGAGCGTGATGATGGTGGAGTAACACTGCCAGAAATTTCCTCGGCTGCTTCTGGGTGGCACCCTTGATACCGCAGGTTCATGATTCACCAGAAACTAAACGCTCTGTATTCCCAAATTTAAAGTGATATTGCCACCTGGTGGCCAAACTCATGCACTTTTTTTTGATTCAAATATTTATTGAGCAGCTAGGGAGATACAAAGGTGATTAAAACATGGTCAAAGAGGTGAGGCAAATCCACAGGCAATAGAAAGCAAAGTATAAGGTTCACTGAATCACAGCAGTCAAAAGAAAGTGTTTTAGGAGATCAAGAGCTTGCTTCTAGCCTGGAAGGGGGCAAATCAGGAAAGGGGACTGAGATGAAAATAGAAGACTTCAGTCTGGTTTGTTGATGATACTCAGTTTGGACTATATTTGTCTCTCCTTTTCCCCTCTCCCCATCTTTGGGCTTCATTTACCAGTAGTGCCCAGGATTGTTCAATGCTCTTTTTCTATACTTGCTTGCATTTTTGCTTCAAAGTCTTCTACAGAGCTAGGTCCTTTCGGTGTTTTAGGAGTTTTTTCCTGTTTTTTGAAGGATTCCTGACCTTTTGGTCTTGGTGTTGATGGTCTTGAGTCTTTTCCATTCTGGTTTGATTTTTGTGCATTGTTGGCTGGAATATCTTGTACAGATTACTTTACTGGAGCTTTTTCTTCAGCTTCCTCATCATCATCTTCATCATCATCATCGTCATCTTCATCATCATCTTCATCTTCATCAGCAGCAAGTTTTACTTTTTTTCTCTGGAACCTTGCTACCACTTCCAGGGGCAGAACGCTTTCCAGATATACTTAGGAGTGCCACATCCTCCTCCTCTTCATCTTCTGACTCTGCATCTGCCTCCACAGCTACTAAGTGCTGTCCACTAATATGCACAGGCCCTGAGCCACACTTCAACCGTAAGACCACAGGTGGTGTTATTTCAAAGCCCCCAAGGGAAACTGTTGGCTGCACAGACATTTTCAAAGTTGCCAGTGTTACTTTAATTGGACTGCCTTCGTAATTCATCGCCTCTGCTTTGACAATGTGCAATTCATCCTTTGCGCCAGCCCCTAGACTGACCGTTCTTAAAGATAACTGGTGCTCATTTCCATCATTATCCACCTTAAAGTGATCATCTTTGTTGGCCTTTAGTTCACAACCAAAAAGATAGTTCCGGGGCCTCAGAGGGCTCATGTCCATGTCCATCGAATCTTCCGTGAGTTGGTGGCATGCACTTAGGTGGGAGAGAAGGCGGACGGAGATAAGAGACTACTGTGCCAGGGAACAGTCGCGCAGGACAGAATCACACCAGGGCTCATGCACTTTTGAATTCTCTAAGATCTTTTGATTAACTTGGAGTTCTTCTAGATGTATTCTGAAAGTGATTTGTAAATTGTAATGCACTGTTTGAATTCTTTCATTCATGTCAAAATTTATGGTGCCAGCTATATGCCAGGTACTATTCTCGGTGCTGGGGACACAACAGCTAACAAGTCCGAAAAAGTTCTGCCTCTCACAGAATTTGTATCTAAAAGGGGGTAACAGATGAAAACAAGTAAACAGATTAATTGGGAAGAAAATTTCAGGTAGAGACGAAGATGTGAAGACAATACTACAGTATGTGACTAGAAATAGAAAATGCTTCTCTGAGGAATAAACTTTGGGCTGAGATTTGAATGATGACAAGTTAGCCATGAGAGGTTGTCCAGGGAGAACATTCCAGGCAGAGGGAGCTGCTGCCAAGTACAGAACTACAGCAGGAATGAGGGGTGTGCGTTTGAGAAACAGGGAGAAGTGGGGAGGTGGGCAGTGGGGGTGGGTAGCAGCAGGTGAGCTCAGCCTCCGTAATGAATTTGGATCTGATCCCAGGGTTTACTGAAGTGTGGTCAGCAAGGCAAATGGGATGTTCTGATTGATATTGTTAAGCTCAGTCTGGCTAATGAATGGAGAATGGATTGTGCAGGGCCATGGTGGAACCAGAGACCGGTTTGGAAGTGTCTGTGGAGGTCCAGGTGACATGTAGGTGGAGGCTTGGTTTAGGATGATAGTGGTAGAACTGGAGAGATGCTGACGGACTGGAGATTTATTTTGAAGTGAGCACTGTCCTGTGTCATCAGTGGAATAAAGAAAAGAGAGGGTTCGAAGGTGACTCCCACATCATTGCTATGGGAGCCGGGGAGATGCCAGTGCTTTACTTAGTATTTTCCCAGTAGCTGAGTCTATAAATAATTTTTGGAAAAGAACAAGAAGTTTCACCTCAAATTCCAAAGTAATTAATGCAGATATCTCATTGCCTCAGAGAATACAGCGCAGCACTGAAATTCTACAAGACCTTACAGACAGGAACATCTCCGACTTCTTGGTAAAAACGTATCCTGCTCTTATACGAAGCAGGTAAGAAGAGACCTTTCTACACTTTTCATCCTGACTCCCTGTGGGAAATACTAACTAGGGACAGAAGATAATTTCCTCTCATGATTTATCAACAATCAGGGCAGTGGAATTTTTTCTTTCTCCTAATTTGAGAGCCTCATCCAATAGAAAAAGCAATGGAGGCATATACAAGTCAAATGCAACTTATGATTGATCTTGCTTTGTTTTTTATTTTGTTTAGGACAAGCAGTTAACATTTAAGCCATGCACTATTACAAGTAAAATAAGAAAGTATAGAATTTGTCCAAAATACAGCCTCATATTTTAATTAGTTAAAAAACAGAGGTGCCTCATATTTTAATTAGTTAAAAAAACAGAGGGGAAGTTTGAAGGGAGGAAGGAGGGTAAGGGGAAATGGTAGAGGCAAAGAGAGAAGCAAGAGGGAAAAGTGAGAAGCAAGAGGGAAAAGTGAGAAGCAAGAGGGAAAATTAAGAAGCAAAAAGGAGAAAGGAAACAATTAGACCAAGATAGGAGAGAGGCAGTTAGGATAGTCTGCATGAGCCCACAGGTTGTCCAGGTTAACTGCACCCGTCACACTCTGAATTATCATCTGTATCACTGCCCTTTCAAATGCAGCTCTGCAACTGTTCTCACCAGTCCCACCCCGGGACTGCTTCAGCAGTCCCATCAGAGCAAGCAGCATAAGAGCATGCTATGGAGAGAGGATTACAGGGAACCCTGATCTGGGCCCCATGTTCTCTGGAACTTTAAAATAAAACATACTGTCTAATTTTAGTAGTATTTACAGTTACTTTCCCTCCCAGTCCCTCAGCAAGGGATAAATGGACTCAGCTAACTACAACACATTGCAGATGGTGAAAGCAGCTGTTGAGAAGGCAGTGCCAAGCCAGCAGTTAGCAAAATGAAGAACAGCCTCCAAGCACAAAAATAAAAACAGGGTGCATAGAATCTATTCAATAATGCGGTAAACAACGACCATCCCACACTTTGTTCTCAGCAGCAAATTTGCAATATGGAATTTTGGATTTTGTGCTTAATGACAATGATAGTTCATGGGGCTGAACTGTGAGGACTAGAGTTGGTGTCTGCATGTTTCCTATCCTGTAATTTTGCCCCTGATTGACTGGAAGTCAGTCTCTTAACTTTGGGCCAGGAGTAATTCAGAACTTCCTCCAAGTGTGCAGGTGATTATGAAAGTCTCATTCTTACAGGGTGGAAGAGGGGAGGGCTGCAGCCTTCACTCCATGCTGGCATGGTCGTTGCCATATTTTCTGGGTCCAGGTCATCTGACAAGTGACCTTACAACAGGGCCACCCAGAAAGCCCTTCAGGCAGGATGTGACTTGGACAGCCAGGATTGGAAAAGATCAGTCCTTTCTCCACATATTTGTTCAGGCTCGGCCCCTGGCCTGGCAGGTTTCCACATTGCTTGGACATCAGGAAATGCAAAAAATGCCCCTGAAGACTGGGAGAACCCAGTGAGTGTTTGGGGAAGAAAGTTAACACCACTGCATACTTGTATTCATTGTTTGATTTGTTTTGGCTTTCAGTTTGAAGAGCAAATACTGGGTCAATGAACAGAGGTAAGAAATTATTTTTGTAAGAAATTAAAATCTCAGAGTGATCTATTTAAATTCATTGCACATAAAAAAGCCACACCTCCAAGTCATGTGGATGAGCTGTTCTGTATGTGCTCAGGAATTCATAAGACATGTCTTGAAGGATACATGGCTACACACACCCTGGGCCCAGAAGATGCTCAGCAGTAGATCTCCTTGGAGGGCATAAATGAGAGGTAGCGTTCCCTGAAGAGGAATTCCAGAGCGCTCTCACTCCAGGAAGGTTCTAAAACCTCCGAGCAAATAACAGTTTAGAACAAGAGCACATGTAACCTAAGCCCTGGCACTCACTTAAAATTCCTTTTAAGCCTCAGGGCGTCTGGCCCAGCCCCAGACTCACCCCGTTCCTGAGGCATCCTGAAGGTTCACACGGTTCCTAAGGTTGAGAATCCTCTAGGGATGGTCTAGGAGTGAGCCCGCCTCCCGGGCTCCCTCAGGAACAGGGCCTCTAGAATGAATGCAGAGCTGATGTTGACTTGACTTCCTGGGCAAATTCTAGACCATAAAAGTGAAATTCAGCTTTTAGAATTGTTCCCGAGAGGGAAGTGCGGGGCCTCAGCTGAAGCAGAAAGGCAGGGGGACAAGTTGAGTCCCTGGGAAATAAAGTTCTTCTCCTCTGCCTTGCCTATCCAACAAATTAATTTTGTTTGTTGAGAAGTTTAGCTTTTATGCTGCCATTGAAGGGTTTTAAGCCAGAGAGTGACACACCCAGGCCAGTGTTTGAGCACCATTACTGAAGACTTCCAGAGCAGTGTGGAAGATAGGTTAGAGTGGGAGAGACCCAAGGCTAGGATCCAGTTAAGGACTAGGGCAGGAGTCAAGGCAGGGGTGGGTGAGAGGCATCAAGAGAGGCATGACGGGACTGGACCTGTTTCGATGAATCCAGCACACCAGAAGTACCTGCAAAGTACAGAAGCAGCACAGAAAAAGAACCACTGGTAGGGGTGGGAGAAAGTCAGGGAAGACCTCAAAGAGAAGATCACATAGGACAGATGAGCTGGAAAGGCACCCGGGGAAACTGGGAGCCTTGTGAAGGCAGAGAGACACAGAGGCAGCCTGGACCACTGGGAACCCTGGAAATGATTGCATGGCCAGAATGGGCCACTGGAGGGAAGGCTTGAGGAGGGGTGAGGTTGGAGAGGTACACAGACACCAGGCTCAGAAGGGATCAGTCCTGGAGGCAGTGAGGAAGATGTTAAAGCTGGTTTGTAAAGGGGAGCTATGTTTCCCGATGGGCCAGACAATTCCTGCAAAAATACACACTTTCCTACAGAAACTGAGAGCTCTGGCAACCACGAGGCACACACACATGGTTCATGGCACAGGTCTGAGGACTTCTTGTTCCCTTGTCAGGTACGGAGGAATTTCCATTGGAGGAAAGCTCCCGGCTCCCCCCGTCACTGGAGAAGCCCTTGTTGGATTTTTAAGTGACCTTGGCCAGTTAATGAATGTGAGCGGGGTATGTAAACAGACTGGAGATTTAGTAGGACTTTCAACTTGCTAGTTATCATGAAATAGAAATGATCATGAGTGCTAAGGGAAGGGGGGAAAAAAAAAAACCTCTTGGTTGTTTATTATGGTTTTCCAGGGCCCTATCACCAGAGAAGCCTCTAAAGAAATGTCTGCTTTCCTTAAACATCTAGAAACTGAAGACAACATTAAGGTATTGGCCCTGCACAATCTGCCCTAGAGCTGAAAACTCATGTGAGCTGGTTGTTTTATTTTTATTTTCCTAGCTTAATTAAATTCCATCCCTCCTCCTGTTTAAATCTGGCATGGAATGTCTCCCAGTGGCCAAAACCTTCCTGCCTCTCATATTCTTTTTCCTGCAGCTCATTTTTCCTTTAAACACCTGCTGTTAGTGCAGAGTCTCCTGTGTAGTGGCAGAGCCTAACAAAGCCACATCTCCACCCTCTAGGTGTGGTTTAACAACAAAGGCTGGCATGCCCTGGTCAGCTTCCTCAACGTGGCCCACAACGCCATCTTACGGGCCAGCCTGCATGAGGACAGGAACCCCGAGGAGTATGGCATCACCGTTGTAAGCCACCCTCTGAACCTGACCAAGGAGCAGCTCTCCGAAATTACAGTGTAAGCTACTGCGGCCCCGGACTCACAGCTTGCTAGTCACCTTCTCCACTCTAAACACCCCAAGAGGATTTTCACTAGCAGAAGCTGCTGGGCTGGATGGCAAGCTTGTTTAATGACACACACACACACACACACACACACACGAACATAAGACTTCGTGTGCCAAACTGCTTGGCCATTCTTTCTCCTCATATTTATTTGGAAAGTAAGCATATGTTTGGTTCCATTCCCTTTTGGCTCTTGATAACACATTGCTCCTGGAGCTTACACAAATACTCTCCTTTCCAGTATGCAAAATGATTGCCAGGAACTGGGAAGTTCAGTAAATCTTTCATTGCCCCAGTAGTAATTATTTTAGATTCCGGTAATTTCCCCCAAACAGTCAGGCTTTGGACATGTCTACAGATCCTTACCTTCCTAAAGCCTAGGCTCAGCTTCAAGCAGTAAAAACCTCACTCTTTTGCAATTTGTAGCATGTTTGCCTTATTCGAGGCCTACATTTGGTGAGAATGCCTTTGTTAGAGCAAACTCCTTCTGGAAGGCAGTTAGGGGACTCAATATACTCCAAGTGCCCTGAACGTGCCCAGGGTCATGGCTAAACTTGGGTGGGTCCTAGGCCCTTGGGACCTTCCTCAGGACACCCTCTGAGGCCCTAGACTGAGGAAAAGTAGTCTATGTCCATTCTCACTTAGCCCAAGTTTCTATACCTCCTGCCAAGCCTCTTGAATATGAAATATGAGAGAGGAGTCTTTTGTGATTATAAAAATAGTATATAACATAGTATATGTTCATTAAATAAAGTTTATAGAATAGAGTTTTAAGAACTTAGTATTTATAACCCAACACAGTTTAGGGTGTTTCCTCTAAACATTTTTGGGTGTTTCCTTCCAGTAATTTGTTCTAATCTTAGTGTGTGTGTGGATCAAACTATTTGTAATTTTAACAGGGCAGCGACTAGCACATATGGCGCCTTTGTGGGAATTAGTAAAAGGTGCTCCTTTCTCAAGGTGGGCACTGGCTTACACCAGAGTGCATGGCTTGTATGTGAAGGTCGGGTTGGATTTCAGCCCACACTTTCCCCCTTAGCCAGATGCTTTCTATCTGATCTGGGAAAGAGTGAATAAGATCCAAGATCCTGTATAATCAGCCTGTTCCCTTTTTACTTAAATTTATGTTATAATGTAACATTTTCATATGTTATGATGTTTCTTGAAAGCATGATTTAACAAGATAATTTAAATAAAGATAAATTTTTCTTTTAAAAATTTATTCCTTTTCACAGACCCTATAACTATCTACATAAAAATTCAAGAGTATCTATAGACAAATTATTAGAACTAATAAGAGCATTGCAGTGCATGAGATTAATGTAAAAATCCGTTTCTATACACAATCAACAAATAATTAGAAAATGTAATAAAAAGAAAATGTATCTAGACTTTTATATTAACAGGGGACAATATTTGACATTAACCTTAATATTCAACATTAATCTAGAACAGGAAATGCACAAATATCCATTTACCCTTGACCCAGTTTGATTTACACAGTTGAGTGAGGTGACAAGCTTCAGGCCGGGGAAGGGGATTCCGGAGGCGGCTCCCTGGCACTGGTCAGGGCTTCCGAGAGCCTAACCTTGTTCTTCTCCAGCTTCTGCTCCTCCTTCACCTCTCTCCCTCTGTCTCCCGTCCTTCTGCAGGCTGACCACTTCTGTGGATGCTGTGGTGGCCATCTGTGTGATTTTTGCCATGTCCTTCGTCCCTGCCAGCTTTGTCCTTTATTTGATCCAGGAGAGGGTGAACAAAGCTAAGCACCTCCAGTTTGTCAGTGGAGTAAGCCCCACCACCTACTGGCTGACCAACTTCCTCTGGGACATCGTAAGTATCAGGACCTAGCACCTTCCTCACCCCCGTGGGCCCAAGGTGGGTGGGCGTTTGTGTGTGCTCTGACTGAAGGGACGTGGCAGGGTGGGGCTCTCGTACGGCCAGGGCTGCTGGAAGGTGATGTGCCCAGGGCCCAAGCTGGGGAAAGATGCAGGGCACAGCTTAGCAACTGCTGAGTGGGAACTCTGTAGGCCCTGCACAAGGGGCCTTCCGATGCACCAAATAATCACTGCTCTGCAGCACTGAGGCTGGCCTTCCTGAGAATAACCAGGAGCTGAAGAGATGATATCAAGAGGCCCTTCACCCTTCATCCTCTTGTTAGGTCCCATCCCACCCTCAAAGCGGTAAACTGGAAACTGCTCTGTGGTAGAGTTGCCAGATAAATAAGGGGCACCCAGTTCAATTTAAATTTCAGATAAAACAATAAACAATTTTTAGTATAAGTATATCCTAATCCCCCCCGCAAATATGGTATTCTTACACTAAAAAATTTATTGGTTGTTTGTCTGAAATTCAAATTTAGTTGGGCATCCTATATTTTCATTTGCTAAATCTGGGAACCCTATCCAGTGGCCTTATTTTGCCTACCCAACCAGAACTTCATTATATTAGATTAGCTACCACTTGGAGGAACATGAAGAAAAAATTATTTATCAAATCAACAGCAGACTACCACCTCTCTCACAATCAGGATTGGTGGGAGAAGAGAGGGGGCAGGATGGGTTACCTTACGACAGGCCACAGGGTCAAAATGACTTGACAGTGAAGGCCTGGTTATAATGTGGGAGTTGTTATGACACTAACTCCAGTCTATTCCAGGAGTCTCAGGGAACAAGATGTTTTGTTTTATCTCAACATTCTAAGACTAACGTTGAGTCTCCACTTCATGGTGATGATAATGTATATCACGATGGAGACCAACACAAACAACCTTTTCCACTATGGCTTTTAATAATGATGGCAAATATCTTACTCAACTTACTAAGCAGCCATCACTTAACAATATTAAGCCAGAAATCATCAGTACCAACTAATCTTCCCTCCTCTCTTCTGTCTACATGAGGAAACACTTATGAACACATGGGGAGGAGGTCAGAGCCAATAAACCTCACTTTGGATGAGAACATCCCTTGCAGCCACCCAAGTTGGCCCTGTGCTTAAAACATGAGAGGAGCTAGGCTCACTAGCTCCTCTACTTTTTTTTTTTAAGACAAGGAATAGAATTAACACTTGGGGCTGACGCATGTGTGTGCCTGACTACAGACAGAGATCTCTGAGCCTAAGGAGAAATTGGTGAACAGAAGGACAGAATGGGTGTCTGAATGGGAGATGATACTAGCAAAGTAGGCACTTGGCAGCCTAATGAAGGGTTTGGAGACAGTGACTATGATGCCAGCAGGCTTCCTGATGGTCTAGAATTTTAAGGCTGGCCTGGAATCTGAACTCAAGGAGCTATGGTATTAGAGCTAAGCACCCTCCTTAGCCAGTGGCAAAGAGATAACATTGGCCTGGGGGCCATTGTTGAATAAATGAACAAATACTCATTGTTTATATCATTCACGCAGCGCATATACGGTGTTGTAAGTTCTTATTTTTTATATATCATCTGTTTTTCTTTTCTTTTAAATTAGGAAACAACCACAAACTTACAGAAACCTTGTAAACACCGTTCAAAACTATTTTCCTCAGCCATTTGAGAGTAACTTCCAAACAAGATGCCCCTTCATACACACATACACATACACACCCCAGCACCTCCAATGTGTACCTCTTACAAACGAGGACTCACCCTATACAATCACAACGCAACTGTCAACATCAGGAAACTAGCACTGATGTATCACTTCCATCTAATCCTCAGACCCCACTCAAGTTTCATCAATTGCCCTAATAATGCCTTTTATAGAAAAATAGCTAGCTCGGAATCATGCATTGCATTTAGTTGTCCTGACTCTTTAGTCTCCTTCAGCCTGGGATTGTTCTCAGTCTTTCCTTGACACTCATGACTTGACACTTTTGAAGATCATAGGCCAGTTATTTTGCAGAAAGTCCATTAATTTTGGTTTGCCTGATGTTTCCTCATGATTGCATTCGGGTCATGGCAGCAGTTTCATGAAGGGATGCTCTGTCCTGCTCACTGCATCCTGTCAGGTAGCTTCTGATTTCCATTTGTCCTGTTACTGATGATGGTCACTTCAGTTACTTGATTAATATGGTGTCTGCTGAGCTTCTTCACTGTAAAGTTACTTCTTTCCTTATAATTAATAAGAATTTAGAGAGATGTACTTTGAAGTTATGTAAATATCCCGTTTGTTTGTTATCAAGCTTTCCATTTATTCATGTATTTATTTATGCCTGTATGGCGTTGTGGTTCCTGTGTTAATCAACAGACTACAATCTGATACCATTCTTACTGAATTTGGTGCTCAGATTATCCCCAGTCTGGCCAGTTGGAGCCCCTTCAAGCTGGCTCCTGTGCCTTCTTGACTTGTGTCCCCACGTTTGTTGAGTACCTCCAAGTTCTCTGCCCAGCAAGATGTTCCTCCCCACAGCCCTACCCTGGAATCAACCGTCTCCCCCAAGGAGCTCTGGTTCCTTCCAGGGGAAAATGTCCCTCAAAAACCAAGATCTCAGTGTTAGATATATTCACTGGTCCCAGGCCTTCTCAGTGGAGAGAACTAGGTGAGATATGCAGGTATATACACAGACATACACACATGTACATCTATACTTCTCTGTCTATCTATACACTGAACAAAACACTCACTAAAACCACTAGTTCCAATCCAGCACCACAGGCTCCCTCTGGTTTTCTGTCTTTCCATATTTTTAACTCCCTTCTCCACAAGTGAGAACCTGGTTTCTGTTGCCCCTGCCTCACATACCTACCTGAGCAATACACCTGTGTGTAATAAGTCCCCCATCTCTGCCCTCACCCTCTCCCCTATGTGGACACGCTCCTCTCCCTGCTCCAGCCACCCGCCATGCACAGGTCCTCCTCATGCTGTTCTGATGGCTCAGCATGGTGGCTCTGATATCCCACAACAGGTCAGCCCCCTGTAAAGACACCCTCCTGACCCCACTGGGGCTCCAACACCGCACACCAGTCCACCTCCGTGGATGCCCTTCTCACCCTTCTTAGGTCCTCATTCTGCTTGGGACCACTCTGACTTCTCCCCTCCCCACACCGTGGCTGCCCACATTTCCCTGTCAAGCCTGCTGGCTTTAGGACTTAATTCTGTATGAAGGGAAGGGAGGAAGTGATATGAGGCCAAGGATTATACTTTAAGTTTTTCTGAATTCTGGAGACATGCTTAGAAAGTGGAATCAATGGGACTTTGAGATCGACTGGAAGGAGAGACAGAGAGATCAGGTGGAATTTTTTTTTTTTTTTTTTTTTTTTTTTTGTGGTATGCGGGCCTTCCTCTGTTGTGGCCTCTCCCGTTGCGGAGCACAGGCTCCGGACGCGCAGGCTCAGCGGCCATGGCTCACGGGCCCAGCCGCTCCGCGGCATGTGGGATCCTCCCATACCGGGGCGCGAACCCGGTTCCCCTGCATCGGCAGGCGGACGCGCAACCACTGCGCCACCAGGGAAGCCCCAGGTGGAATTTTATAATTCATTCTTTCAAAAGATACAGACTGTACCCTCCCTCCTGTGTAGGGAGGTGGGGGTGGCATGGGGTAGGAGGACTAAGGACAACTTAACATACGTTTGCTAGCCAAGAAATGTTTAGACGAATAGAATCAGAATTCCAAAACATAGGTGCTGGAGGAGGCTGGCCCAGCCCTCATTTTGCAGAACAGGAAGCAGAGGTGCAGAGGGTTAAGTGCCTCCTCCCTTCTTCTCTCTTCAAGATGAATTACACTGTGAGCGCTGCACTGGTGGTGGGCATCTTCATCGGGTTTCAGAAGAAAGCCTACACTTCTTCAGACAATCTTCCAGCCCTGGTCGCACTGCTCATGCTGTACGGGTGAGTTGCGTGGGCCATTAGCTAATGTTGCCAAAGGGAAGCCAGGGGAGGAGGCTGCAGTTCTGACAGAAAACCAGGGTTTCCAGTGCCAAGGTCAGCTTCCAGCTCCCAGCAGGGTCTGCGGCTGCTGACCAGGAATCTGTCGGGCTTCTGTCTCTAACTCCACGCACAGAGGGGTTCCTGCAGCTCAGTCCACTCATCCACTAGGGTACAATGGAGACGCCCCACAGGGCTTGAATCTTAATCTTCTTCGGCTCAAACTGTGACCTGACCAGTCTGGGAATCCATCACTCCCCACTTCCTCACTCAGCTCTGACTCTCATTCATCTGTGGCCAGTCCGTCCATCTCAGTGTCTCCTGTACCAGCCAAGGGTTATTTGCACATGGGAGACTGTACCTAAAAAGCCGCTCTGGGTCAGGGCCAGAGGATAACACAGGGATTAAATCCAGTAGAATTATAGAGCATGCAACTTTATATCCAGGCCCACCACTTACTGTATATGTAACTATGGGCAAGTAATTCACCCCATTTGGGCCTCAGTTTCCTCATCTGTAAAATGGAGATCATGATACCTGGCCCTACCTATGGGGGGCCAGTAGAGTCTTGCCAGAGCAATGGTCTCCATTCATCTCTCTTGGAAACAGAGAATTCAGGAACCAGTGTGAATGTGACACGTCAGCTACAATGAACTATGAGCCTGTTGGGATCTCAGCCCAGCTTTGCTGAGCCAGACTAGAGTAGGAAGAACACTCCTATGTTATGTAAGGCTTTATAATTTACAAAGTACATTCACAGCTTTTGCTTCTCACAACAACTCCATGAGGTGGTCAGGAAAGGCATTGTTATCTCCATTCAAAGATGAAGAGCAAAGACCAAGGGAAGAAGTATCTCTTCGGTTTCCCCAGGACTCTCACCAGTTCAAACATACCACCCCATGTGAGAGGGGAATGCATTATATCTAGGGGTACAGTAGATGGAATGGAAATTGGAACTCCATCCACTGTGTTGTGTCATTTCACACAGATGGGCAGTCATTCCCATGATGTACCCAGCATCCTTCCTGTTTGATGTCCCCAGCACAGCCTATGTGGCCTTATCTTGTGCTAATCTGTTCATCGGCATCAACAGCAGTGCCATCACCTTCATCTTGGAATTATTTGAGAATAACCAGGTAAGCATGACTTTCTCAGCTTCTTTGTTTGATTATTAGGATACTGGAGAGTGTGATGGTCAAGCAGAGCCAGAGGCAAGCACTGTGTCTGTACAATCTTAGTGTATAAATGAATGTTGCTTCTTCCTTTCCTTTATCCTTCCCTCCTTCCCTTCTTTCCTTCCTTTCTTTTTTTCTTTACGCTCCTTGTTCATTTGTGTGCTCTGAGTGTCATGGTTTTCTGAGCCCTTTCTGCAAGTTATAAATGACCTTTCATAATCCTAAGCTTTTAGACCTTCTTACTTCTTCAAGAAGGTTTCCTTGGGGATTTGGGGTGTTAGGCTTTATACACACACACACACACACACAGAGGTAAGGCATTCATGTGATTTCAAAATTTAAAAAGAACAGAAAGGCATACAATGAAAAGTCTCCTTCCTACTCCTGTTTCCCACTCACCTAGTTCTCTTCTCCAGAGACAACCTTTCGTATGAGTTTCTTATGTGTTCTAGAGACATATAAGCAAATACATATATAACCTTTCTCCCAATTTCTTACATATATTGTAACAGAGTAACATATACTATTGTACATGAAAATTAATCCTGAGGTTAGGGTTAGGAATTTGTAGTGCTGAGTGACTCATTTTTATGAGCTATGAAGTTCAGTTGTCCCTTTCACACCCCCAGACTTCTCCTTGCCCAGAAAGAACTGACAAGAATGAATCCTAAAAACAGTGGTGGTGACTACAGGGTTGTCTTTGCTCCACACTCCCTCTCCCAGCCCCTGTGTCTGAGCCCTGGACATGACTGTCCTGGGAACATACCCAGGGATTGGTGGGCTCTCCTGTGTGCCTGTGTCCCCAGCACCTCTCTAGCCTTTCCCTCTCTCAGAAGGTCTTTGAAGTTGAGAGGGTTGGTACCAGCCAGAGCATCTGCACAGATGTCCTGTGGCCCCTGTCCCCACTCCTGCCTCTGGGCCCTGCTGGGAAGACCCAAAGCAAAGCTGCACTAACCACCCAGTCCAATGGCCTCCTGAGAGCGACTCTTTCCCTGACCTTGTCAGGCTTTCTGTGGCCACTAAACAAGAAGCAAAACCCCATCTGTCCCATGACTGATAAAAACGTACCATGTCACAGTCAGACCCCAGAAGGGAGGTGGACGAGGATACAGACTCTGCCAATGGTCAGAGCATCCTGGAAGACTGAAAATGCTGCTCTTCAGAGCTGTTTTTGTCACAGGCTCACAGCTCACTAAGTCTTAAGAGGGCGTGTTACTTCAGAATAATTAAATAGCTTAAAGCAACTCAAAACATCCTCCCTCCTGCGGGCTGCACTCATTTAGCCAACAATTACTGAGCACACCCCTCCCCTGCATTAAAAAAAAAAAAAAAAAAAAGCTGGTTTCTTTCACCAAAACTGTAGAATAGACAGATGCTGCAGAAATTCCCAGGGTGCCACAGGAGGCTCCCCAGGTCCCAGAGGCATCCACTAGGTAAGCACCATATGATGGATGTGCTGATATAAACGAGCATGGCCCCAGGAACTCCCCTTCCAGTCAGTAAATGACCTGCGCACCAAGTTAGGAACTGATATAAACTATGGTACGTGACATTCCATAAGACAGTGTATGGCAGAACATCAAAGGAGCAAGACAGATAAAACACTACAGACCAGAGTGGGCCAAAACAGCTGGACTATGGGGGTCAAGAGGATCTTGGTAGAGGAATTCAGTTTGAGCCTGGCCTGGAATAAGTAGGATTTTATTATCCCATTTAATAAACAATGAGGTACCTACTATGAACTAACCATGTGTAAGGTGTTTAGGAAGGACACCAAAATGATTTGGACCCAGTTCCTATTCTCTGGGGACCACTGACTAGTGCAGAAAATAGGCAGGTAAAAAAAATAATTAATCATGGCAATGTGGTAAGTCCTGTAAGAGAGGATTGGATATTTTACCATGGGAATCTGAAAAGGCTTATGAGAGAAGGGGTTATTTGAGCTAGCTTTCTAAAGAAGGGCAGGAATCTGCCAGAGAGCAGGAGGGGAAAGAGCATTCTTTCCAGCTAATAGCAATGGTTAATAGAAGCTGCAAGTGCAAAGGCCTAGAGGCAAAAGAGCATAGTTCCTTCCAGGAGTAGTGGGGCGGGACCGTGGGGAGGGGTAGATAGAAGGAGATGGGGTAATGTAAGCAAAAGTTTGGAGGCTGGAGAGGAAGGAGGTTGTGCAGCAGGGGTGGGCCAGAAGAGTGGGTCAGCCTCATCCCATCGGTGTCCCCTCTGCCTGACACTGACACTTGAGGCTAAGGCAGCAAGCACCTTCTACCACCTGAAAACAAGTCCCCACAACTCAACCCAGACACCAGGGGAAGTCTCCAGCCGTCTTTTCTGCTGGTGACAGTTGCAGACAGTTGTAGCTGTCCTGTGGGAGCTGAGAAGCAGAGCTAGAAGATGCTCAGGGCCCCTCTCCCGTTTGGTACAAGCTAGGCTAATATATTGCCAGTGACAGAGCTTCAGCCCCCAGTGTGGCTCACAGCTGTACCAAAGGAGAGAGAGCTTGGCCACACTCCCAGCAGCTGCATCTCCTGGTAACAAAAGCCTTGGAGGGTTCCTGTGTACTGTCAAAGTGAGTCTGCAGTGAAAGCTCCTCAAGCAGGCTGCCGGCTAGAGGCACCTCCTGTGAGTATTCCAAAACTTCCTATCTGCTTGACAAATCCCTCCAGTAGCCAGTCTGGTGGCTACGTCCCCTCTGGCTGCAGGCCTTCCACTGACCCTGGTCCGTGAGGGCATCCAGGCCCCACCCTGCTCAGGAAGGGGCAGCCAAGCTTGGCCTCCATCACTGACTGTCCTGCTTTTCTGTATTTCAGACACTGCTCAGGTTCAGTGCCATGCTGAGGAAGCTGCTCATTATCTTCCCCCACTTCTGCCTGGGCCGGGGCCTCATTGACCTGGCACTGAGCCAGGCTGTGACAGACGTCTATGCCCGGTTTGGTGGGTAGCAGTCACATGGCCCTGGATCCTCCAAGGCCGGGAGGGCTGTAGTGGGAGTTCCTATGACAGACCTGCAGCCTGGGCTGGGGCTGGGGGCACCTGGTTGGTCTGGGATTTTCCGGATGCTAGAAGGAATCAGAGTGCCTCCGTTTCCATGGCTAAGGAGACTAGGAGGGGTCAAGGGCAGTTCCTACTCTTCCCTACTCTGACTTTAGGAGCCAGTATGAGACTCGGGTTTGGCTCTGACTTAATCCCTTGCATAAGGCCTAGTCTAGCTGAGCCTAGTGTTGTAACTAGGTCTTTTGGGACAGCTGGGGCAGTTAAGTGGACTTAATTCCTGTCAATTTCCGGTGGCCTCCATCCCCAGGTGAGGAGCACTCTTCAAATCCGTTCCAGTGGGACCTGATTGGGAAGAACCTGGTTGCCATGGCAGTAGAGGGGTTGGTGTACTTCCTCCTGACCCTCCTCATCCAGAACCAATTCTTCTTCAGCCTATGGTACGCTTGGCCACTGCCCTGAGGGTGGCAAGGCCAGCCCCTGTGCCTGTCCATCAGGGAACTTAATTTCACATCCAAGCAGTCATCTCTTTCCTCATGAGCCCCACTCCATGAAGTTTTTTATGTTCTCAAAGCCTGGCTTGTTCTGAGTAATACAAGGAGAGGTACATTGAAATAGGCACATTAGAATTTGTGTATATTTAAAGTTTAAAAGCTTAAACTTTAAAGTGTTTAAAATACAATGCTATTAATTTCAATCACTAATATTTAATCCTATTCATTTAAGAAACGGAGTCATATTAAATTGGATCATAGCCTTGCAAATGATAATGATTCATTGGTATCCAAAGTACTAGGAAATAGATTTACGCATTCATGAGAAAATAGACAAAGCGGGCCCCTATGCTAGTTAGAGATTTGAGAATGGACACAGGGCAGGGAAGGAAGGGAGTAATATGGGGGTGACATTCGGGGTGAAGGCAGCCAGGTGCAGTGTGGAGTGGGCGGGGCAGTGATTGTGCCCCCCTGGCTGGGGAAGAAGGGGGTTTCTGCCAACCCTGACCCACCCCAGCGGTGCCGTTCTTCCCATGCTCTTGCCTGAGGCCCTGCATCATTCTGAAGTGGGTGCTCAGCTTTCCAGAAGGCAGGCCCCTCTGCAACCCACGCTGACATTTACTGGGCTCAGCCCAGAGGCCCAGATTGCAAATCACGGGGCACTCAGAAGCTTTCCCTGGCAGTGTTTGTCTCTTATCCTCTCATCCTCTCAGGCTGAATGTGCTCACATGTAAATAAAGATTCAGAGGACTTGTCTTTAGGTTTTGATCCACAGGGAATTGAATTGTTAGAAAGAGACTGAATGAGATAATGGGTGTCAACAGACTTAGAACAAAACATGGCCAGTACGTGGTTCTAGTGTGGGAGAGACAGTGTGAGGAGTCACTGTCCACGGGAGCCTCAGCCCTTACAGGACCCCCGCAGCTTTGGCCACATCTTAGGGGGCCTGGGGCGGGAGAGGGGGAGGAGTTATTTACTAAAACAGACTCATTAGCTTCAGACTCTGGTGTCAGCACCATTGAACATGTCGTGCTGCATTAGGCCGGAAAGAAGACCAGAGAAGTATTCCACAGTCTCTGGCTTCAAGAAGACAGCCATGCCCATACTGAGAAGCAACCAGGAAAAGAGAGGAAGGAGAGGGAGGAAGAAGAGGTGCTCTTGGTAGAGGACATGCCTGCCTGTGGGGAGTTCAGGATGTCCGTGAAAGGAGAGGGTGAAGGGGATGAGAGATGGGCCTGGAGAGGAGGGCAGAGCCAGGTGGTGAAATGCCCCCACCTTGGTGAGGACCTAGAATTTAAGGCTGAGGGCAGAAGAAAGCTGTTGGGGTGTTTTGCTCAGGGGAATGACATGATCTGCTGGGGTTAGAAGGGGAGAGACCAGACGGGAGGCCGCTTTGACACCCAGGCGTGAGACAGTGGTAACCTGAAAAGGAATGGGGGCATTAGGAGATGGAGTAAAAGAAGTTGATTGGATAAATAGTAGGAAGTCTGTTAGACAGTACTTAGTAATGAACTGGATATGGCCAGGGAGGAGTGCTTTTAAGGACGAGGAGGATTCTACTCCGCAGGGCAGGAGAACAAGAACACTGAGCCACTGGCGATGCCTGCGGGGGCTCGAGCTGGGAAAGGTTAGCATGGGCTGGGGACCACGGGTAGATCAAATGGTTGGCGGAGGAGTTAGTCCAAGAGATAAATGGGAGAGTGGGTGGGAAGTGTAGGTGGAGCCTGACTGCAGGGCTCTTGGATTTCAGCTGAGGAGTTAGGGCTTTAACATACAGCTGATGGAGAACTATGGTTGGGGGCATGAGATAACCTGATGGACTAAAAGAAGTGGGAGGCTTGGGCACTAGTAACTATCATTAGCTGAGTGCTTGCCATAGATGAAGGGTTTTTTCATGATAACAGCTCTCAGGTTAGGAGTCTTGACTCTATGCCAGACACTGTGCCAAGTGCGTCTCCACCACAATCCCATGAGGCACACGCTCTTACCAGCCCCTCCCTATCTTATGGTTGAGGGAGGTGAGGTTTGGAGAGGTTCGGTGACATGCCCAAAGTCACACATGGGAAGGCCAGGACTGGAGCCCAGGGCAGACTCTGGACTCGAGCACTTGCCCTCTCTGCCTAATGCCTAATGCCTCTCCTGTGGGGAGTCCTTTTGAGAGTTCAAGCCTGCGGGGGTGGAAGGCCAGCCTGGGGCAGAAGCCAGGGAATGGGAAGAATGTCAGAGGAAAAGAACAGTGCCAAGGATGCTGTACACCAGCCCACCCTGTCCTCTTTTCTTCATCTAGGACTACCGAGCCTGCTAAGGAGCCTATCATAGATGAAGATGATGATGTGGCTGAAGAAAGACAAAGAATTATTACTGGAGGAAATAAAACTGATATCTTAAGGCTAAATGAACTAACCAAGGTAAGGGAATAGTTGCCGGCGTGTTAGTTTGGAAGTGCCAGTTGGACCAGAGGTGGCACCACGTTGCAATTTGCCTTCTGTAGAATAAGCAATACGCTTATACTAGCAATTCCTTTCCCTAATTTTATGTGAGGTTATAAAACCTCTGTGTTATAACTTGTCTTCCAAGAACACTCAATGCACTTTCCCTAGTATTCATCTTGGGCACGGACACAGGGCCTCAGCGACAGCCACTGCAACTGAGCCCCGCTAATCTTCCTCCATTCCATTTCCGCACAGGGGGTCAGCTTCGAGACTCAGTGCTCACAGCACCTCTCTGCACATTCGTGTCAAAATGTAACCTTAGCCTAAACCATCCTTTGCTCTCTTGCCCTCCCTACTTAACCCTCTCTCAGTCCTCAGTTCACTTTCTCTGTATCTTACAGATTTATTCAGGCAGCTCCAGCCCAGCGGTGAACAGGCTGTGTGTGGGAGTCCGCCCCGGAGAGGTGGGTACTCTGCAGGCCACATGTGAAAGGGCCTCAGAAAATCAGCTCCTATGCATGTTTCTGGTCTCCTCTCAAGCAGAGCTGGCCAGTAGACATAAAACATGTGCCACCATAGGTCAGGTCATTCTGATTTTCTAGTAGCCACAGGAAAAAAGTAAAAGCAGGTGAAATTAATCTTAATCATTAATTTTATCCAATATATCTGAAATAGTATCACTTCAACATGTAATTCATATAAAACATTATTTATGAGATATTTTACATTCTTTTTTGTTATTGTTCTAAGTCTTCAAAATCTAGTGTGTGTTTTACCTCATAGCACACGTAGATACATTTCAAGTGCTCAGTAGCCACTGTCAAGTAGGAAAAATTCTCCTTCCTACTACCCTCTTAGGTTCTGGAGCTGGGGCTCTGTCAACTGGCCTGACCAAAGACCGGTTAACAAGAGAAAAACAAAGAGAAGTTTGTTACCATGTGTACCGTACATACACAGGGGAGAGGACTACCCCAAGGGGGTGGTTAGAACTTGGGCTTATATAGCATCTTAGCAAAGGAACAATACATTTTTAGGGAAGTTGCAAGACAAAGGAAAGGGACTTATAGTTTCTAGGGTGGTGAATTGTAGGAAGGCAAGTATATGGGTAACTAATGGTAGATTAAAGGCTAGTTAGTAAAATTTGTTATATAGATTCCTCTGGTTTCATCTCCAAGCTTGTAAGAGTCTAAAGTTGTCTCCAGTGATTAATTTTTGTCCATCTTGGTAGAGAGGAAAGGGAAACACCTTGTAAATTTATGTCCTGCTTTGAAGCAAATAGGGGAGAAGGCAGAGAGCTTTTCTCATATCTGCTTCTTCTCATTTGCCTTCGGCTCAAAAACATCCTTATGCCAAAGTGGCACATTCTGCTGCCTTACACCGTACATGGCTAGTGACCTCCACAAAGGCAGCACAGACCTAAAATGCCTCCCCTCACCCCACACACTTGCCCCAGGGCCTGACACTCCAGACCTTCCTGGGCTCTAGGGCGAGGCTAATTCTGTATGTTCTCCTTCAGTGCTTTGGCCTCCTGGGAGTGAACGGAGCTGGCAAAACAACCACATTCAAGATGCTCACTGGGGACAGCACAGTGACGTCAGGTGATGCCACTGTCGCAGGCAAGAGGTGAGTGTCTTGCTCATCCTGTCTCAGGGTGTCTCTGCCAGGTCCTAAGCCATGTCCTTGTCCCACCATAGAAAGGGTAAGCACTGACCCTGTATCTGAGGGTGACTCTGAGAGTCTGAAAGATCTGTGCAGAAGGGTGGACCTCCCAGAGGACATGGTCCAAAAAGTCTAAGACATAGACTCTCCGGAAAATTTAATTGAATTGTGATTGTTAAGAGATTCCTCTGTTAGCGTGAATTCTAGGAAAGCTCTGACAAGCACCAAATCAGTGGTTCTTAGTCTTTTGTGGTTCATAAACATCTCACCCTTTGATCATCTGATGAACACACGCACCTTCTTCCTATAAAAATACACCATTGTTTCCCATTACCTCTCTTCCTATGTTCTTTGCATTTTGGGGAATTTACTGAGCCCTGAAGCACATTTATGACCCTACAGGAACTCCTGGAACCCAGGTTAAGAACCTCTGTGATGACACATCCTTTCTCTGGGTTGAGTTTCTAGATGGGGGATGGTTTGGGGCCCTCAGAGGCCTTATTCTGCATTGGCTATTTCTGTGTCAACACTTGGCTTTGCAGGCCAAGGTTCCTCTATAAAGGGAAAACTGGCATGCCCCCTTGGATTCTGGGAGGGTGCCTGCTGCTCTCTGAAATAAGGAGGATGGAAACAGACTGGTCATCCACAGGACAGTACAGAGAACATGAGCCTGCACTTGTCTGCCTCTTTCCAGGCTGCCCCTTGAACAGCAGAGCTCACATACATTAGATGTGCCCAGAGAAACTCTCTGCCCTGGTTTATGGGTGGAGTTAGGCACTGCTGATATCTAACCAACTTCTGTTGACTAGGAAAAGCCATCCTCAATATGGCCCAATGCTCCCTGGGTAGGGAGGGCCCTAAGCATTCTTCACTGGCTCAAATCGGATGAATTTGGTTCCCCAGCCCTCCCTGTTGGGTCTAGAGCAAAGGGAATGGCAGAGGTGGAGCCATGGCTGGGTCTATCTCATCTTCAGATCTAGCTTAGCCAAGCAAATGACTTCATGATGGTAACAAAGGGGAGGGGCAGTGAGTGGAGGGCAGGGGATGTAATAGGTTTTACTGCGAGACAACAAGTTATAGTCCAAGTGAGACACAGATGCCCAGAAGGTAAAGCCAAGACAGAAGCTAGAAAGAACGTATAGGTTTAAGACACAGGATTCAGGTTCTTCAGTGGAGTAGTTCCTATGACTTTGGTGAAGTACCCTCCTTGCTTCTCTGGGTGGTTTTAATTGGCCCAGCCATACCTAAGTAGTTTTTGTCATAGTGGGGAACTACATGGCCTCTCTCTGTCCCATCCTGTTCCATACTGTTGCATCCATCCTTTATTCACAGACCCTAAGCTATAAGAGAAGGGGGAAAGAAATTAGACCAGTCTATGGACAGTTTATTTTTTCATCAAGGCAGTATATTTTCTAGCGGGAGAGAATATATTGGTCAAAGGGAGTTGATAGACTCAGTTCATTTCATTTCTTCTTCTCTTCTGCCAGCCTCTTGCTCTAGGTGGTGATGATTGGTTCCTCTTTCACTGACTGTACCTCTGCCACTAAACACAAATGGAGAAATTTACTTCCATTGGAAAGCATGCGTCTTCTCTAGCGACTTTCCAAAGGTTTGAAAGGGATCAAAAACCACTAGTCATTTTCTTAAATTTGATCTTCCCTTTGTTTTTAAGAGGTGAACCAATCCAAAAGCATAGCTGTCTTTGGGTAGCAGGTATTCAGTTTATCCTAGACAGGGAAACGGGAGAATCTGACTGGATTCAAAGCTCAGAACTCCTGGAGTTTATCAGTTTCTAACCAAACAGCCCCTGCTCTGATTGCTAAATGTCGTGCACATTTCTAAAGCAAAATGGGAGAAGAGAAGAGGCAGCTTTCTTATCTTATTGGCAGAAACTCCTCCAGCCCTAGATCTCTGGTCACCCAGTTTGTGAAGGAAACCTGCTAACTGCTTTTTCTTCTTGCAGTATTTTAACCAATATTTCTGACGTCCATCAAAGTATGGGCTACTGTCCTCAGTTTGATGCAATCGATGACCAGCTTACAGGGCGAGAACATCTTTACCTTTATGCCCGGCTTCGAGGTGTACCAGCAGAGAAAATCAAGAGGGTAAATAAACATGGTTTGTTATGGCTACTCGAGAACCTGTTGTATGGGAATGCATTTATTTAGAGATGGGAAAGCTGGAGCACGCTATCCATTTATTCATTCAACAAATGCTCAACTGAGTGTCTGCTACGTGTCAAGTACTGTTCTGGAAAACAAGGGTATAGCAGTGAACAAAACAGATTTTAAAAAGTCCTGCCCTAATATCTAACAAAACGATATACACATTTACCCTTTGATCCAGTACAAAACGCATATGCACAAGGTTATTCACTGCATTTTACTCATAAAATATGGGAAATTAGCTAAATGTTCAGACATAGGAAATTGGCTGAATAATTTGTGATAAATACATACATTAAGGTCTTATGCAGCTGTAAAAAAAAAAACAAAAGCAAAGAAAATCTCTGTGAACTGATATGGAGTTATTTCTAGGAGATATAGTTAGGTGAAAAAAGCAAAGTGCAAAAGAGCACATGTAGAATGCTAATTTTTAGTGTAAGAAAGTAGGAAAAATAAGAAAGCATAAATATGTCTGCTTACCTTTACAAATAGAAATATAGGAAGGATAAACTGGAAAACAATAAATGTAGTGATCAGCAAGAGGGAAATGGGAGAGAATAACACTTCTCTCAGGGTATTTTTTTTTGTATAGTTTAAACTTTTAGAAGCATGTTAATGTTCTACATATTCAAAAAAATAAAACTAAATCAGTAAGAATGAAAAAGAGGTAAAAATGAAAACAAAAAGAAAATCCTAACACTGAAAGCAAAGTAAAACAAATTAATCCAATTTTATTTCAAATGAATGTAATAATCATACAGGAGGGGAGGAAAAGAACTAATAAAAATAACTGATGATACAATATTTGACAGTATATCCTCAGTCTTGGGCAGGTGGAGCAGAGAGAAAGAGCTACAAGCAAATTATGAGCTCTTTTTAGTTGATTTGCTTTTTATAGTGGCATGGGCAAAGCAATTCTGAAACAATTTTACATGTTTTGTAGGACTAAGTAAATGAATAAATGTGTTTATGTTGTTTGGAGCCAGAGTTCTCAATGTGGAAGAAGAGACATACAAATATGAAAAGGGGGAAAGTAAGAAAGAATCCTGTAAGGATGGATTGGAATTGGAGCTATCACTGTGAACTCATGAAATAGTTGTGTGCTTATGTTTGTGCATGCATGCCATATGTGCTCATGTATGTCATACATATGTGTACATAGGTATGTGCATGTGTGTGTGTGTTTGTGTGTGCATATATCTGTCCTCTGAAAAGGCCAAGAAGCAAAAATACCCCAGTAAAAATGAATATATCTAAGTGTCCAGATTTTGATCTTTAATACCATTCCCCACTAAAAGCAATTATGACTCTTCAGACAACTGACAAATTCCAGGGCTGAGACACCATAGGTAAAATGAGCCTGGAACATCTTATTATGTCAGAAAGTAAAGAGTGCTTTAAAAAAAAATGATACAGGCATGTCATAAGTGCACAGGAGCCATCTTGAAGGGGCTCCCAATGGCCAAATGTGGGACAATTTAAGCATCAACATAATTAAATACCATGACAATTATAAAACATTGGAGGAAAAGTAGGGATTTATAACTCCATATTGTTAAGTAGATAAGTAAATAATCAGGAGAGAAGGGATGGTTCTTGCCTGCAGTCAAATGCTGAGAGCCAGCTAGTTAGTGTGCAGGAAGTTGCAGAGCTCAAAAATAATTTTGCAAGGATCAGAGTAAAGACTGGGTTGTGACAAGATTTGTGGTTGCTGAGTCTAAGGGAAATTTTTTATGAAAAGCAACATATTTTTATGGCTTAGAAGTATCTCCCACAGATTGCTTATTTGTTGTGAGGGGGAAGCCTGATAATCTTATAGTGGAGAAATTAGAGAACACTTTAACTGGGTGCTCAAAACCACCATCACCGCTGAGGGTCAGGTGGACATCCCACACCCCTAGATGTGATACCCTGAGAAGGACACAACTTCACCTACAGAATATTCTGATTGGAATGCATAACCTGAACCTTATCATGAGGAAACATTTGACAGGATCTAGAGGAACATTCTATTAAAAAATATATATATATGTATATATGGGTCGTATTCTGAAAAATTATCAAAGTCATAAAAGACATGGAATGGCAGAGAAAGCCTATGGAGATGTTCCTGATCACAGGAGGCTAAGTAGACACAGTGACTGAATAATGTACACTACACTGCAGCCTGTACTGGAGAGAAAATAGTGCTGGAAAGGACATTACTGAGTGAATTGGCAAAATCAGACAGTGAAGGGTAATAATCTAGATAAAAGTATCATGACAATATTAAATTTACTGACAATCATAACTGTACTGTGGTTATGTGAGAGGATGTCCCTATACTTAGGAAATAGACACTGAAGTATTTAGGAATGAAGGGCCAAGTATAACTGACCCTCAGATGAGTCTGAAAACATTGTGTGTGTGTGTGTGTGTGTATTTTTGTGTGTGTAAGAGAAGGAGAGAGAAAAACAGAGACTAAGGGTCTATGAGTGTTCTTTGCACTATTCTTATTCTTACAAGATTCTGTCAGTTGGGGACTATTCCAAATAAAAAGTAAAACATGGAGCTTATATTCTAGTGGGAGGGACAGACACTAAAAAGATAAACAAGTAAAATATACAATATATTTGAGAGTAAAAAGTCCTTAGGGGAAAAATAAAGCAGGGAAGAATTGTGGGGTATGCACTTTTAGGTAGGGTGGCCCAGGGACAGCTTCACAGAGGAAGTGACTTCTGGGTGAAGACCTGAGTGAACCATGTGGATATCTAGGGGAAGAACATTCCAGGTAGAGGTGCAGAAGGCAGAGGCATGGCGGGCCTGTCTCCAAGAGACCTCCCTAGCTTTCCTTCTGTGCACATGCACGTGAACACATGTGCACACACACGCGCGCACGCACACACACACACACACACGGTATTCTCTATCATAGTTTACTGTTGAGTTCCCTCAAAGCGCTGTTACAATGTGTCATTATTCTGTGTATTTTGGTTGTCTGTCACCACCCCCTGCCATCTGTGAGTACAGCAGCAATGGCCATGTTCACCATTATTCTTTAGCACCCTTCTATGCCTGGTTCATAGAAGGTGCTCAGTAAGTATATGTTAGATGCACACACAAGACTTCAAGTGTGACCGTGATGAGGGGTGGTATCAACAGGTCTGGGACCCACCATCTTCTTAAACAGACCCTAGGACTCTTCCTCTTCTACTCCTAGCCATAGTCCAGGACACTGGGTGAGAAGTATTGTCCGACTCTTGTAAAGCTGAAGACCATTTCTCAGGGGGCTACACCCAACCGGGTGTGAAGCAGACCAAACCACATGGAGATCTAAGGCCCACAGTGGAAAGGAAACGTCTGGCCCTTGAAGGCCACGAGCCACCCCCTGAGCCAGCAGGTGGTCCTTTTTCAGCCTAGCTGGGTCTGTCATCCTGAAGACGTGCGAGCTGGGAGCCCAAGACTTTGAGTTGGTGGAGGTTTGGGGTGTTTGCTTGTTTGTTTATCCCAAATGGGATTTCTTTCTCTTCCCTAGGTGACAAACTGGAGTATTCAGAGCCTGGGCCTGTCTCTCTACGCAGACCGCCTGGCCGGCACCTACAGTGCAGGCAATAAGCGGAAACTCTCCACAGCCATTGCACTGATAGGCTGCCCACTGCTGGTGCTACTGGTGAGCACCACCGGGACCACCAAAGGGCTTGCAAGAGCTGAGTGCTGCATCTCTGTTGTTGGGTCAGCAGATTTAGAAAACGCAGCGGGCTGTTTTTGTCTGAGTTGTTGCCTATTCTGCTCGTGTTGAGCATATCAGCCCAGTGTTTGGTTCACAGCTCTTGCGGGGAGATAGAGTCACAACACATTCTCACTGAGAGTTCCTGGGAAGCCTCTTGGGGGCTGCAGGCTCTAGCAGGGAAGTTCAGCCCCTCTACAGAATGTCAGGGACTGGTCAAAAATTTTTACTGCCTGACGAGGCCTGTTTGGGGTCCTAACTGGACAGGCGCACTGGCCTGGAGCAACGACTCATGTGGTTCTCACCAAAACTGGACCAGGCCTGAGGCCCCCATACCCATGTAGTCTGGGGTTTATGAAGGCATGGATCACAGGCCTTGGACAGACCCTGAAAATCACCTGAGCTATCTTCCTGCCTCCTTGCAAACATATATAGAGAATTTTTTTCCTTTTTTTAAGATAACTCTGTCATTGCCTTAATCAACCTTAACCCATTCACAGGCTGCAACAGGTTTAGAGGTGTGCATGATGTTTCTTCACGGTTCTGATTCACCTCCTGCCTTCCATGCCCTGTGCTGTCTTCCCCGGGTCTTGCCCCACGGGGGAGTGAATTTGTGTTTTGTCTGCCAGAGAGCAGAGCTGCTCAGAGAGAATCAGCCAAGGAGGGTGCCGGAACCAGCCCCCTGTCCTCTCTGCCTCCCCACAGGATGAGCCCACCACAGGCATGGACCCCCAGGCACGCCGCATGCTGTGGAACACCATCATGAGCATCATCAGAGAAGGGAGAGCCGTGGTCCTCACTTCCCACAGGCAAGAGATTCCCAGGGACTGGGGTGGAGCAGGCGGGCAATGGAGTCCAGTCCTCCCAGCCCTCACCTGCTCTCCCCCGTCCCCAGCATGGAAGAGTGCGAGGCCCTGTGTACCCGGCTTGCCATCATGGTGAAGGGCACCTTTCAGTGTCTGGGCACGATTCAGCACCTCAAGTACAAGTAAGGATATGGTGGGGCTTGCCTTTATTACCTTCTGGGGAGAAAGGGACAGCCAACCAGGCCCTGTGCTCTCTACTAACATGTGGGAGAGTCCTGATGCCCCCTCATCCCACGGGCAGAGGTGTCTGGGCCTCATTCTGCAGCAGTAGATGGAGAAAGCTGTTGTGCTGAATGTAACTCCTCTCTGTTGGGCTAACTGCCTAAGGCTCACCAAGTCTCCAGATGGGGATTCTGATCGGGGCAAATGCAGAGCCCAGTTGGGATGAGGGAGGGTCACTACCACTGCCTAATTATCCCACCACTTAGCCCAACAGATCCAGAACCCATGACCCATTTAATAAGAGTCCACAACCACGGTAGGAATGATTCAGAGACCAAACGGCCTGAGCAATCAGTGTTCCTTTCTGCCATGTCATATGCTTTTGAATTTGAGAAATGACCATGTATTATATGACAAACTAGCAATGCCAGTAATCTTCAGCAGGATGATCCCGTCCCTGTAAATTGTTGACTGCTGTAAATAATGTGTTATTAATAATAGTTTGCGCGCCAAAGCCGACAATCACTTAAAATAAGATTTTATTAAGAATGTCATGCTCCTTTGCCTTTTGATATGCTTTATAAGCTATGAAGGGTGGACTTATAGTTATCACTCATTTATCAGAGATAAATGAGAGCCCAGGACAGAAAAGTCACCATGCCCATTGATGAAAGAAAGAGAACCTAACTCACCTCATCTACACCGAGACGCTTCATCTCCATGTATCCAGGAGAGTGTCTTGCACGATACACATCATGCTTCATACACATCATACAGATAAGTGGTTGAGAGGAAGATCTAGTAGATTAGCTGCCTTTGGGCACTTGACCCATAATATCTTGAGCAACTACAGCTTGCACACTACACAGATATCTAGGGGGACTTCAGCATGTGAGGTCACCAGACCCATGTCAGCAACTTACAGTGGCCACCTGCTGGAGACATGGTTGCTCCGTATACTCCTTTCCCTCTCAGTCCCCAATACCCCATGGGACAGCAGGTGGGAGGGAATGTTCCCATGTGGAGGATGGTCAATTTTCTGGGGCTGAAAGGTAAAGACATTTTATTGTAAAGGGGAACAATCCTGGATCATGGAGAGAGCACTGAAGTAAGTGTACCCTGGTGTAAGTGTGAAGGGAAGCCAGCTAGCCATGTATTCACTCTGGTGGACCCTTCTTTATCCACAGCTGGGTGACCTGGTGAGGGGAGGAGGGAAGCACCGATGGCCCTGGCAGCTCCATTTGTTCTGGAAGCTTCCCCAGGGAAGAGCTGCCTTCCCAAACTTTGCTCCCACCAGGCCAGTCTCTTAAAGGGCCGGGCAGTCTTTCCACCACCGAGTAAGCACTGGGCAGCCTGTGATCTCAGCACAGGGCTCAGACCACCCTTGACTTTAGCAAGTATGGTAAAGGGCAAGGAGCAGGGAACACCCGTGTCTCCAAGAGGTGGACACAGGAAGCTGTGACACAGCTCTGGAGACCCACTTCACCACACAAGGCATTTAGACCTCTAAAAACTAGTATCAAACCACTTCTCCAGGAACCATCATGGCCCTTTTAATCCTAGTTTTAAATATGTACACTAGGTCTATAGTACATGCATTTAATCCCCAATATTTTTGATGAGTCTAGTCCTCATTTCAGGATTTCCTTAGACCCGACTGCCAACAGGCCTGTACCACACTGCCATGTGCTTCCCTCAGGTTTGGAGATGGCTACATCGTCACAATGAAAATCAAATCCCCGAAGGACGACTTGCTTCCCGACCTGGGTCCCGTGGAGCAGTTCTTCCAGGGGAACTTCCCAGGCAGCATGCAGAGGGAGAGGCACTACAACATGCTGCAGTTCCAGGTCTCCTCCCCCTCCCTGGCCAGGATCTTCCGGCTGCTCGTCTCCCACAAGGACAGCCTGCTCATCGAGGAGTACTCAGTCACGCAGACCACGCTGGACCAGGCAAGGCCGAGGGGGCGCCACATGCAGAGCGGGGCCGGGCACAGGCTGGGCTGGAATCCGCACAAGAGCGAGGCAGGACATGCCCAAGTGCCAATGCTCTAGTCCCTCTGTTCATTAGGGCAAAACTTGGAATATCAGAAATTGTCTTCTAACAATATTTCAGCCATCAGCAGACTTCACGGACTTTTTTACAGCATCCTTCCCAACAGCTCTAGGACATGATTTCTCCTTCCTGGTTTGTGGTGGTGGCCATTTTTTTTCTTTTCAAATCAACTTTACTAATGCTTAATTTAAATACAATAGAAAGCACCCACTTAAAGTGTACAGTTCAGTGAGTTTTGATAAATGTGTGCCATGTGTCAGGTTTTTTAACGTGATCGCTTTTTATTGTGGTAAAAAATACATATAAATATATATATCATAATTAACCATTTTTAAGTGACATTACACTTCAGTGGTATTAAGTATTGATAGATTCACATTGTTGTGCAGCCATCACCACCATCCATCTCCAGAAATTTTTCATCTTCCCAGACTGAAACTCCGTATTCATCAAGCAATAACTCCCCAGTAACCACTCCCCCAGCCACTGGTAACCACCATTCTACTTTCTGTTGACTGCTCCACGTACCTCATATAAGTGGAATCATACGATATTTGTCCTTTTGTGCCTAGCTTATTTTGGTTGACATAATGTCCTCAAGGTAAATCCACATGGTAGCATGTGTTAGAATATCCTTTCTTTTTAAAGTTGAATACTATTCAGTTGCATATATATGCCATGTTTTGTTTATCCATTCATCCATATGGACATTTGTTTCTGGGTTTTATTGGGGTTTTTTTGTTTTTTAAATAAACACCCTTAATAAAGGTGTTATTTAAAGCAGTGGAAATAGGCAAGTCTCTGTTTACGCTTTGAGGAGCTTCTTATCAGCATAAGCAGGTGGAGGCAGGGACAGGCACACTGAAGAGAGAATAGAAAAGTGGGGGGATCTGCTCCTGTTCTCCTGGCTTGGGATATTTTAGTTATTCCTTTAGAGTTTCAGGAGGACACCGGTAGCTGAGAATCTGCCTTGCCTTGTTGACCTTTTAATCCTCCTGTGAGCACTCCTTTGGCTTAGCTCACAATTCCAAGAAAAAGTCCTGTGCCCTGGGCAGGGCACAAGCTGCTCCAGCAGGGCTGTAGTTAACTGGGGAAAACAGAAAGCAAAGTGGGTGGGTGGGTGGAGGGTACTGTTTTCTGGAAACATCTACCTACTCTTGCTCTTCCCCTGCCTCCAGGTGTTTGTGAACTTTGCTAAGCAGCAGACTGAAACTCATGACCTCCCTTTGCACCCTCGAGCTGCTGGAGCCAGTCGACAGGCCAAGGTAACCCTGCTACCCCTTCCCCATCCCCTGCTTGAGGCAGATTCTTGGCTCAGGGACCCAACTGGTCCACTGGGTCTGCGGGGCCCCAAGGCCCAGATATGCCTCCTGCAGAGAGCCCCGCCCATACCAGACCCCCACCGCCGCCCTGCCTCTCCTCACCTGTCCTGTGCTGCAGGACTTCTCAATCGGTAGTTGTGTAGGTTCCTTTTATAATCAGGAAACCTTTGGGTGGTATGGGAGAGCATTTTTGAAAAGAACTTTCCCCCATAGTTTTGCTTACAGCAAAAAAGCACTTGGATTTTGGAAGTAAGCAGGGAAGATAGGAGAGAATATTAAAACATTTCAGTTGTTGGGATACTTGACATATATGTCTGATCATATGTTTGAGTTTCAAAGGAAGGAAATTAACTGGCACTCATTTCAGTAGTGGACTCGTTTGGTTAGAGCAAGACTTATTTTCTGTTTTATGAAGAGGGCTCTTTGTTCTTTATCAAAATACCAAGATGATGAAGGAAGAAACAACAGAAGGTATGCATCCTGGCCTGTGATAACTCTCGGGGTAGGTGCCTCCAGGTTCCTGCCCTGACACAGCGCCCCATGTAAGGAGCACATTCATCCTAGTTACCCAGAAAGAGAACAAGAGAGATCTGGAGAAAGTTCTGGAGGAGGTGCCAGGATCCAGTGCCTTGGCCTAAGCCTGGGACGTTAAAGGGTCCAATTAACTCAGCCATCCTCTCCTGACTTACCTGGAGAGTAAATCAAATAAAAGCAAAGCATTTTTCCAATAAACAAAGAATGCAAAGCCTTATTTCCCATGAAGTTCTCATTCCTCCCACCAGTTTCTTGATTGCAAGAAAAACCAAGTATAGGTAATGACTGAAACACTCCTTTCCAAGGCACGGCTTGGGATGAATTTTTCCTCTTTCTCTTGACCAGTGGAGACCTAATGGCTACTTAGCAAAGCTGACTTTGCCCAGAAATGCCTAAGTAAAGGCACCAGGGAAAGTGAGTTTTGCTGAGATTTTCCAGCCACTCTTTCTAATTTATAGATCTCGTAGTTGCTGTTTACACCAGTATAAAATTATTCTTTGAAAGCCGCTTGCAGTTACAAATCCTTTTTATAACTCAGAATACATAATTAGGTAGCAAAAGCGTTTCCTAGAGCTACAAATGGTCTCCGCACCCCAACCTGGCATATGCCCTCTTAAAGGGCTAATACTAGGTCATCTCTGGGCCCGACAAGGGGCACTCACAAGCTGTGATCTGCAGCACTTAATTCCAAACTTTCCCCCCTTATTGGATGTGACCATTTTTCTGTTTTGTCTGTCACATTTTAGCATACAAATATTAGAAACCTACTGCAACCCATTTATTAAATTGGTATCTTTCTATAATAAATTTGTGATTCAAAACCTAACTCTGACTCTATGACATACCACCCTTATAAAGGTTTGCAGAAATCCTCCTGCATAGCATTGTACAAAAATAAATGTAATGAAACAAACAGTAATAATGTTTTTGTTTACATTATCCCACTTTAAAACAATTTTCCTCTGTAGGAAGTGGACAAAGGGAATTCTGCACCTCAAGGATGACCTAAATGATGACTTCTGGGCTTTTGAGACAATAAGAACATGATAACTTTCTTGGGCTAAAAAACAAACCAAAAGGCACCATAGGAAATCGTACAGAGGGCATAGCTGACGTGCATGTCAGCATGTAGCGCGTGGGGCGGGGGTGGGGTAGGGGTGTGGGCGTGAGTTTTTAAAACGTCTGGATTGTAGAATCAGAAGGACCTGCAGGATCATTGGCTCCAACCTTTACAGACAAGGAAACAGGCATAAATTGTAAGCTTGGGTGATCTGATAGACTTCAGTGCCCTCAGCTGAGCTTCCTTCAGAGATTGACTGACAGCTATTTGACTTAAAATCTAAAAGCCATCGCACCACCTCTCCAGAAAACTGAGATGAGAAGAGTCCATCTGATCTCCTTCTACACTGCTGTGTTTCCACTGCAGCTGGAAAGGAACTCTGGGCAGCTGGAAGTGCAGGAGCCTTTGCCATATGGTCGTTCAATCAGGCCAGCCAGCATAAGTAATCCCTTGGCAGCAGAAACAAGCACATATGAGGCACACAGCGAATTCCAAATGGGGGCTCTTTTAGAAGGAAACCAGAACTGACTTGCTCACCTGGAACACCTGATGGTGAAAACTCACCCAGCCAAATGAGCGCAAAACCCTTTTCATCGGAACCACAGAAGTGGAAAACTCGGTCCATCTGCCTAGTGGCTGTGGCCTCCACACTGCTCTCATTTCAAATGGATCTGCTTTTTTCTGTGTGTGTTTTATTTTTAAGGAGAAAATAAAATGCAAACATACTTATCACAAACTATCCAAATTCACTGATCTCCCTGTGTGCACCATCTGGTATAGATTTAGACATTCTTTGTACCTATATGGCTTCCCATCATTGCTTGAGCTTCTGTGAGAATTATTACCACAGGAGTGCCAGTCACAGCAAGATTCTGCAATGCTGTGGTGGAAATGAACGGACTAGTCTTGATGGTCCATGTCAAGTCAGCTTCATATGGTTTGAAGACAACACCCAACTGGAAATGCGTGTAAACATTATCCACTGTCAGCTGGGTATTATTTGCATCTAGGTTTTCCGTCTGTTTGCCCAGCTTATTTGAATGCCTATCTCATAGGCATAATTAAGACAGGATACAAAGAGGCAAGAACAGGTGAGAGTGGCTCTTTGGTTGGCGATGAGATCCAACATGTCTGTAACTGTTTGAAGATGCTGAGGCCATTTCCACAGTGCTGACGTGTGCATTTCTGCAATGATGTTAGGAGGCAGTGCTTTACAGGACATCTACTTGTTCACATAAAAACACACCAAGAATCAGAAAAAAATACTTTCAAACCAAATTATTTCAAAAGACTTATGGACAAGAACAGCAAATGGGCTTTCTTGCCAAGCAGCCTCCCCTCTGTGACCCACAGATGGGCTTCCTAGTTCACACAATTTCTAGAGCAGTGCTGCTCAATGCACGTTACACTGTGGGTATACTCCAGAGTCTGGGATAGAGGCAGGTGTCAATGAAAATAATCAATAAACAAACAAGAAGAAGAATAGGAAAGAGTTTTATTTGAGCCAAACTGAGGACTATAGCCTGGAAGCTAGCTTCCCAGATTACTCTGAGAAACTGCTCTGGAGAAGCAGTGTTTCTCAGCACAGTTTTATATCTTGTCAGAACAAAGAACAGTAAACAAGTCAGGGATACATTTCTTCAAAAAAAAAAAGGACAGACCAGCACATACATCTACAGCATATGCAGTATGGCCTTGGAACCTGGGAGGAGATTCTTATCATCAAAAGAGTACCAACATTGGTGTCCCAGGAAGAGGGGCATTTCATTTTCAACATGGACATTCTTTACTTCTGGTCAATGTGCCCTTTTCTTTAATAATTAAAGCAGATATACAATGTATGTTTGATAGGCCACAAACAGGCTGTTTCAGTTAGCATAAAATTTAAGTTAACTCATGTATAAGCCAGAATGACTTCCCCATACTTCGATATGTGAAAACTTCTTTCATCAGAGGTAAGAAAGGAGGGAGGGAAGAGGAAGAGAAAAATGCTGAGACCCAATAACTGTTATTGAGAAAGGGACATGGGAGAAATTGAACATGAAGTGGTGACAGTTTTCCCTGGGCGAGGAGAGTCCTGTGCTTCTCCAGAGGTAGAGAGAGGGCAGAAGGCAACACAACTTTACATCCTGCACAGCTGCTGGCTTGCAGCTTTGCAGATAGTAGATTCTTGGCAAATAACTGCTGATAGAGTTTACAAAACCACTTTGGGAGCCTCAGAGCTTAATCTGGTTTTGACTTTTTTTTTTTTAATCTACCAGTGACCAAAACCAAAAAAATCACTTAAACTAGGGTTAGACTAGAGTTTGGGAGAGCCCAGGAGTGTACTATTGATCACCCTGATCACCCAGGTGCTTACATCATCCTGTTACATCCAGCTGGTTCTGTAAATTTATATTAGCAACTACAATATCACAAGGAAGAAGACTAAGAAGGAAGGTGGGTGGTAAGGGTTTGAGGCAAGCATCCTGGACTGGGAAGAGTCAGGTATAGGTAAAATCCTGCCCTGCCTTGGGGAGGAAAGCTCAGTTTAACTGTCTGTCTCTACTACACCCGAGCTCTCCAATGGCAAGGTCTGTCTTTTACATCATTTTCCCCAGCTCCTGACTCACAGAAAACACTCAAAAAATACTTGCTGAACTGAACACTTTAAAAACTCAGAAAAAAGAAAAAAACAGAAAAGAAGTAGGTCCAATAAATGATGTTTCCAGACAGCTGAAGACAGTAGCGAAGGGCAGGCAAAACAACAGGGATGCTATGCTTTAAAAAAAAAATTTTCGTCATGGGGAATTCCCTGGCGGTGCAGTGGTTACGACTCCTTGCTTCCACTGCCAGGGACCCAGCTCTGGGAACTAAGATCCCATAAGCTGCAAGGCGTGGCCAAAAAAAAAAAAAAAAAAAAAAAAAAAAAAAACATTTAAAAATAAAAATTAAAAATACTAGTCACGAAACATAAGCAGGGGAAACTCGAGGAGGGGGCATGCACACACTTTGTTTGGGTTTGAGTAATATTCAAGTTGGAAACTTGGCCCAAATCTCCTGAGAACATGTTAATCTATTGAAAAATCTCCCAATCTGGTTTAATAAGAGATTTACAAAGAAGAGGAGGAGAAAAGATCCCATAAGCTGCAAGGCGTGGCCAAAAAAAAAAAAAAAAAAAAAAAAAAAAAAAAACATTTAAAAATAAAAATTAAAAATACTAGTCACGAAACATAAGCAGGGGAAACTCGAGGAGGGGGCATGCACACACTTTGTTTGGGTTTGAGTAATATTCAAGTTGGAAACTTGGCCCAAATCTCCTGAGAACATGTTAATCTATTGAAAAATCTCCCAATCTGGTTTAATAAGAGATTTACAAAGAAGAGGAGGAGAAAATGGAGAGAGTTCAGAAAACAAGACCACTCAGCAGATATTCCAGGAATATGACTTGCTGCCAGATTGTCTAAGCTTCCATACTTCCTTGTGGAACTCGAGATTTTAAAACAGCTAGGATCAAAAGAGAATCTCTTTTACTATGAGTGAACAGCTCATAGCTTCATTTGGTCCCACTACTGTGGCTCTCCTAAAGAAAGAAGAGGGAAGTGGGGCAAAAAACAGGTCAGCAAAGCTCTGGGCTTGGAAGAAAGGGTCTCTTGTGGCAGCCTAGGTATTTGCACGGGGACCAGTGAGGAGGAAGTTCTGCACCAGAGGCCTGAGGGGCTTATGGAGAATGGAAGAAGGTTTTCCCCTAGAAAAAAATAGCAGCATTACCTTTCTGAAACAGGCAGAAGCACTCAGCCCCCTGGACCCAGGCTATTTGGGGCTTGGTTTCCTCAGTGTGGTAATTCAATGCCTCAGCAGGTCCTCTGGGATGAACGTTCATGACTCCTGGTGTCCACAGGGCATAATTGCTGCCACATTTTGTCCAGGGTGTTTGTCAAGTTGAAGAAAGCACAGGCACTAGAAGTTTTCAGATTCATAGACCTACAGGCTTGCAGAGCTAGAAAATAGCTCCCTGTTCAAAAACTAAGCCCTTATATAATTGTTTGGTTTACACTGTTTTAATGGAAAAGGAAACCAAGTCCCAGAAGGATTAAATTACATGGCTGGCCATCCAGCCTTCCCTTCAGGCCCCACTCTGGTCCTCCTCCAGTTACTTCACTCCCATGTCTGAGGAGATATGCCCACCAGACCCAGAAATCCCTGCCCAGCTGGTGTAAAGTCTGCTTCTAGGGCCTGGTGGGCCTCTTTCCTGGGTCACAGGTGGTCCTTGATCACACAGGTTTAAGTCTACACATGACACACGAGGCCCTTTGGGAAAGCAGGAAAGCAATGAAAAGTGGGGTGAGTCATGGGGCAGCTGGCTCTGCACCACCACTGTCCAATGTGGGACTCCAGAGTTGAGCCTAGGTCATCATGGAGGTCATTATTTAGAAGTTTCTTAGCTTAATTTATTACTTTAAGAATTGAGACATATATGGATGAGAACTCCCAAAAGGTACTCTCCTCTGAGCCTTTCCCAAAGCTCACCATGACACACACTTGGCTTTCTGAGCAGCTGCCTGTTATCAAGGCTCAGACATTTATGTCTCGTGAGTCAAGCTTTGGCCAAACCAGTCATCCTCTTGGTTTTGTACATTAGTAACTTTCATAAGGGACCACAGCCTCTTGTAGTTGAATCCCATAGTCTTGGGTTGTGGTGAGTTTCAGGGGGCACATGTTATCTACAAAGCAGTGCACACATAGCACCTGGTCGACAGCATCCCAGGCACACAGCTTTGCTGTGGTGCTATTCTCATTTTCTACCAGAGCTTGGCAATCTCTTTGCTTTTGAATGATACTGACTGCTGAGTCCATCCTCTTATGCCTACTAGGGAAGCCAAGGGGTAAGAGAGAAGGTGAGAGGACACTGAGGGCAGGGGAGGGGCAGAAAGCATCCAATTCTCCACGTTCTGGAACTAAGGCAGTGCACAAGACACAGCCAATGTCTCTATGGTATTAACATTCTCATGCGGGGGTCATCAAACTTTCTGAAGGGACCAGATAGTACATATTTTTAACTTTGCAGGTCATACAGTCTCTGGTAGCAACTATTCAGCTTGGCTCTTTTAGCAGGGAAGAAGCTGTAGACAATATCTAATGGAAGGGGCGAGGCTGGATTTGGTCCACAGACCATACTGTGCCCACCCCTGTTCTAGTGAGAAAGCAGAGGTTAGAAGACCAGCAAAAGCAGCTCCGGGTGCCTTTTAGGGACCCTGATACCACTTGTTTCCTTTCCTCTGTTTTATAATAGGGACTTCAAGTAACTCCAGTTTAGATGGGACAGCAGATGTTCAAAGATAAGTCCAAGGACAGAGAATGGAGATAATTTTCAAGCTCAGAAACTATCATTTCAGATCTCCAATCTTGACTGATGCCCCAACGTACAAGATAATCCTTAGTGATAATAACTGACAGCAGCCCAGTTTACAGGAAGGTGTAACTGAGCCTGAGTATTTACCTGCCTTGTATCTACCTCACTTCATGCAACAAGACGTCTTAAAGCACAACATCAGTTCCTACCTATAAACCAGTGGTGTTTGAGGGCCCAGCTCCAAACATCCATGTTGGTTTCCTCAGCTGACTCAGAAGCTCTTAGAAACATAATAGCATGGTCAATAAGGTTGATAAATTTTTAAATTTGGGCTTTTGGGCAAAGGTCTCAGGGAAGAACCAGGAAGTCCCCATTTATTTTTAGTCCCCCCTTTGGAGAGGGGCTCCCTTTTTTGGAGTACCCAGTGGTATTCACCACTATAAAGACATGAGCTTTGAGAACTGCAGAATGCTAAGCAATTATACAACTTTACACTTTTTGTTATTTTAATTGTTGTCACTCTCTGAAATTCTGAACTGATTAGTTTCCTACTTCTATTACTACTTATGTATTTACTTATTTGGACACTCCCCCTAGAAGTAACTAATTTCCAGCTCTGCCACCACTCTCGCTCCCATAAGGATCCCACCTCACAGTACTAGGGCTCTGATATCCACACTTTCCTCTCCCTGCTCAGGCTCTGACTCTCCACACCAGTCCACCTTCCTGCATGGATGCCCTCCTCACCCCTCCTAGGCTCTTACACCCCACTCAGGGCCATCAAGGCTCCCCCTCAGCCCCACGTGGACATCTACCCTGCTCTACCCCAGCTAATGGCCTTACGAATGATTTGCTCAGGAAAGGAAGAAAACAGAAAAGGAATAGGAAGTGTAACTAAAGACTTTTTGAAGGACTTTTGAAAAGCCAAACCTGAAAATTTTAGGAAGAAAACATTAGACACTGTCTTCATCACGTTGGGGTGAGAAAAGTTTTCTTGAACAATAATGTTTGTTGTTAACACTTAACTGAGCACCAACGGTGTGCCAAGCACTGTTTGACACACTTGACATGTTTAATCATGTAATCCTTACAACTACCTAATAAGCAAGAACTGTGATTATCTCCATTTTACAGATGAACAAACAGAGGCCCAGAGAGGTTAACTTCACCTAAATTGAACAGTAGTTTTGGGGCTGGGATTTAAACCCACAGAGTCCTGCTCCACTGCCCTTTTTTTTTTTAAATTTGTAATAGATCGTTATTGGAGTATAATTGCTTCACAATACTGTGTTAGTTTCTGTTGTACCACAAAGTGAATCAGCCCTATGCATACATATATCCCCATATCCCCTCCCACTTGAGCCTCCCTCCCGCCCTCCCTATCCCACCCCTCTAGGTCATCTGAGCTGATCTTCCTGTGCTATGCTGCTGCTTCCCACTAGCTATTTTACATTCGGTAGTGTATATATGTCGATGCTGCTCTCACTTTGCCCCAGCTTTCCCCCTTCCCCCCCACGTCCTCAACTCTATTCTCTATGTCTATGTCCACTGCCCATATTCTTAATCACTGCTCCATACAGCCTCTCAGAAGACACACAACAACTGAGGAACCAAGATGGCGAAGTAGAAGGACGTGCTCTCACTCCCTCTTGTGAGAACACCAGAATCACAACTAGCTGCTGGACAGTCATCAACAGGAAGACACTGGAACTCACCAAAAAAGATACCCCACATCCAAAGACAAAGGAGAAGCCACAATGAGATGGTAGGAGGGTCGCAATCAATCTGTGACTCACAGATTGGAAAACACTTATACCACAGAAGTCCACCCACTGGAGTGAAGGTTCTCAGCCCCATGTCAGGCTTCCCAACCTGGGGGTCAGGCAACGGGAGGAGGAATTCCTAGAGAATCAGACTTTGAAGGCTAGTGGGATTTGATTGCAGGACTTCCACAGGACTGGGGAAAACAGAGACTCCACTATTGGAGGGCACACACAAAGTAGTGTGCGCATCAGGACCCAGGGGAAGGAGCAGTGACCCCAGGGGAGACTGAACAAGACCTACCTGCTAGTGTTGGAGGGTCTCCTGCAGAGGCGGGGGGGTGGCTGTGTCTCACTGTGAGGACAAGGAAACTGGCAGCAGAAGTTCTGGAAAGTACTCCCTGGCATGAGCCATCCCAGAGTCTGCCATTAGCCCCACCAAAGAGCCCAGGTAGGCTCCAGTTTGGGGTTGCCTCAGACCAAACAACCAACAGGGAGGGAACCCAGCCCCACCCATCAGCAGTCAAGAGGATTAAAGTTTTACTGAGCTCTGCCCACCGGAGCAACAGTCAGCTCTACCCACCACCAGTCCCTCCCATCAGGAAACTTGCACAAGCCTCTTAGATAGCCTCATGCACCAAAGGGCAGACAGCAGAATCAAGAAGAACTACAATCCTGCAGCCTGTGGAACAAAAACCACATTCACAGAAAGATAGACAAGATGAAAAGGCAGAGGGCTATGTACCAGATGAAGGAACAAGATAAAACCCCAGAAAAACAACTAAATGAAGTGGAGATAGGCAACCTTCCAGAAAAAGAATTCAGAATAATGATAGTGAAGATGATCCAGGACCTCGGAAAAAGAATGGGTCCCAGAAGGAGAAGAGAGAGAGAAAACACCTGAGAAAATATTTGAAGAGATTATAGTCGAAAACTTCCCTAACATGGGAAAGGAAATAGCCATCCAAGTCCGGGAAGCGCAGTGAGTCCCATACAGGATAAACCCAAGGAGAAACACGCTGAGACACATAGGAATCAAAGTGGCAGAAATTAAAGACAAAGAAAACTTATTGAAAGCAGCAAGCGAAAAACGACAAATAACATACAAGGGAACTCCCATAAGGTTAACAGCTGATTTCTCAGCAGAAACTCTGCAAGCCAGAAGGGAGTGACATGGTATACGTAAAGTGATGAAAGGGAAGAACCTACAACCAAGATTACTCTACCCAGCAAGGATCTCATTCAGATTCGATGGAGAAATCAAAAGCTTTACAGACAAGCAAAAG
>NC_041217.1:101299395-101299733 GCF_002837175.3 Physeter macrocephalus
AAATATATATGCACCCAACATAGGAGCACCTCAATACATGAGGCAACTGCTAACAGCTATAAAAGAGGAAATCGACAGTGACACAATAATAGTGGAGGACTTTAACAACTCACTTACACCAATGGACAGATAATCCAAAAGGAAAATAAATAAGGAAACAGAAGCTTTAAATGACACAATAGACCAGATAGATTTAATTGATATTTATAGGACATTCCACCCAAAAACGGCAGATTACACTTTCTTCTCAAGTGCACATGGAACATTCTCCAGGACAGATCACATCTTGGGTCACAAATCAAGCCTCAGTAAATTTAAGAAAATTGAAATCATATCAA
>NC_041217.1:101301217-101314170 GCF_002837175.3 Physeter macrocephalus
ACAAATGTATGGACACCAAGGGGGGGAAAGCGGCGGGAGGTGGGGGTGGTGGTGTGATGAATTGGGTGATTGGGATTGACATGTATACACTGATGTGTATAAAATTGATGACTAATAAGAACCTGTTGCATAAAAAAATAAATAAAATTAAATTTTAAAAAAAAGAAGACACAACAAGACAAACACATATGTGCGCATGCACACACACACACACACACATACCACAGGGGAAAGAATAATTAACTTGAATACATTAAAATGAAAAACTTCCATAAAACAAAACACACTCTAAAAAATAAAGACGGACCCTAAAGAGAGAGAAATTATTTTTCAATACACATAAGGAACAGAAAGTTAGTATCCACATATAAAGAACTCCTATGATGCAGTAAGATAAGACAAACAACCAAAAAGAAAAGTGAGCAAAGAATATGATAGGCACATCACAGAAGAGGAACTCAGACGGTCACTAAACATATGAAAAGATGCTTAACCTCACTAATAGACAAGGAAATGAAAATCCAAATAAGTCATTTCACAGCAGCAAAAACACAGCAACACATGGGTATTTCTGCACCAGGAAGCCCATTAGTGATGCAACACCCAAGGTTTTTATTGTGTCACATAAGCACTTTCCAACTAGCAGGTTCCAAAATTCCAGACTCCCAGAGGGAAAGCAGGTGCTCTGCATAAACAACAGTGTTGCACAGTTGAGGCACAGGTAACCACCATTATCTGTTAAAGGACAGTGGGAACACTCCAGAAATCTGAGTTCACAGGTACCAGCCAAGGGCCAACCTAGCAGGCAGGCCCTTCTAGAACGCAGCAGCTTCAGGTCTGCTATGGCAACCCTTTTCTGCAGAGTGTACATGGATATGATCCTTTTGAACAGCAATTTGGAAACAACTAATGAAGTTGAAGACATGCATGTCCACTGGCCCAACAGTCTCCTCCTAAGTCTATTATGTATTAGTGCATGTGGAGACACGGTCAGGTGTACTCTTCGTAGCCTTGTTTCTAATAGCAGAATATCAAAAATCAATCTGAATATTAATCAACCAAAGAATTGATAAATGAATTATGTCCAATTCATGCTATTGATGTCATGAAGCAGTGGAAATGAACTAATTAAAAGTATGTATTTCAAAATTGATAAATCTCAAAACTTAATGGTTAGAAAAATTATCTAATGGCAGCAGGATAGAAATAGCAAGGCCTTCCTGGCTACTCAGTCTAAAATTTCAATTGCCCATCCCCATCCTGACATCATACCCCCTTCTCTGCTTTTTCTTATATCCTTAGCAGTTATCACTATCAAACATACTATATGTTTTTACTTTCTCTTCTTGCTTATTGTCTCTCTGCTCCTCTAGAATACAAACTCCATGAGGGCAGGAATTTTTGTTTAATCTCTTACTTTTTCTGGTTGTTACTAACCAAACCATTTTTTATTTTTAATTCTTGACATTACAGAACTAAACTGAATTTAACATTCTGCTCTTACATTTCTTATCAACAAACATAAATAAAATCCATGAGCCAAAAAACCCAAAACAAAACTAAAAACAGAGAAAAGCTTACAAAATAAGCTAAATGTGAATCCCAGCATTAACAGCTGAACAAAGAATGTGATTTTTAAATTCCTGGGGAAGATAAAGTTGTGTAGAAACTGAACACTTAGAAATAATTTAAAACCTGGAAATCACTGACCAGAAATTACACAGCTGGATTATGAGAATACAGCATAAAGGGGTTATGAGTGAACCTACACCATTCTAGCTGCACCTCATGCCCTTCTCAGAGGATAGCCTTGCATCGATTAGATTCCGGGCCAGACTAATACTGGCAACAGAACCAGTGACAGTAATCTACCTTCCAGGAGAGCCTTCCACTGGGTTGGCAGTTCTGATCTGGGCCCTGGCCATCTGGCAGATATCATTAATGTTGGTGCCTTGGTGCCTGACTATGCAGCCAATTAAGCTATTTGGAATGGTGAGTTCATGGGTAGTTTGACTAAATGCGTCCAAACTTGCCCAATAGCCTTGATCTCTGGAAGGCTGGGGTCAATTCTGGTAAATCCAGTCTCACCGTGCATCACGGCAAAGTGAGAATGTTGTCTTGCCACCTGGTTCAGCTTAGCCAGATGGAGTGGAGAAATGGTGTGTTGTCCTTGAATTGAGTAGGCATCTAGAGGTGGTCCCTCCAGGTCATCGATGGTGTGGGGTCACCTGCAGCATCTCTGCACCAAACTTGGCCACCCTCACAGATGACTAGAGAGCGATCAGGCATGGGTTGGTACAAAATGGTCATGACTCTCCGTTCTGGGGACTGGGAGAGCATCTCCAGCATGCCTAGACAGATCTGCTTGGTATACTCAGTGACAGACTGCAGCACACCAGCAATGGTGACGGCCCGCTTGGTGGAGTTGGCCGCATTTCCCCCACCCCCAGTGCCGAAAACAGTGCCTGGCCATAGTAGCTACTCAGTAAGTATTTGTTGAATTAATGAATGAAGAGTGTATGCTGCCATTTTTATAAAATTTAAAACATGTGAAAGTACTAAAAATTATTTATAGATACATATATAAGCAGTGAAAAATGCTATGCTTGAGGATTATGAACACCAAATTTAGGACATGATCGCTTCTAGGTGGGAGGGAGGGGAACGAGATTCAGGAAGAGACACAAAGGAGGCTCAACTATATGTGTAATATTCAAATTTCTTTAAAATATCTGAAGCAAGCATGGTAACATACTAAGAGTTGACAAAACTAAGGGGTGGATACATAGATAGTTGTAAGATTACTCTCTCTATTTTTTGTAGGCTTGAAACAATTCATTTAAAAACTATCCTATCCAGAGCTAATATCTTACACCACCACCTGCTACCCCTTGACAACACCACCACCATCAGAGGCCACCTCAGGAATATTCACAGCAGTGTGTGAAAGACTCTTCTGAATGATAACTACTCCACTTCTCTCACCCCCCTGCTGAATTGGAAGATGCCAGATATTGAACCTTACTCACCTTTGCATCCCATCCCTCCTGTGACCTTTCATGATTGTCTTACTATAAAATGGATTTTCAGTTAATATTGAATAGGGTAGAATGAAAATGCTAATTTGGGAAATGGCAGGCAGAACTGGCTACATAATTTTGTGGGCCCAGTGAAAAAATGAAAGCTTATTAAAAAATTATTTAGAATTTCAAGATGGCAATAGCAGGGCTTTAAATCAAGCACAAGCGCACAGGCCTCCCACCCATGAATCCAGCCCTGAGGGCAGGCTTTGAACACAGAACTCATAAAGTATCTGAATGATTTCAAAGAATAGGCTATGGGGAGGCTGCTAGCTATGCACTGCATCCATTCACTTCTTCTTCCACAATAACAGAGCAGTGACTTGGTGCCAAGTTGCCCAGGTAGAGACAGCATTACTCAAGCCTTGTGGTACATGTGGCCTGGTCACTAAGCTCTCTTTAGCAGAATGGAGTGGAAGTGACAGGTGTGACATCGGACCGGGAGGGCCCATCCATGCTCTTTCCCCAACTCTGCTGACTGGAACTTGGTTTTGTGGTAACCATGGAAACAAGCTGAAGGATTCAGGATGGCAGAGCCACAAGATGGAAAGACTCTGGACCCTGAGTGTGTGTGTGGAGCAGAGCTGTCTAGCAGTGCAGCACACTGCCCCCTACCATTAGGTGCCTCAAATTAGTCTGCATCTTGGTTACATTACAGCAGCCTAGCTTGGTTGACTTAGGTGGTGTGATACAAATATCATTTCTGATTCACCCAACAGCTAAAAATAGGCTGTTCTAGACAAATCCAATGCTGTAACGGTCCCCTAGGCCCTGTGCACAACAACAGGCAGCAACAGGCCCTGGCCCAGCCCCAAAGAAAGAGCCTGGCTTAGAGTGGAAGTAGTACATACGTTCCCGCCAAAAAACTCAAGCAGCTGCTTAGAATGTTAAAGTTCCTTAACAGAGAAAGCCTGTAAATCCCTGCATAGAAGAATAGATGTCCTCAAAATTCCCCGAAACCCTTCCTGCAAACCTGGGATGGGCTGCCAAGAGCTCTGTGGCAGCTCCTCGCTGACCATTCAGAGCCTTTCTCTAGAGACACAGTAGGCGATTGCCGGCCCTGCAAACCAGCCGGGCTGTGTCAGATGGACCAGGGGAAGAGACTGTTTATCACGCAGGATTGAAACACCATAGTCATCTAGTTCCCAGCAAGGCTATGAACAGCTCCGAAGGCACGTTAGACCCCAAATCCAACCAGCTACTCACTGGATAACATCCAGGGGTCAAGGATCAGATATTACATAAAATAGCAGGTGGCCCAGAGAGCGCGTGCGCGCGCGCGCACACACACACACACACACACACACACACACAGAGACACACACACACAGAGACACACACACACACCTTTCTTTGGCAACAGGCCTTGGCTTTCACAATCACATTCTACTTGAATTTGCTCAGGAGTTTGTTTTTTTTAGTAGCTACAATTAATGAATGTCCATGCCTGCTATTCCTATTTTGATGAAAAATGAGACAGCTATCTGATGATGCTCAAGCAGAGGGAAGCTAGTGTATCTGACCCTGGACTTGCAAAAAGAAATTTGGCATTTGCCAACAGATACAGCTGTGCCGTTGAGAAGATATTTTCAATAATTAGTGTTTTCAACAATATTTAGCATGTCCCCAAGAAACTCCTGGACCCTTCATTAGAGTCTTCATTCAAAATTTAAGGAACTCACCCAAGGCCAGAGGGAGACTCAACGTCAGAGATAGATCAGGCCCAAGTCTTGATGACCCCAGTCCTGTCTTCAGCCCACGCTCACACCTCCCTCCCTTTTAATTAAAAAAAGCACCAGAGCAACAGACCAGTATCAAGCAAAGGCCCAAAATTGCATGTATATACTTGTCAGACCCTCTTCTCAAAAGCACAGTACATCTACAATGACCACCAAAGGGCATTGAAGCGCTTAAAACACTAGGAGAAACAAACTTTGGGAATGGAACAGCAAGGTTGGATGGAGAAGGGGTTGAAATGATGATGAAACAGAGTACAGTGGGACTGGGGGGTAAGGGTGGCCACCTGGAGGCGGGCACACGCCCAAGGTCATGCACACAGCCAAGCTGGGAGGACCAAGGCCCAGGACAGAGGCTGGAGAACACAGAAACAATTTGCCTCTCCGATACTCCCCAAAAGCATGGTTCCATGGGAAATCTGGTGAACAAACATTGTTTCATTCAACCTTTTGATGAAGTGAAAAGAATCGCAGGTACTGGCCAAACTGGAAATAAAAAGGCGAAAGGATTTAAGAAAGCTAAAGAAGCATGAGTGGTGAGACATTTGGAATAAACACTCCAGTGCTGATGCTCCCTGGGGCTCTGGGAAGAGACTCAGTTAATCCAGGGAGGCCAAACATGAGCTTCCTGTCAGGCCAAGGTTGAAAAAAAAGTGTGCAAAGGTAAAACAGGCAGCAGTGTTCAGGGACCTGCATCTTGTAGCAGAGACACCTGCTGTAAAGAGGCCCAGAGCTTTCAGAGTGTTACTAAAGTTTCAAACACGCAGACTCAGAGGCTCACCATTTCATGAGATGACTTCATGGGGGGGGGGGGGGGGGGGCGGGGCCGTTTATGAAAATGTCCCCATTTACGGTTGGCCAGATCAGGAAGAGGGATGGTGGCCTTTTCCAAAACCACAAAAGCCGTGGTCAGTGCCAGAGTCAGAGACAGAACAAGAAGGCTCGCTTCCTTTCTCTGCTCTTGGCCACATGAAGGTACAGTGAGAAGTCAGGAGTCTGTGACCCAGAAAAGGATCCTCACCAGAACTCTCCTGTGCTGACACCCTGACCTCAGAGTTCCAGACTCCAGAACTGTGAGAAATAAATTTCTGCTGTTTCTTTTTAAAGGGAGAGAGAAGGGGGAGGCTGGTAAGAATTTTATCAGGGGTTCCTGACCATCCTGTCCAGATGCCCATCCTCCCCTAGATGTCATGTTCCCATGAACACGTGCCCAGGGCCCACAGCTACCTTCAGCTGACTGCCCCAAACAAGGCCTTTGTTATGAAACCCCGTCATGGAGGCCTGGCATGCTATCCCAAGGGCTCCTGGAGAGAAGTGCTGGCACGCCTTTTCCAAACTCTTCACCATTCTTGGCCCACTTATTACCCAGCTCCTGACTCTTGATGATGGTGGTGTTTGTGCCTCTACAAACTGCTGCCTTCGGGATTTGGTACGGTTACTTAATGCTGGAAGCAACCACCCTCAGGACACCTGCCGGTGCTGACCCAGACCTCTGACTCCTTTCTCCTTGGAGGTCCTGACCCTCTATCTTAGCTTCAGCCCTGGGTTCCTCAACTCCCAGCGGTGGCCCACCCGTCCAACACCCCCGCCATCTAACTCCGGCCCCCTGAGTGTGATTTTGTACAGTTAGGCCAGGGCCACACCATGATTGTACCTCCATTTGAAATTTGTTGCACATATAATGCCTAACAATCTCCAGTAAAGTGTACATAAGTCATCTCATAGCCTACGTTTATTACTTCTTTATTATTCCCATCGTTGTCTTTGAGAGATTAGAATTTAAAAACAATCACCACCGCCAATATTTGGGTTTTGTTAAGAAGATGTACTCAACCCAAATAGACCCAAGGCTTTGGTACCTCTAACTTGAAAACTTGATTTATTCTCAACTATTTCTGAGCCTCTACTAAGGGCCAGGGAACATAACACACACTTGGAAACCAGGACAAGACATGGCCCCGTCTCATGGGGCTCATAGTCCAATGGGAAGAAAGACAAGCACCACACGGTTATGAGTCAGTGTGGGTACCACTAAGAGGTACCTAGAGGAGGCATGTCTAATCCAGAGCAGACAATGGCTGAGCTAATTGTTAGAATTAAAGAGTAACGAGGGGAAGGGAAGTGGGGCTGGGAGGGAGGGTGTTCTAAGTAGTAGGAACATCACGGGGGTGAGAGGGAGACCCTAATTCTATGAGGTGCATCACTGGGGGTGCAGGGTAGGTAAGTACTTCCAGGAGGGGTGAGAAGATAGAGACAGGCATAGAAACATCCTGGTGGGCCTTGTCCTCCAGGCTAAGCAGTTTGGACTTTATCCTGTAATATACTTTAGTTCTCTGACTTTAGTGGGGAGCTTGTTTTAACTGTGCTTCCTGAAAGCTGCATACAGAAATTCAGATTCAACCGATGAGGGAGTAGATTCAGGAATCTGCATTTTAATAACTACCCCATCGGTTGGGTGAGTTTGATGCAGAGTATGGTTGGGCAACACTTTTACAAATACAGCTGCAGGAGACACAGAGCCATAGAGGGGTGGCATGATCAGATCTGTTTCAGAAAAATCACTCTGGCAGAAAGTACCCATACATGCTCACTCAGCAAAGCCCCCTAATCCTTTGATAATCCTCCAGTAACCTTCTGTTGCCCAGAGCCTGCAAAGCTCAGAGTTGGCTCTGAAAGAGACAGTCTCCTGAGAAGAGAGGCCACTGGGAAAGTTATGCCTGCATGCTCCTGGACTGTTGTTTGGACCTTTGAGCCCCAAACCCAGGGCAGCAAGGGGTGCTGATTGTGAAATCATGAAAGCCTTGGGGCCCCATGTCCACTGATGGACTTCTGGATGCTGGAGGACACCGGCTCTGCTGGGAGCTGAAGGCTGGATCAGATCCATGTCTAGTCTAGTCAGGCCTCCACGAGCTCCTGGCAGGACAGAACCTGTGCTCCTTTGGTTAACAAAGACCCAGGGGGATTTGGGTGCAGGCCATGTCAGCTATTTACCCCTGAGATGCCTCTTATGGCATCTCAGAGAACCGAACCCATCCTAATTAGCGTGGCCTAGTTTCTTGCAGCCAATGGTGATAAATACACTGATAAATATTTTGTGATGGCTACAACAATGACATTCCAACCAAGAGCCTGCACACTCATTTTCTGGAACTGCCAAATCAACTGAGCTGCAGTTCTGCAGAAATTGCCTCCTTATAACCTGGTGATTCTGAGCATGATAAGAATCCAGGCTGGGACTTCCCTGGCTGTCCAGTGCTTAAGACTCCATGCTTCCAATTCAGGGGGTGCGGGTTCGATCCCTGGTCAGGGAACTAAGATCCCCCATGCCACACGGTGTGACCAAAAAATAAAAAAAATAAATCCAGGCTGACTGATGCTGACTGACAGCACAGAAGTCTGGGTGATGTTCTGCCTGGTTCACGACCCACGCCCACCCCAAGATCCAAGCCCAATGAACCTTCAGAGCCCAGCACCTGTTCAATCTTCCCATGCCTCCTCCACAGCAAAAGTCTCATCTCTCCCAAAGTTGGACAATGCTGTGGTCCGTAACATTTTGTTTCATATTCTACCATCTCAGAGGGCAAGAACCCTGTCTTGAGCTTCTTCTTTCTGGCTCCCTGCACCAAGCAGCTACTCAGATGAGCAGGTCTGAAATGACCAAGAGGCCTCTGTGTGGGTGGGCCAGCCCTCATTCTCAGCCCCCGCCAAAGTGCTAACAGCTCAGATCTGCTGTTGCCCAGGCACCAGACCCTAGACTGGGACATTTGTTTCCTGAACTCTCCCCAGATAATTTTTTTGGCTTATGCTTAGCAGGATTGCCCCTTTGCCAGCTGAATCCTGACTGGAATTTGGTGGGATGGAGCCTCACCGACTACCTGGCAAGACACCATTGAGGATCTAGAGAAGAAAATGGAAAAGTCGTCTTATTCAGGTGCTTTAAACAGCCATTAGGAGATGATTCCATTTAAATCAGCTACAGGGGTCCTACCTCAAACATTTGGGTTTTTCTTTTTTTTTTTTAATTTTTTTAAATTTTATTTATTTTTGGCTACATTGGGTCTTCATTGCTGAGTGCAGGCTTTCTCTAGTTGTGGCGAGCGGGGTCTACTCTTCGTTGCGGTGCGCAAGCTTCTCATTCCGGTGGCTTCTCTTGTTGCAGAGCATGGGCTCTAGGTGCATGGGCTTCAGTAATTGCAGTGGGCAGGCTCAGTAGTTGTGGCTCGCTGGCTCTAGAGTGCAGGCTCAGTAGTTGTGGCGCACGGGCTTAGTTGCTCTGCAGCATGTGGGATCTTCCCAGACCAGGGCACAAACCCGTGTCCCCTGCACTAGCAGCCGGATTCTTAACCACTGCGCCACCAGGGAAGCCCCATTTTGGCTTTTCTATGTTAACTTGTTGGTCAGTTTCTAGGCCATAAACATTTAAACATCATTTGTGTGTGTGTGTGTGTGTGTGTGTGTGTGTGTGTGTGTAATCTAATGACATTTGTGAGTATGTAGTTGATACCTTAAAAAATCTAAGAAACATCAACCTGATATTATTAATTGAAGGGTAAGTTTTGACATAGGTGTCAAAAACATTTATAATTACTGAGTTTCTAGAGAATTGATCTTTTGTAATTAACTTTCAATACCATGATTAAAACTTAAAGAGGTAGCCAACAAGGATACTATTTACTCTAAAGAACTAAAGTAATAAAGTCATTACAATTCATTAACATGAGGAATTGAGTGGTTGACGTTAGTGAGACCAAGCCAAGCACCCATATGTCTTGGTACAGAGGCCAAGAGGTCAGGACAATCCAATGATGATTGTCTCTCCACTGCCTGTGATGTCTGGGCACAGGGGTCTGGAACTGGCCCAGTTGGTTGGCCCTGCCACTATGCATTTTGACCTGGGATAAAGATAACTAAAATCTCAAGAGAACTTTAAGATCTAGGAATTGGTTTATTTTAATTAAAACAGACTTTTAAGTAGCCTTCAAAATGATATGTTTGTGTCATTTTATAGCTATTTTGTTAAAAGTAAGGACATACATGTCAGGCACTTCCACATACATGACATTCATTTTATGTCATTTAATTCTAGATATTATTATCCCAACTTTAAGAGGCTTAACCTGGGGCTCAGAGATTCAAGATAATATAACTGGTAAGTAGTGGAGTTGGGATTCACCCAGATCTGTCTGCCACAGTCCCCATATTCTTTCCACCACACTTTCTTTCCACCACACCATACCTATGATACCTTGGTTTGCTGCCTTGCCCAGAAGACACAGCTGTTTCTCTGTCTTATAGTCAAGGATTTCCCTCTGATGTAAACAAAGTTTACAGCAGGGCTTCCCTGGTGGTTCAGTGGTTAAGAATCCACCTGCCAATGTGGGGGACACAGGTTCGATCCCTGGTCCGGGAAGATCCCACATGCCGCTGAGCAACTAAGCCCGTGCACCACAACTACTGAGCCTGCGTGCCGCAAGTACTGAAGCCCGCATGCCTAGAGCCCATGCTCTGCAACAAGAGAAGACACTGCAATGAGAAGCCTGCGCACCGCAGCGAAGAGTAGCCCCCGCTCACTGCAACTAGAGAAAGCCCGCGTGCAACAACGAAGACCCAAGGTGGCCAAAAATAAATAAATAAAATAAATAAATGTATTTTTTAAAAAAAGATTACGACACAAACTCTACCTATTGGTCCTGTGTGGCCTACTGGCCTAGGATGACCCCCAGCATATCTATACAGTGCCACTAAGGTAGAAATCAAAATCAGGGACCCCACTGCCACGCTTCCACCCCTCCCAAGTGCCCTTAGCTCAGAGACACTACTCAGAAATGCACAGAGTTTTCAGACACCATATGACAAACATGAGTTTCAGGAGACCAATATTTACACACACACACACACACACACACACAAGCACACACACACAGCTGGTCTGCCCTTCATCTTAACAGCCATACAAAAGGCTTTGTGTGCACCTGCCTGGTCCCTCTCAGAGACTGTACTTCAGATGGGTTGGGCTGAGTCCTTCCCATTCTCAAATTGTCATCTTAGTTCATAACCTCCAACTACCCAAGCTGTAACAATCATCTGGCGAAGCCTATGACTCTGTAACCCACCCATGGCAAACAGAGAAGCCTGAAAGGACATAATAGGTGTGGGAGGAACATTAACAATTGTCAGGTTCCCATTACAAGCAAAAAGCTTGCAAAATAATCCTGTGAAGTATTTATTCTTATCCCTGCTTTTTAGATGAGGCCACTCAAGCTCTGGGAGACTGAATGATCTGCCAAACTCATACAGCCAGTGGGAGGCAGAGTAGGATCTGAACCAAAGTCTGCCGCTCTAGACACCCACGTTATTTTATTTCATTCAATAGAATTTACTCTTCTTCACATAATGATGAAGGTAGTATTATGGCTACTTTGCAGATGAAGAAACTGAGATTGCTTTTGAAATGAGTTTGTCCTCTGGAACACTCAACTCAAGCATTTTTCCACACTGTCTCATATAAGTATTATTGATACACAAGTCAAGACTCTTAACAGAACACAAAAGAAAATAAGTTTTTTGGAGGACAAGCCCCTCACAGTGATTGCTCAATCTCTTCATAGTTCCAAGTAGACTAAGTCTTAATACACGCCCTCATAATTTAACATCATAACCAAAATGGTAATGTCGTAGTAACCTATATTAAAGAACCATGACTTCTAAATCTAAAACTCATATCTGAAAATAAATGATGTGCTTAGCCCTCAGCTTCTAAGATTCTTGGCTAAGACTTTTTTGGTTGCAAATAACAGAAACCAATCTGAGTTAGCATCAATAAAACAAGGGTTTTATTGGAAGGATGAAATCCAAGAACTAGGGCAAGACAGCTTGTAGGGAATTTAAAGACCTTCCTTTGACAGCTGAGGCAGCTTTCATGACTCAGTTCCCAACTTTGGGACTCAGGACAAATTCTCGGAAGGAGAAGTGAATGGTTCCAACTAATCCAGTTAGTTATGAAGCAGGGTTACCTGGTAGAAACATGACTGCCAGACTCACCCCTATGAGGGGCAGAGTTCTTAGTCACTCTTAATATTTATTCATAAAAATTATGGTTAAGTCCAAACTCTAAGCATAAAATTATAATATGGACAGACCAATATGATGGGGAAAACACCATATAAGAAGTCAGGAGACCTGATACCCATTAATTCTCTGCAGTGTCTTTGGGCAATTCCTGCATCTATAAAATGAGGTGTTGAAGTAGATGACCAAATGTCTTCTAAACCTACCCTCGGTTCTAAGTCTCTCTTGCTGGTTCGTGTAACAGTCACTTCAATAAGGAATGTGCATGTCTTGATGGACCCCAGGGTTTGTTTGAAGCTTCTTCCTACAGAAACAAATGAGTACAACATCTCAAGAATGTCAACATCCAGCTCTGTAACGAGGGAAGAAAAGATAAATCTGCCAATTCTAGGTTCAGTGCTGGCCTCACGGACCCCATTTCCAAGGGGGCTTCTTCCACACCTATCTAGTGCTCTATCCGTCCTCGGATCACCTAGCAGACCACATGACTACAATGTCACATTACTGTGCTGGGTTTTTGGTCAGTACTTAATTTTAAGCCTGCCTCAAATTAGCTGGGAACCTGATTCAGAGTTAGTGCTGACATTACCCTTATCTGATGCTGATGGCACAAAATTGAACGCAACTCATTATTAGAAGGAATAGTGAATCAAGGCAATTCGTTTTGACCATATGCTTTATTTCTTATTGTGCCCTCCATGTCCCTTCTTTTAATGATTCTATTCTGCACCAACGACAGTACTTGGGTTTCTGTCTAAAACTAAATGAGTTCTCCCCTGAAACATTTTTAAAATTGTAACACATTTGCCAACCCTACCTACCTGCACTCCAAACCCTCCTTACTCTGCTCTGCCTTTTTTCCCATAGTATTTATCACCTTCCAACATATCATATAACTTATTGTGTATATTCTCCCACCAGACTGTAAGCCCCACAAGGGCAGATATCTTATTGTGGTACATATATATCTGGACTTTGCCCCTAGTTCCTGGGACAGAGCTCCTAAATCCTTGGAATTTTCTAGTGATAGGAGTGTCTTTTTTTTTTTTTTTTTTTTTTTTTTTTTTTT
>NC_041217.1:101314259-101327000 GCF_002837175.3 Physeter macrocephalus
CCACAGGCTCAGCGGCCACGGCTCACGGGCCCAGCCGCTCCGCGGCATGTGGGATCTTCCTGGACTGGGGCACGAACCCGTGTCCCCTGCATCGGCAGGTGGACTCGCAACCACTGCGCCACCAGGGAAGCCCGATAGGAGTGTCTTTTGTATTCATAACAAACTTCTTTCTAACCACAGTTGAATAATGCTGACGAGGTGACTAATGGTGAGGCCCTAGATAACTTCAGGATGGAGGCCAGTGGCCAGAGAAACCAACCATGTGAAGAGAGTGTTGGAATTTTCAGCCCCACTCTCAACCTCCAGGAGGGGAGAAGGGCTGAAATTTGAATTCAGTCACAATGGTCAATGATTTAATCAATTGTGCCTGTGTAATGAAACTCCGCATAAAAACCCTAAACAACAGGTTCAGGGAGCTTCCAGTTCGTTGAACAAAAAACCACATGTCTGGAGCATGGTGCACCCTGACTCCACCAGGACAGAAGCTCCTGCACTTGAAGCCCTTCTGGATCTCGTCTTATGTACCTCTTCATCTGGCTGTACATTTTTATCCTTAATCCATGATCATCAGTGTAAATTCCTGAGTTATGTGTGTCACTCTAGCAAATTATCAGATCTGAGGGGAAGGAGGGTGGTCACGGAAACCTCAGTTTTGTAGTCAGCCAGGCAGAAGTGCGGGTACCCTGGAGGCCTCATTGTTGGCTGGCATCTGAAGTTGGGCAGTCTTGTGGAACTGAGCTCTTAACCTATGGAGTATACGATAACTCTAAGCAGTTAATGTCAGAATTGAAGTGAACTGTTGAATACCCAGTCGGTGTTGGAGAAGCAGAGAATTGGTTGTTGCTGGAAAAATAACACACTTATTCTCCTAGAAAAGTGCCTGGCACATAACAGACATTCGCCTAATATTTGCTGAATGAGTAAATGGATGGATGTCATCTTACATAGGACTGCCATTAAATTTCTCCTGTTTTGACCATCATCTTCTTGGGAATCCCCATTCCTTCCTAATGGATTTCTAACAATTCAGCAAATAAATATTCTGAGGTCCCAGCACATGCCAGGCACTGAGGCCCCATCATTAATGAAGTTAACCAGGAGGTAACAAGGATGCCACTTGATGCCATGGGTCTTAGAACAATTCAAGAACTCATGGTTTTTTGCCCACCCCACCAGCATGGAGCCAGGCCTTGTGGACAGGAGAGTCCTGGCCCTCTCTGAAACTCAGTCCTCATGGTCCTCAGTGATTCTTCAGTTTGCCCCCACATGAAACAAAATGCAGCCCTGAACATATTCCTCTCAACCTCTGAAGCCTGGATTAAAATCACACGGGAAAGACTGGCTCTAAAGACACCAGGTTTGAGAGTCATTCTCAGTGGGAAGCAGATGGAACTCCAAGCTGGCCAAGAACACAATCCTCTGTGTTTTCAGCAAACAAGCTTCCCCCGCACAGGGCATCCAAGAGCCAGCTGAGTTGCTCCCTCCATCTCTTCTCTTAGCTTTTAGCCTCTACACCCAAATCTATGGGGAATTTTAAAGAAATTCCACTCAACACATGACATTCACAAAAACAAATTCCAGATGGCTGAACTTAAATATACAATTCCTACATTACTACAAAAGAATATTATTGTAATCTTGGGGCAGAACAGTCCTTTATAAGCAGAACAGAAAACACAGAGGTAACAAAGGAAAAATTAGATGGATTTAATTAAATAAATTTGGAAACTTCTTAAGAACAAAGAACAAGACTAACAATGTTAAATATAAACTGATACAAATATTTCCATATAAATCAATAAGAAGGTTAATAGTGATAATGTATACAGAGCTTCTACACATTAATATAAACTCTGAAGATAAAGGACAGGAGGGAAGAGACTTTTGTTTGTGAGGGTGGGTAGAGGCAGAAAAAACGGAAAAGAGCAATGAGAGAGAAGAGCATCTCCCCTTCCACTTGACCCCCAGATTGAATTTGAAGCCCCTGCAAGAGGCTTTAGCAGAGAAGCTGATGGGACCATTCCGTAGAGATGTCTCGAGACTGAGGATCTAAGCGGAGCAGCCTTGGGGCCCCCAGTGACAAAGGGTGGTTGGCACACAGTGAGCAGGTGGCCCTTTCCCCAGCTCTGCCTGAAACTCAACATCCCAACTCTGCTGAACAAGAATTGGTAACTTTGAGGTGCAGGCGCTGGAGGGACTCGCCCCTGCTCCTGCAGGCTCCTCATGGTGTACCCCCGCACCAAGGCCTACTTCAAGCCCCTGGGCAGCCACCCTGACAAGGTGCAGCTGCTGAGCCATGGACCACGCATGCTGGAGGCGGTGGGCATGATCATGTGGCATGTGGACAGCCTGCATGCGCGCGGGCTACGCTTGGACCCCACCAACTTCCCACTGCTGTCCAGTGTCCGATCTTGTTGCAGGGCAGGTTCACAGTGGAGATACAGGCAGAGTGGGATAAGTTCCTGATGGGCCTGGTGGTGGTGCTGAGGAGACGTTCCAGGCCCCGCAGGTATATGTCTGTGCATGTCAATAAACCGGCCTCAAAAGGCTGGGCAAAGTTTAAAAAAAAAAAAAAAAAAAAGAATTGGAAACTTTGGAGACAGCACCCATGGCATGGACTTTGGTGTTTGGCTTCTGTTAACTTCTCCAAGCTTCCGTGAGCAGCAGACACACAAGAAGCAGGGAAAAAGGGAAACGGAGAGGTTGCCACATGGAGACACAAACAACAGACAGCTTTACCAACACAGTTGAGGCACCCTTTTGGTGACTTCCAGAAAGAACTGGAGGACATTTTGAGGGCCCTGAGAGCCTTGTTTTACTTGGGATATTGCAGCACAAAATGTCTGGGCATACATATACGTGCATTTCTTTTAAAGTCTGGCGGGATAATGGTTTTCTTGGAGAAATGGGATTATGAAAGGGGGGAGGAAATTCCACCTTCTACTGTATACATTTCCAGGATGTTTAGGTTTTTTATAAGGAACATATATTACTTTCATAATAGTAACATACAAAAAGATAGCCCCATTGAGAAAAACAAAAACAAAAAATACCCAGAATATGGCATTTGGCTTCCAAGGATGGAGCTCTGCTCTGCAGTGTGGCTGGTGACAGTTTGAGCCCACAATTAGTCATCAGTGTATGTTGTGACCTGTGACAGGGAATAAAGCACAGAGCAGTGGAATGCACGAGAGCTACCCTGGCATCAGTGTCTGGAACTAAACCATGTCCAAGGGCAAAAGCTGGTTTGGTGGCCAGCGTGGAGTGTCAGGGCTAGTGATTATCCCTGGCTTAGAGGCCCTGACTTGTTCTGCCTTGAGATCTCTTAGAAGAACACATCCTTTTGTGGGCAGTCAACTCAGGGTTCAAAGAGTTTCTCTCTCACACATGCTAGGTTGCAAGTGATGGAACTGAGGTCTCACAATCTGCTGCCCTCATGAAAATGTCCAACGTCTTCATCGTAATTCACAAGGCCTGGCCCCTGCCTTCCTCTCCAGCCTCATCTATCTCCTCTTCCAGCTTGTGTTCCTGGCACTGAACCAGGTATGGTCCCCACACGGTCTCCTCTTTCTAACCTGGAACCCCTCCTTTGCCCCTTCCCTCACTCTTCCATTCCCAGCTGCATTGTTATCCCCTGCAGAGAGTCCTCCCTGAGCCCTCACTGGGTGAGACACCATTAGCTCTACTCCCGGACACCCTGGGTCATGCTCTGAAACATCACCACTCTGTAGAATGGTCGCCTGACTACATGTCCACGGCCCCCAGCTAACTGGCAGCTTTTTGTCTGGCAAGGTGAGAGTATTATCGCAATGGCCTCCAGTTCTGGCCATGAGGCTCCATAAATATTTGCTGAACAGGAAACCTGCTGGCCTGGACCCACCCTTCAGGCACCCTCACGGGAGGCACCCCTGCATGTTGACTGACTCACCTGTAAGCTCCTCACGGCTCATGAGGGAAGGATGGTGGCAAAAGCCCAGGAAATAACTGCACTTACTAAAGTGTCTCTTCCTGGAAGAGAAACTTCAACACAAAAAGAGAGTTAAATGCTCACAAATGTAACTGGGACTGCAGACCTCCCACACAAAGTTCTCAGTGTGTCAGTTTACCAAGAACAAGTAGGAGTCACAAAGGCTGGCAGGGCAGAGGAAAGCACAGGGGACTGCAATTCTAACTGGGACTCTACCCCAAACCTCTGTGATTGTGGGCAAATCCCTTCACCTCTCAGGCCTGTCTGCCCTGAGGCCTGTGGAGTAAAGGCTGGGTCAGATGCTCCCTAAGCCCTGTGGGGAGGTAGGAGAAGAGCCGACCAATCTGAAAAGCACATCCACTGGGCTCCACCCAACATTGACCTCAGCCCTGGATACAGCCCAGTTCAAATCCTCCTGCTTTATACAAGCTCTCCTCACAGCAGACATTCAGTCTGGGTCACAGGGCAAGAACCTCACCAAGGCCCTTGCAGTTGGTGCTTTTTACAAACAAGCAAATCTAGACTGGACTGGCACCTTTCCTTTGAGGGGAAGGATACAGGCCTCCTCCCACCCCATTTCCCAGGGTACAGGTTTTACTCGGACCTTATTTCTCCAAGACCAAGCAATCACTGGCCCCATAGTGCTGGGCTCTGTCACCAGCCTGAGCCTCCCTCCCTGCGGCAACTCTGGAGGCAAATCCGCATCCCCTTTCCAAGGTGCTGGAGTTGGGAGGCTACTGACCATGTTTCAAGGTAGAGGGGAACACGTCTATTGCCACGGACTTCACTGAGCTGGGGGACAGGAGAGAGTTTGTTGATAATTTTCCTCTATTCTGCGAAATGCACAGGCTTGGGCATCAGTCAAACCTGGGTTCAGGTGTCAATTCTGCCTCTTTCTAATGATTTGACATTGGGCCAGCTCGGTTTCGAATCTGCAGGGTGGGGACAGAATGCCCACCTCGAAGGCTTACCTTGCAGCGTTGTTATGAGGATTGAATGAAACGACATCTGTCAAACACACAGCACAGGACCTGTCTAGTTGCTTAGCGAATGTCAGCAACGGTTAACAGCCTGGAATTGTCTGGCAAGAGCAGTGGGGCTTGTGTTTTTAAAAGAATTTCCCCATGAGTCATGATGAGAATCAAATCCTGACCCCATAGCCCGGAAGTCAGGCCTTTTCATGCCACCCCACTCACTGCCCCATAGTTGCAGCTGCTTTAGATTAAACAAATGAGAACTGTAAAAATGAAAATCCCCAGGCAAAGACTAGCCTGTTCCTGACCCAGCGGCAGACCCAAACCCCAGGAATCCCCACAGCTCAGATCTGCTGTCCCTTTCTGCCCGGGCAGCACAGCTCTCAGATCAGGATGCCCAGATTCAAGTTACTGACTTTGAGGCTGCAGTGCCTCTACCCCAGTGAGCTTTTGCTTACTTATAGTGAGACCTTCGGAATGGTTACTTTTTAATCTCCTGAAAGATCCCTGCAGCCTGCTTTGTAGAGGAATAAGTACCAGGGAGTTGGGAGCACTTTCAGGATGCGTGATAACGGGTGGCATCTGGAACTGAGAGGTGGGTGTCCAGGTACCTCTGCCAGCTCTGGGGCAATAAACCTTTTTGTTCTGCTTGGGTTGGCTTCAGTTTCTTTTTTAACAAAACCAAACCAAAGGATCAAGATGAGACAGGCAATAGGGTTAATAAAGACTAATGCCCCAAATGTAAGTTAGCTTCCTCAGCCAAAATCTCCCTGAGTTGATTAATAAATAAGCCAGTGATTAAGCTGCTCTAGCACATTTTATTCTGTAGCCCAGAAGGGATCCTTCCCAGTAGGAGGGACTTAGACACTAGATTAGTAGCTTCAGTCCCTGTTCAACTTCCCTGTGCCTGTGTCTGCTGTATGTGGTGGGTGAGAAGACCATCTCCATCCACAGGTAACTTCTGGGACACCACCAGGACCAGAGAGGACCCAGAGACAAAGGAAGGCTTCTCGGGTCCTATTGTACAGGATTGGCCCATGATGGGGTGGTTATGTGCCTGGCACCATATCTCTTCGGTTAATCCTCATAATAACCCCGTACTACAGGAACTGTTATTAGTGTAAAGGCTCAGAGAGGTTAAGTGGCTCAAAAAACTGGCAGCAGCAGGTCTTAAGCCCCATATCCTGATGTGGGAAGGTATTATGTAATATTGGCTTTACCATTTTACTACCAACGACAAACGTAGGATTTCCAAAAATTGGCAGATTAGTGAGCTTTGGAGTTACTTGGGAAGCCTCAGTGGAAAGGGGGAAGGATTTGGAGGGGTCCCGGGGAAGGGGAAGAGGCCAGGCACCCACGTGCTGGGAAGGAGTCCAGCATCCTCAGGAAGCGGGGGCAAGACCAAACACAGACTTTGTTAAAGCAAAATTTTCTCACATCCCTGCTGTAATGTCTCTAATCTCTAATTAAAACCTACCAGAACACGTACAAATGAATGCTGTTAAAACCCCTGTTAATTTTAGCAGCTAGCACTCAGAATGAGAGAGCTGCGGGCAGGGAGGGATGCATCCTTCCACGCCTTCCCTAAGCCAGCCTCTGCTGACGTCCTGTTCCCTCTGAGTGCCTAGGGCTCTGCGAACGGAGAAGGGTCACAATAGCCCCCTCCACACAAGTTCTTTAGGCTCAGAATCTTTTTAAAAAGAAAATTGCTTTTTCTTTGTACTTTGGAAATTCCACTGTGCAGATGGTTCCTGCAAGTTTAATTTTTTTGCTGTTTAACATTGAGAGAAAATATTTTTTGTTTTTAAAAGATTTCTACAAATCAAATACATAATATTTCTCTTAAAATTGAGGTCATCTGGGTGACTAGTTCAAGATTCAGAACAAAACACATTCCAGGTTGTTCTGACACAACCAGAAAGGGCAGTCACTGCCTGGTGGAGACCCGGCTCCCTGTGGGAGAATGTTGAGCCCACGTGGTCAGTCCCCAACTCCCAGACAGCATGAGTCTCTCCCTCCTCATCAGGCCCTCAGCCCTGGGTCTATACCTTTCCTGAAATCTCTACCCCGACCCCATGTTATAGCTCTCTGTGACCAGGCCACCATGCAGGAAGTGCCTGGAGGTGAGGGTCATGCTTCATCCACTCTTCCAACAAGTAAGCCTTAATACCTTCTACGTGCCAAGCAAATTGCTGGGACCTGGGATACACCTGCAAGCAAGACTGTCCTGGCATCATGCTTAGGAGTATAGGCTCTGGAGCTGCACTGCCTGGATCGGAATCCCAGCTCTGCTACATGCTAGCTATGTAGCCCTGGGCAAGTCACTTAGCCCCTGTGTGTCTTAGTGTATACAATGGTGATGATAACAGTACCCACCTTATAGCAATGAGAGGATTAAGTGAATTCACATATTGTTAAGTGTGTTTATGGTTAGTACCCAGTAAGTCCTACATATAAGTTAGTATTACAGACTATAATGATAATGAAACAGACTGCTACAATAAAATACAAGTGCTTTCTACATCAAGGCTAAGTACAAGATGTCTTCGGAGGACACAAGAGGGGTCCGTAAACCCAGACTGAGGAGGGCTTCCCGAAAGATACCGCCGTTTAAACAGGGACTTAAAGCATCAGTTAATCATAGTAAGGAGATATGAGGACAGAGAGAAGAGTGTTCCAGATTGAGTGACAGCACGTGGAGAGGTGTGGAGGCAAAAGTCCATGCTTTCTGTGGTGAGTTTGCTTCTTTTTAAAAGATAAAACAGGGCTTCCCTGGTGGTGCAGTGGTTGAGAGTCCGCCTGCCGATGCAGGGGATGCAGGTTCGTGCCCTGGTCCGGGAAGATCCCACGTGCCGCGGAGTGTCTGGGCCCGTGAGCCATGGCCGCTGAGCCCGCGCGTCCGGAGCCTGTGCTCCGCAACAGGAGAGGCCGCAACAGTGAGAGGCCCGCATACCACAACTGTGTGTCTTAGTGTATACAATGGTGATGATAACAGTACCCACCTTATAGCAATGAGAGGATTAAGTGAATTCACATATTGTTAAGTGTGTTTATGGTTAGTACCCAGTAAGTCCTACATATAAGTTAGTATTACAGACTATAATGATAATGAAACAGACTGCTACAATAAAATACAAGTGCTTTCTACATCAAGGCTAAGTACAAGATGTCTTCGGAGGACACAAGAGGGGTCCGTAAACCCAGACTGAGGAGGGCTTCCCGAAAGATACCGCCGTTTAAACAGGGACTTAAAGCATCAGTTAATCATAGTAAGGAGATATGAGGACAGAGAGAAGAGTGTTCCAGATTGAGTGACAGCACGTGGAGAGGTGTGGAGGCAAAAGTCCATGCTTTCTGTGGTGAGTTTGCTTCTTTTTAAAAGATAAAACAGGGCTTCCCTGGTGGTGCAGTGGTTGAGAGTCCGCCTGCCGATGCAGGGGATGCAGGTTCGTGCCCTGGTCCGGGAAGATCCCACGTGCCGCGGAGTGTCTGGGCCCGTGAGCCATGGCCGCTGAGCCCGCGCGTCCGGAGCCTGTGCTCCGCAACGGGAGAGGCCACAACAGTGAGAGGCCCGCGTACCACAAAAAAAAAAAAAGCAAAAAAAAAAAAGATAAAACACACAGTAAGTCAGTCACTGAGTAACCATTACTACCGAGTTTGTAACATGCCTTCTATCCGTTGAACCATTAATATACCAACCGCAGGGAATTCTGGTTCAGATTTCAAAGAGCAAGTCTGAACTCAAGGCATTATTGAAGGTTATACCAACAAGGTCACAAGGGCTCACAAGTTCCCTTTTTATTTTCAATAGGAAACAAACATTTACGACCCTCAAAATTTTAGGTTAACTGAATAATTTCTTGAATGATCTCTGGTCTATAGGCTCCCAAGAGAAGACATAGTACAGCCTTTGTTTTTACTCCTCACATTGCCTCCAACACATTTTCCACAAGGCAGGTATCCAGCAAATGCCTTTTTTTCTTTTATACTTTAATGTATTGAATTTTAGTTTGCATCTCAACTTTTTTTTCACAAGTGATTTTTTAAACAGCGGATGTTAAAATGAATTCTGCCAATGCCCAGTGGTTCTCTTTCCACCCAGCTCACAGGAAGGCAAGTTTGGGCCTGCCTCCGATCTCTTAGAGCAGAAAGCTAATCTCCAAGGTGACCTCACCGCAGAGTTGTGTCTTATAGTCAACTAGCAAATCTCAGCATGAACCGAGAACAAAGGTTGGAAAGACGATAAAAATATAAACAAGCCAGGGCTGTACAAGTCAAGTCAGTTCAGAGAACCAGCTGGACCTATGATTAGTTTTCAACTTTAAGAAAACTAAAGGGAGAGAAATCTTCCTGGACAATAATAATCCTTTTCAGAAGACCAGTACAGCCTTTTTCTTATTAGTAAATGAGGAAGTATGGTGCCTAAGATAATACAGGGAGGAAAGGGATTTTAAAATTCATCTAAGCCAGGGATTTGCAAACAGGTTTTGACTGAGGAATATTTTGTTCAAACTAAATATTACCAAAAGGTATGAACAAATAAAAACACACCAAGATGGAGCCGCTGTGCTTGAAGGTGGGATCCAGGCCCCAATTCCAGCTGTTGCCCCCTACCCCTGAGCACTTCTAAAACCACTCATTGTGGTCTAACTACACTGGCCCTGCCATTGTGCAGAAGGAAGACCTGAGGCTGAGAAAAAAAATACTTGCCTTGTCCAAGGTCACACAGAAGCACCAGGATGAGTCCTTAGGTCTGCTTAATCCAAATTCAGTGACCCTTCCATTGCACCATGCAGAGGGTAGGGAAAATATGCTTCCTAATGCAGAGGGTGGCTGATGGGAAGGAGATGGAGCACAAGAGGAGAAGTATTGCCCTGTCCAGTGCACAGAGGGACAGAGCAGAGCAAAGTCATGTAGTGGCTACTAGCTGTTTGGGGGCTACAAGGTGCCTACTTAAATGAGAAGACAGCATATCCCATCTTTCTCCTGGATCACCAGCCTGCGATGATTTATTTGCATGGTCAAGTCAACAGACCTTAAAGCATCTGCTTGGGCTTCCCTAGTGGCGCAGTGGTTGAGAGTCCGCCTGCCGATGCAGGGCACACGGGTTCGTGCCCTGGTCTGGGAAGATCTCACGTGCCGCGGAGCGGCTGGGCCCGTGAGCCATGGCCGCAGAGCCTGCGCGTCCGGAGCCTGTGCTCCGCAACGGGAGAGGCCACAACAGTGAGAGGCCCGCATACCACACAGGTGCTGGGAAGCCCGCTGGCTACAGCAATACACAAACGAATAAGTCACTCTGTCATCCCAGCTGCTCATGGTCTAGTACAGAAAACAGACTGGAGACCCTAACTAGAGAGAGTATGAGACTGCAGTTGTGGACCTGTGGGGTAGCTACACAAGTAGAGGGAAGGGAAGAGATCAATTCACTGGGAGAACCAAAGATAGCCCAGCAGAAAAGACACCCATGCCGGCTTTCCAAGGATGAGTTTGTCTGCAGGTGGACAGGTGAGGAGAGGCATCTGGTTCAGAGAAAACAGAAACAGGTTTCAAACAGTGGCAAAGATGCTCATTTGCAGTTTAAAAAGATCATCGAGGTGGCACTGTGGAAATTCAAGCAGGAAGAGGCTTCTGCACTGGTTGAACTAGGGAACTAAGAGTAGGAATGGAAGACAATGGTGGTTTTCAGGAGGAAAGTCAGCATAAGGAATGGGAGCGCTAAAAAGGACAGGAGGGTTCCCCTGGCTCGCCTGGTTCCTGAGAACTGCTGGAAGGTGGTGCCACTACAGGAGATACAGAAGATCTTCAGAAGGGAAATAAAGAGCCACCTTCAGCTGTCAAGAGTTCAAGGTGCTGGTGGGTCCTCCAAGTGGAGATGTCCAGCGGGGAGATGGGTGTAGGGGTCTGATGGTGCACTACAGCACAGGCTGGGTTCATGCCTCAGCTTTAACTTCTAAAGGAAGAAGCATCACTTATTTCCCCTATGTGCAGCAGAGCTTGTTTTAGCCCTCTTCTCTGAGGGCTTTTAATAAGTAGAATTTACTGAACTTTGTGTTGGGTGTTTCCTAAGCTATCTAGTAGAATCCAAACCCTATCAGCTTTTACCACAAGTTAGCTGGGGAGTGCAGCCACACCCTAGAGAAACTGGCTTCCTCTGTTACATCTGAATTAGGAAGCAAATTTATTTTAAGTAATAATAAAAATACACAACACTGAAAAATACAGCATATGTCCAATTTAGCTTTGTCCCATCCATTCTTTTATGGAATAAAACTATCGCCATTTTGCAAGCAAGAAAAGAAAAATATGAAGAAGGTAAATACGGTTCCCAAGCCAGGGAACCCTGTAGTTACTCAGAATTGAGTTAGGTACATGGTTAGCATTCAATCAATATGTCTTCACCAAGTAACTTACAATAATGAGACACAACACTCAAAACCATGGGAGATATTAAAAACAGAAAAAGCCTAAGAAATAGAACATCAGCTCCAGGAGCTGATAATTAATTGTCTAGGTAAGCAAGTACCAAAATGAGAATGTAAGGACAGAAATGAAATGTCACAAAAGTTCAGAGGTAGGAAATAGAAGTTTAACCAGAGTAATGAAGAAACATTTCCTGGAGGAGAAGTGCCATCTAAACTTAGTGTTAAAGGATGAGCTGGGTTTGGACAAGCAAATAAAGGAGAGGGCAGCTAGGATGGAGGGAGAGAATGGACTGAAGGTGTGACATGGGTACCACCAAGTGTTTCAAGACTAGAGAAGAGACAATTCTGATTGGCACAGAGGGTCCACACATGGGAGTGACCTAAGCAGGACTGGAGGGGATCTGAGTGCCCTAACCCCAGTTGGACTTTATCATGGAGGTCATGGGCAATCCCGGAAGGGACTCTGAACAGAAAAGGACATGGGGCATCAGAGAGGTGGGAGTAGGGGATAACCAGACAGACAGCTAACCGATCATAACCCAGGGGAGGGCACCATGAGGGCACGAGAGGAGCAGAGCAGGACAGAGGTGAGGGTGGCTGTGTGAGGAAGAGAGTGTGTGAGGTAGGCCTTGAAGCAACCTTGGGATGTTGTGATGGAAGAACAAAGTCATGGAGGCTGGAAAATGTGGCCCAGATGAGGAAAAGCACAATGTCCAGCTGCCTTCAGCCTAGGGCATGACTAGGAAGTCAAAGGTGTGAGGGAAAAGGCAGACTGGAACCAGAAGCGCTGGTCTGTAGAGAACTGGACTTTGTCCTAAGAGCAGTGAGAGTCCCTGGAAGTGGTTGATAAGGGGACTTACTGGAACAGAAACTGTGTGTGAGGAGCGCTGGGTGATGATAACTTCACTGCTTAACAGTCGGCAATATTCACAGCATTTCAGTTGGTAGTCAACATGGTCAGGATGGATCAGGGAGAGCTACTGAGGCTAGGCAGACAGGTGGAAGGAGCCAGGCCCACAGCAGGGCCGACCTCAGCAGGAATGTGGACCCTGGGAAGAGTAAGAAAGAGGGACATCTGGGGACCTGACCTGAAAGTCTGAACGTGTTATGAGAGAGAAGGCTTGGAGCAAACATCTTCACAGACCTTCTGCTTCTATGAGCTATACCGAAATAATGTTTATCTCAATGATACATCTAAACTTTCCAAGTATAAGGATCCACCTCACCCCTGGCTTTTTTTTTTTTTTTTTGGCACGCGGGCCTCTCACTGTTGTGGCCTCTCCCGTTGCGGAGCACAGGCTCCGGACGCGCCGGCTCAGCGGCCATGGCTCACGGGCCCAGCCGCTCCGCGGCATGTGGGATCTTCCCGGACCGGGGC
>NC_041217.1:101327081-101335197 GCF_002837175.3 Physeter macrocephalus
CGCGTCCCCTGCATCGGCAGGCGGACTCTCAACCACTGCGCCACCAGGGAAGACCACCCCTGGGTATTTTTTAAATCCTCTCTACACACATGCTTGAAAGGTACTCTGAGTACAGTAAGAACTTCTAAAAACACTCTTAAATTTTGAGACTTATCATCTTTATAGAAAAAGTAAGTAACACATATTGGTGCAGCTTAAAGAATTCTTATAAGGTGAATCCCTGTGTAATTTCCTCCAGGTCAGGAGATAAAATGTGGCAGCACCCCAGAAGCCAGCTGTGTGCACCTCCCAATTCACAACCCCACCGTCACTCTCAGAAGTAACCCCTCGCCTAAACTTTGTGACTACCAGTTCCATCCTTTACTTTCAACTTTTCACATCTACGTATGCATCCTCAACTGGATGGGATAGCATAGTCTCAACAATGTAAATTACATCATGAGTTTAAAATAAATAAAATAAAATTTAAAAGCATGATGATGTGCTACTGGATAGACTGCAAATCAATGGAAGAGGATTGAAAGACTAGAACCAGACCCAGTCTATAGTAATCAAGACACAATAGTAGTGGCATAAAAGCAGACCCAGTCTATAGTAATCAAAACACTATGGTACTGGCATAAAACCAGACCCATAGACCAATGGCACAGAGCAGAGAGTCCAGAAATAAACCCACACATAAATGATCAGTTAATTTACAACAAAGGAGCCAAGAATATATAAAGGGGAAAGGACAGTCTTCAATAAATGGTCTTGGGAAAGCAGGACAGTCACCTGTAAAACAATGAAATGGGACCACTCTCTTACACCATACACAAACATTAACTCAAAATGGTTTAAAGACTTGAAAGTAAGACCTGAAACCATAAAACTCCTAGAAGAAAACATAGGGAGTAAGCTCATTGATATCAGTGTTAGGGATGAGTTTTTGGATCTGGGTCCAATAGCAAAGGCAACAAGAGAAAAAAATCAACAACTGGGACTACATCAAACTAAAAATCTTCACAGCAAAGGAAAGCATCAGTAAAATGAAGGCAGCCTACTGAATGGGAGAAAATATTTACGAATCATATATCTAATAAGGGGTTGATATCCAAAATATATAAAGAACTCAACAAAAAATAGCAAAATAGCAAAATATCCAATTTAAAATGGGCAGAAGTGCAAGAGGGTTCCCTTTTCTCCACACCCTCTCCAGCATTTATTGTTTGTAGATTTTTTGATGATGGCCATTCTGACCAGTGTATGTAAATTGATACAGCCACTATGGAGAACAGTATGGAGGTTCCTTAAAAAACTAAAAATAGAACTACCATACGACCCAGCAATCCCATTACTGGGCATATACCCTGAGAAAACCATAATTCAAAAAGAGTCATGCACCACAATGTTCACTGCAGCTCTATTTACAATAGCCAGGACATGGAAGCAACCTAAGTGTCCATCGACAGATGAATGGATAAAGAAGATGTGGCACATATAAACAATGGAATATTACTCAGCCATAAAAAGAAATGAAACTGAGTTATTTGTAGTGAGGTGGATGGACCTAGAGACTGCCATACAAAGTGAAGTAAGTCAAAAAGAGAAAAACAAATATCGTATGCTAACACAGATATATGGAATCTAAAAACAAACAAAAAAAATGGTTCTGAAGAACCTAGGGGCAGGACAAGAATAAAGACACAGACGTAGAGAATGGACTTGGGGACACGGGGAGGGGGAAGGGTAAGCTGTGACGAAGTGAAAGAGTGGCATGGACATATATACTCTACCAAATGTAAAATAGATAGCTAGTGGGAAGCAGCCACATAGCACAGGGAGATCAGTTCGGTGCTCTGTGACCACCTAGAGGGGAGGGATAGGGAGGGTGGGAGGGAGATACAAGAGGGAGGAGATATGGGGATATATGTATATGTATAGCTGATTCACTTTGTTATACAGCAGAAACTAACACACCATTGTAAAGCAATTATACTCCAAAAAAGATGTTTAAAAAAATAAAGTGTTAATTCCTGCTTGGGAAAAAAACCCAAAAAACAATAAAATGGGCAGAAGATCTGAATAGACATTTTTCCAAAGGAGACACACAGATGGCCAACAGGCACATGAAAAGATACTCAACATCACTAATCAGCAGGGAAATGTAAATCAAAACCACAATGAGATATCACCTCCCACATGTTAGAATGACTATTATCAAAAAGATTAGAAATAACAAGTGTTGGCGAGGATGTGAAAAAAAGGGAATACTTGTGTACTGTTAGTGAGAATGTAATTGGTGCAGCCACTATGGAAGACAGTATGAAGTTTCCTCAAAAAATTATAAACAGGGCTTCCCTTGCGGCGCAGTGGTTGAGAGTCCGCCTGCCGATGCAGAGGACGCAGGTTTGTGCCCCGGTCCGGGAAGATCCCACATGCCGCGTAGCGGCTGGGCCCGTGAGCCATGGCTGCTGAGCCTGCACGTCCGGAGCCTGTGCTCCGCAACGGGAGAGGCCACAACAGTGAGAGGCCTGCGTACAGAAAAAAAAAAAAAAAAAAAAAAATTATAAACAGAACTACTGTATGATCTAGCGGAGAGGCCCCACCGGTGGGAGGCCCGCGTACAAAAAAAAAAAAAAAAAAAAAAAAAAAATTATAAACAGAACTACTGTATGATCTAGCATTTCCACTCCTGGGTATTTATCCAAAGAAAACAAAAACACTAACTCAAAAAGATATATGCACCCCTCTGCTCATTGCAACATTATTCACCATACCCAAGATATGAAAGCAACCTAAGTGTCCATCAATGGATGAATAGATAAAGAAAATGTGGTATATACAATGGAATATTTTTCGGTCATAAAAAAAAGAATGAAATTCTGGCATTGTGACAACATGAATGGACCTCAAGGGTATTATGTAAGTGAAATAAGGTAGGCAAAGAACGGCAAATACCATATGATCTAATTATATGTGGAATCTGAAAAGAACAAAACAAAACAAACCCATGCTGACGGACAGAGCATGTTGCCAGAGGCAGGGGCTGGGGAGTGAGTGAAATGGGGGAAGGGGGTTAAAAGATACAAGCTTCCAGTTAAAGAATAAATAAGTCATGCAGATGTAATGTACAGCATGGTGACTATAGTTAATAATACTGTATTGCATATTTGAAAGTTGCTAAAAGAGTAGATCTTAAAAGTCCTCATTGCAAAAAAATTATAACTATGTATGGTGACAGACGTTAACTAGACTTAGACTTGTAATGATCATTTCAAAATATATACAAATATTGAATCATTTTGTTGTACACCTGAAACTAATATAGTTTCAATTCTGTCTCAATTTTAAAAAACCAGACCCAAGTATGTGTATGAATTAGATGATACCTATTTCATATCCTTTATCAAAATAAATTACAAATGGAGTAAAGATTTAGTGTAAAAACCAGAGCAATAAAAGTACTAGAAGAAAACAGGGAGATATTTATGTTGTCTTGGAAGCCCTTTCTAAGCATAATACCAAAGGCTGAGGCCATAAAGGAAAAGAATGCCAGATTTGTCTATTAAAAAATAAATAAATAAAAAGCTTCAGTAAGTCAATAAACACAGTAACCAAAACTAAAAAGAAAACTCCAAAAGGGGAAATTATATGTGACATCATACTAACAAAGTAATTATGTCCATAGTTCTTACAAATCAGTAAGAAAATAAAGCAATGGAAAAGCGGCTAGGGTGATGTCTCAGTTAGCTATTGCCACAAAAAATAATAAATAATAAAGAGGCCCAGAATTCAATGGTGTAAAATAATACTTATTCTCACTTATGACAGGCAGGTCAACTAAGGTCTTTTGAGCATTGGGCTCAGTACAGGCGGGGTCCAGGCCTGTTCCATGTGTTTCTCATGCTTCCAGCAGCAGGCTGGCCAGGGCATGTTCTTCTTGCAGCGATGGCAAAAGACCAACAAACACTCTTCACCACCCAAGCACATTTTAGACCCTTAGTCACATATCTTCTGCCAACATTTTATTAGCAAGTCACATGGCAAAGCCTAACCTTAATTGATTGTGTAAATGGACTCCACTGCTAGTGGGAGTGAGGATAATCAATATTTGATGATGGAAAGTGCCATAGACTGAATGCTTGTGCCCTCCCCCCTAAATTCATATGACGAAATCTAATCCCCAGTGTGTTGGTATTAGGAGGTGGGGCTTTGGGGCAGTGATTAGGTCATGAGGGCTCTGCCTTTATAAAAGAGACCCCAGAGAGCTGTCTTGCCCCTCTGCCATGTTAGAACATAGGGAGAAGAGAGTGTCTACAACTAGGAAGCAGATCCTCACCAGACAATAAATCTGCTGGCACCTTGATCTTGGACTTCCCAGCTTCCAGAACTGTGAGAAATAAATTTATGCTGTTTATAAGCCACCAGTCTGTGGTAACTAACTGTAGCAGCCCACATGGTCTGAGACAGCAGGTATCAACAGGCTACTGGAAAAACATGGACAAATGACCAGTTAGCATGTGAAAGAAAGTGCAGCATTATAAATATGGAAAATGCAAATTAAAAAATATATATATCATTTGTGGCCTATCAGATTGGTAATTACAAATTGACAACATCTGGTGTTGGTTATCATGATTAGAAGCAGGCCCTTCAGTACTTTGTTCCTAAGACTGTAAATTGGTATCACCTTTTAGATGGTGATTTGAAAACATTTATAATATGTATTGATATGACCTGCAGTCTTACTTTTAGAAAACTATTCTACAGACTTACCACGGTGACAGCCTAACAATGAGTCACAAAAATATTCAATGTAAAGTAGTTTGTAATAGCAAAGAACTAGAAATAGTCCTAAGCCCAACAATAGGGATGTTAACAGGACATTGAATTACATGAGAAAAGCAGTATTTGAGACTATTTTTAAATTGGAGATAATAAAAGAAATGCTACTAACCAGTGTTGTAAGGAATTTATATAGTAAATTTTATGTTATGCATTATTTGTTAACATAAAAATATTTACAATATAGTAAATAGAAATAGATTATAAAACAATTCAAACAGTATGATCATGTTTTATTTTAAAAATAAATCTATATAAATATGCAAAAAAGTCGAGACAGTGATACATCATAGTACAATGTGATTTTTGGATGGTAGGATTATGGATTTTATTCTCTTTTTTCTTTGTATGTTTTAATCTTTCTATAAAAAATAGGTATTAATTGCGTCATAAGATAAATGCAAGTTTAAAAGTGTTAATGGTGCTTTAAGATAGTTTTAATAACATGGAGGAATGTTTGCTATGATGTTCAGTTGGAAAATAAAGGAAGATACACAGTTGAGACAGTACGAGTAAGAGTCATGTAAAAAATATGTATTTGAGAAAACAAAGTAGATATGTTTGAGTAGTATAAATTATTTCCTTCTTTCTACTTTTCTGCATATTACAAATGTTCTGCAATAAAATTACATTCCTTTTATAATGAAAAAATATATATTTTTTTGATGAAAAAATATTTTTTAAAGAGAAATTCTGGGCAAAATAATTTAGGATTCCTTAACAAATTGAATTGTCTCTGTCAAAGAAAATACATATACAAGACCAATGGTTCTCAAATTGAAGTGACTCTACAGATCCCTGGAAGACTTGTTTAAAAGGGCAGATTTCCAGTCCCCATCCCCCAAACCAAGATAATCCGCCTGGCTGTACACAGCTGCCAGTCTTTGATTCCTACTATACAATTGTATCTGACAACCCCAAATAGTATAATATGAATAGGAATATCTCAACTCAGTCTCTTCCAATATGGACAAATTTCTCATTATATCTCTAAGTATTATAATACAGTTCCTTATTTTATCTCTGAATTTCAACCCTTATGATAATAAGCATTTAAAACTTTGCTTTCCCAGTTTCCAGTTATTCAGAAAAGTTCTTTTTGGCCAACGGGCCAGTTGTTGGGCAACAGCATCGTCCAGTTCAACTCCTTCACTTCACAAATGAGGTTCTGACCCCAGAGAAAGTTCACAGTTTGCTTAAGTCCTCTCCACTGCTGACGGCCTGAGCCCCTGCCCCTGCTCCCCTGCTCCCTGGGGTCCTGATTCCCCAGCAGCCCAGGGTTTTCTCCAACCCCTGCAGTTTCTCAATGGTAATTTGTCATTTCATGGCAAACATGCTCATCTTGGGATGGAGGCATCATCAGAACAGTTAAGGCAGAATCTAGGTTTCCACATTCCACTGCGCACTGATGCTTAGAATTGCTGCTAACGTCCACCAGTCCCCAAACCAACAAGCCACGATTTAATGAAAGCCCAAAATGGGCTCAACGCTAGTCAGATTTTAAATATAACTTGTACAGAATTAGCAAGTATTAACAAGTTTCAAAGACATTTAAAGGTAATTTCTTTCATCATCTAGTATTTCCTCAGGGATTTTGGATGATTCTTTGAAGAAGGGGGACAACATACCATAGAGCATATGAAATAATAAATAGAAATAACTAAAACTAGAAACCAATAAGTACAGTTTCTTTGCCAGAAACTCTTAGACTCCTTGTCCTAATAGTCTTGTATTTTCTAAGTAAATCATGCAAAAAAAAGTAGTTTATTTCCACGATAGCTAACATTTATTGAGGCTAGACATTATGCTCAGAATTTTATATATATTCTCTCATTTACATAGCAACTGTATGAGTTGGGTGGTAGGATTACCCCCATTTTATAGATGAGAAAACCAAGGCTTCAAGGAAATAAAAGACTTACCCAAACACATGCTTCTGGCAAGTGTTGGAGCCAAGGTTTGAACTAAGGTTGTCTGATGCAGTGTTCCTGCTCTCCCAACCATTCTAGTACATGCTTCTCTGGCTAGTATCATCTGTCATTCATCTGTCAATGAATATAACCCTCAAAAATGCACATCAGAAATTGAGTTTTTCCCTATTTTTAATCTTTCTAGAACTCTGCTATTATATTTTCATATAATAATTTTAAAATATGTGTCATACTTATGGGTGTGGTTTTGTGGGTATAATTGCAAACTAAAGTTAGTGCTTTGCCCAAATGTGTAAACACTTGTAATCAATGTATACTTAAAAATTATAAAGTGATATTTGTTTGCCAGAGATGAGAAAAAAATTTATATTACATTTTCAACGTAGTAGTACATTTTTTTCGTAGTAGTAACACATTTTAAATTTGATTATAAGAACAGAAATGGTATCAGTCAGGGTTCAATCGCAATAAACAGAAACCACTCTGTTTAAGCAGAAGATATTTAATTCAGGAAGTTAGGTGCTTACAAAATTGAAGGTTGGACAAACAAGCTCTGGACCGGGTCTCTAGGAATGACACAGTGACACTGCTCAGCTGTCTCTCCAGGAGAGCTAGCTGCTCCTGAGCCACAATAAGAAGGATGAGCAATCAGGAGGTTGCCATGGAATCGTCATCACTGTGATCCAGGGATCAGAAAGTGGCTCTAACCGCCTCCCTGACATCCTGACCCCAGCAAAGCTGGGTATAGGACATCAGACCATGGCTGCAGCAAAATTCAACAGCTGACAATGCAGGAAGATGCCCTCCGTCGCACTTCTACCTTTGAAATCCAAAACTAGTACATGGAATTTATGTAATATAATTTGTACCTAGAATAAGAGCTTGCAAGGGATTCTGAGAATTAATTACAGTGTTGCGCTTGCAGGCTATGTCATACAGGAAGGCACCCTAGGAGGAATTTGGGGATTACGTGGCAATTTAAGATTTTCACCACAAAGCACATTATCAAATAACATAGCACTGAATTCCTTTAGCTGCGAGGCACTGTGGTCTGTGTCCCACTGGCAAACCACCAACTCAGTAATTGGATGGCAGCCTCCAGTGCTTTATGAAGAGGTATGCAATGTTATCTAACATGTTCCATTGGAATTGCTACAGAAACAGGAACCAAAAGAGAAGAAACTTGGCTTGTGGATTTTTTTATTTATTTTTATTTTTTTTTTTGCGGTACGCGGGCCTCTCACTGTTGTGGCCTCTCCCATTGCGGAGCACAGGCTCCGGACGCGCAGGCTCCGGACGCGCAGGCTCAGCGGCCATGGCTCACGGGCCCAGCCGCTCCGCGTCATGTGGGATCTTCC
>NC_041217.1:101335243-101392896 GCF_002837175.3 Physeter macrocephalus
GAACCCGTGTCCCCTGCATCGGCAGGCGGACTCTCAACCACTGCACCACCAGGGAAGCCCAATTTGTGGATTTTTTTAACTGTCTACATCACCTCTTGCTAAAAGCTTGTTTGTCTCAAGAGGTTATATACTGTCAATAGATATGTGAGAGCTGCCTTGATTAAACATGTTCTAAGACCAAAAAAAAAAATAACAAGAATTAGCAACATTCTTGTCTGAGTGTTAACAGAGACTAGAAAATAATTCAATATAATAACACGGGGAAAATGCTTATGATACAATATTAATTTTAAAAGGATGCAAAATTATATAGAGTATGATCACAGTATATCATAAAACAACAAAAATCTTACTAGTAATCAAGGAATAATGAGATACCACTTATTACCCATCAGATTGGCAAATATTGAAAAGACTGATAATAGCCAGTGTTGGAAATTATGGGAGGAAATGAGTAGTCTTATGCAATTTAGATTTGAGTGTAAATTGGTTCAGCGGTAGCTGTTAAAGTTGAAAATAAGCACACCCTTCGGGACAGCAATAAAACACTTAGTTATCTATGCAAGAAAAATGTTCCCCCATGTATAAAGAGGCAAGTACTAAGGATGCTTATGGCCACCTTGTTTATTCTAGTAAAAACCTGAAAACAACCTACCTGGGCATCAATACTGAGAATAAATAAATTATAGTATATTCATATAATAGAATACAAGGTTTTTAAAATATAGATGAAGTAGAAATCTATGTACTGACCTACATACATATATATGTCTATATATAATTATTCAATAAATTATATACATGTATATAATTAAATTTAAAATAAATTGCATAAAATAATAGTGTATTCACATTTATGTTAAACACACAAAAAACACATATATAACTAACATTTATTGAACATGTTTCAGGCACTATTCTAGAGCTTTATGGGCTTTGACTTATTTAATTCTCAAAACACTGCCATGAGCAATGTACTATAATTGTACCCATTTTACAGATGAAGAAACCAAGATACAGAATGTTAAGTTACTTGGCCAAGGTCAAATAGCTGCTAAGTGGTAGAACTGAGATTCCAACCCAGGCAGTCTGGCTCCAGAGTACATGCCTTAAAAGAAAGAGATAGGAAAGGAAACCAAACTTAGTTCTTTTTTTTTTTTTTACATACAAAAACATACAGTTCGCTTTTATTTATAATCAAATGGGCGCTATACTTTCAAGCGCCTAATTCCCACTTTAAAACTTCATGCTGCTGGCAAGCCAAGATACTACTTTTTTACGCGTTAAATCCCACACTGGGCTTCAGGAGATAAATTATAAGAGAAAATAACTCACCGTCATCCCCCTTTGCCATGAGACCGGTAGCTCTGGTCTGCCAGGTATTGATAAGAGAAGGCAGCAAATCAGTGGAAAAAATCTTATGGGAGAGACGCCTGGCTGAAATACCAGACCCCACCCCAGAGGGAAACTGGCCCATCTTAATCTAGAGTTATTCTCGGACCAGCATGGACAGCACCTAACCAGCCGTCTGCTGCAACGGAAAGCATTAACCGACACCTGCCGCAGAAGCAAAATCAGGTGGTGGTGGAGTGGGGGGGCAGTTTTCTTCACAAAGCAAACGCGGCAGTGCACACAGTGTGTACAGCTTGTCCTCCAGCAAGGCTAAGCTGAGGGGACTTGAGTATCAAGGACAAAGGATTTAAGCCATTGATCAGGGCGCCACACTAGGACTGGAATGAGAGGTGTTACCATAAATTCGCTACAACAGAAAGGGGTCCAGAGCTCGGCAAGGCTACGACAAAGGTCTCCTTTTTCTTGACAGCCCAGCCAGCTCTTCCCTGATGTGCTGCACAGAGACCTCATCTCTTTTCAGCTTTGCTCGCTTCAGTGCTTCCTGGTAGATTTCCTCTGCTTGTGCATATTGTTCTCTGTGCATCAGGACCGCAGCCAGATTACTGAGCAGCACGTGGAGCTCGGGGTGCTCCACCTGCCTCGCCAGGTCTGACGCCCTCTGTGCATGAACACACGCCTCGTCGGAGCGGCCCTGCGCAGCCAGGGTAGTGGCCAGGTCGCTCAGCAGCACGATGGTCTACACACGGGAGGAAACACAGGCAGCGGCTGCTTGCAAACACCTCCACAGCTCGAGAGTCAACGTGGAGTCTGACGAACGAACTGTGGGTGTCTTTCTCCTAGTATTTCTTCAGAAATCTGCAAAGCTTTTTCATACATCCTTTGTGCCTGTGATGGCTGCTTGGAGAACAGAAGGTAGCGGGCATAGGTGTCTAGGCACATGCCCAAGAGGAGGTGGGTGTTGGCTTTCTCTTCCACTGACAAAGTGTCTTCTGATAATTCCTTTTCTCTTTCATTTTTTTCCTCTAGAGTTGAAACGCAGAATTCATAACCAGCAAAAGCCAATTCCTGTCTATTCTGAGCAGCATAAATAGTGGCCAGCTTTAGAGAGATTTCTATTATTGCATTGTCTTCCTGTTGCATGCCCTCTCCAAGCAGGTAACTCATTGTTGCTTTAAAAAGTTTTTCCGCCAAATCGTAAGTGTAAGTGATGGCCTTCTTGTTATCACTCTTATAGGCAAGATGAAGAGCATCATGCAAAATTAACTCTGCCTCTGCTGGCTCATCTTTCATGATGCACAGCTTGGCTCGCTTCAGCAGCTGGATGATCTCGGCCTCGGCGTCCCCGGCCGCCGCCCCGCCCGCGCCCTGCCGCTCCCGCTCCTGCTCCGCCGGGGCGGGCCTCGAGGACCAGGCGAGCGCTGCAGGAAGGGGCGCTGAGGTCACCGCGCCCGGCCCGGCCCGCGGGCCCGCGCCCCTCACCTGGCAGCAGCGGCAGCAGGCCCGGGCCCAGGCCGCGCGGCGCCTCTCGGCACGGCGCAACGTCCGCCGCGGGCGCTCGGCCTCCCGCCGGACCCGGCAGCAGGCGCGCCGGGCGGCCCCGCCGCCCCGCCACCCGCAGGAGGCCTCCCAAACTTAGTTCTGAATGACTCCAAAGACCAGAATTTCATTTAATCCTCATTTTTAGATAACATCATGTCTGGATTTTCCAGAAGATGGTTGGTCATTTTACCAGGGTGGTCTGTGGGTGCTGTGCCCTACTCACAGCGAAATACTGGAATTTCAGGAGCCTGCTGTCCAGAATTCTTGCCAAGTCGTCTGGTATCAGGAGAATAGGTCCAACCTGCTTTGTGAAGGTGAGCGAGGCCTACCTGAAAACCAGAGAGACTCTCAGGAAAGTGCTGCCTTCTGACCTTCTGAAAAATAACTCTACACAGCCTCATTAAAAATCTGCTCACTCTCCATGGTAGAAGTAACTTGACCCTAGATCTCCTCTTCCCAGTAATGGAAAAATGTAACAGTTGAAGCTATAATAGTACAACTCAAGTGCACAATGCCTGGGCATAGCAATGAACAGATTATAGGCATTGTTATAAAGATTATCAATCTCCCATACACTCCATCACAATATCCTTTCATTTTCTTCATAGCCTTAAATATTATTTGAAATCATTTTAAAGTTTTATTTTATACGTCTTATGTACTAAAATTAAGGAACATCCCTATCTTGAAGAGCCAGTCCAAATCCCTTAGAAAAGTTCTTAGATGACACATTAGATATTCAATAAGATTTCCTGAATGATTGAATAAATCAATATATGCCATTTATTTTCCAGGGATGTTGTGGTCCTGTGCATGATAAGGCCTGTGAATGACTGATTCTACTTCCCTTTTTCTATCAGGCATAACCCATTTGAAATCGCCCACCTGCCTGCTCTCTTAGAAAGGCGTTTTCCCCTCCTTTGCCTAGACTCCCCAGCAGCGTTATGGGACAGGGGGAAGTGAGGCCAGGGTTGGAGAATGGGAAAGAGGGGATTGCTTTGGGCCCTTAGGTTCCAGCTGCTACAGTAATAGTTTAGCAGTGGCAGAATAAGGATGATTTATCTGGATGATTGTGACCTCAGAGAATAACCAATGTGTGGACACTCATCCCAGCTCTGAAACAAATCGTCAGAAATAGCACTCATTCATTCATTTATTCATTCAACAAATATTTATTGAGCATGTACCATGTGCCAGGCACTTGATTTGTACTATCAGGAATACTGTCTATAAGAACGAATAGATCACGCCTTTGGATACATCCTATAATCCACAATCTGATAAGTAATAGATAATTATCATAAAGTGACTGCACACACCTGAAAACTGGATGTGATAAATGAGGGGCAGAGAGTGTTAGGATTTCATCAGTTTTTCTGTGCTCTTATTGATATGGAAAAATAACATTAAAGGCTAATTGCTACGTTTTGGCTCTCTGACTTTTCTCCATGCCTTATTTTCTACTTTGTTTGCTTTAAGTAAACCTTATCGATTTTTCTAACCCCACCATGGTAACCTGATTTCTCTCCTTTCCACTAACTAGGGCAAAATGAAGGCACATCTCTTCCGTTTCGATGCATCGTCACAGCCTCCATTCACTGTGGGCCAGGTTCTCACTAACCTATGTTTAGGTGACTACGAGAGTCTTCACACTGGTCTCTTGGCATTGAATCACTCCCACTACCATTGTACAGACCACTTGTAGACTTAAAATATTTGTGCCCCTTCTTCATAGTAACAACCACAGTAGAATTTTACATTTACTTGGAATTATATGACTAAAGTCAGCCTCCTCTACTGGACTGTAAATTACGTGGGGACAGGGATAGAGTCACACTTTGCTCACCCTAAATTTGTAGTGCCTAGTCCAGCACCTGACAAGTATTATAATAGACACATAAGAAATATCTATTGAGTAAATGAATATTATTTTAAATATAGTCTTTTTTTCTTATTTATTTCTTGGAGTCAAGACTCTGCTTTACTCAAGGTCAAAGTCTTCTTAAGCTAAACCCCAAAGCCCCAGCTTGCTGATAATGGTCTTCCATTAACCACACTCTCATTCCCTTCGCCTTTAAGGGTTACTTCTGCCCAAGGTAGGCGCCTCCCTTTCCTATCTTCAAAAAAAATGCTGTGAGTGTTTCCACTCCTCTGCACTTGCTCACGTTCTTTCCATTACAAACCACTGGTCTGTTCTTCCAAATCGTGTGACAAATAGTGACCGTTGTATTATTTCCAAACAATTTGGGTTTCAAAAATATCCTAGAGGGCTTTCCTGGTGGCGCAGTGGTTGAGAGTCCGCCTGCCGATGCAGGGGACACGGGCTCGTGCCCCGGTCCGGGAAGATCCCACATGCCGCGGAGCGGCTGGGCCCGTGAGCCATGGCCGCTGAGCCTGTGCATCCGGAGTCTGTGCTCCGCAACGGGAGAGGCCACAACAGTGAGAGGCCCGCGTACCAAAAAAAAAAAAAAAATCCTAGAGAAATCCTGTTAAAAACCTTCACCTCTAGAATGGCCATGAGCCAGTTAGTGACTCCTGAATGTGGTAACACTAATTTTAAAAATTAAAACAAAATTTGAGAATTTAAATCAATTTTACCTGATTAAGCATAAAATGTACCAGGTGGTCCCATAATAAGGTGAAATAAAATTTACTTTTCAAATTTTGTTTGTTCTTATATAAACTATGAATGAAAATGTGATCACTTCCTACAACAATTTATTTATGAGACCATTTTTTGCTGTCTGTTTTAATCTAAACACAGCTCATGAGCCTCTGTTGGGCTTCCAACAACACATTATAATTTTTAAAAGTGTTCTGTGATCAAACATGGTGAGGAAACTCTCTCATGTAATGTAGTTTATTTCAATCTAAGCAAGGAGAGTGGTTTTTAAAGGAGAGTGTGGACAGTAGTATCAGATCCTGGAAAGGTCAAGGAGAATGAGAAAAGGGCAGTCAATGTTAGTGACTCTTTGTATTTACAGGCATTTGCAGAAGAATTTTCAAGTATCTAAAACCAAAATGTATACTGAGCATTTTTTCCTCTTCCATAGACAGAGGGAAAAAAGACTCATTCAAAATAACTATATAGTAAAATTCTTCTGATTTTTCAGTCCCTGTTTTTGTCACCAAATATATTTAGACGATTAAGGTTTTTTCTCCCAAAACTATGATGTCATGGCAAGGGTATCCTTAAGTATAATATATTGTAAAATAAAGCTGTACAAGCACAAAAAGCATATAAACCATGCACATACACATTCAAGAATTAAAATTACCTCAATAACTACACTTTATGTAGCATAAAGTAAATTGTAGTATGGAAGGGTAAGGAGTTTGAAGATGGAGGATCCAGGTTTTGATTGAGGCCCCAACACTCAGTACTACCTGAGATTTTCAACAAATTACCTGTCTGAGTTGCTGTGAAGAGTAAAGGAGTTCACACAGGTAAATTTTTTTTTTTTTTTTTTTTTTTTTTGGTGGTGCCCTGCAGCTTTCGGGATCTCAGTTCCTCCACCAGGGATGGAAACTGGGCCCTCCAGCAGTGAAAGCAAGAGTCCTAACCAGTGGACCGCCAGGGAATTCCCCTAAAAATGTAAATTTTTAAACATGATGTGATGCTTTTGTGAATTACATCATGAATTTGCCAGTGTTGTGAGAACTGGATTGTAAGCTGGAAAGACTGGAGGCGTTAGCTCTAAGCGCTCTCACCTACTGAACATTTACTATGAGCCAAGTACTGTACTAAGGGCTTTCATAAGTTCTCTCGTTAGTTCCTCACACCTACCCGATGTGGTAGATATTGTATTAGGTGGAACCATGGGAACTAGACATTTCTGTAGATCAAAAATAGTCAATTATCAGCAATGTCATGTAGTTTAAACTATCATCTGCCGAGACTGGGAGAAAGTGAAACACAGAGACTAAGTGACTTGTCTAAGTTAAAATAACCAGTACCTGGCAAAGTCTGATTTGCAAGCCATACATGTTTATGTCAGTGACCAGTGTGCTATATAAATCGCCAGCAAGGAGGTAAGTTCAATAGATTAGGAGGTATAATCTCTAAGCTTTATTCAAGTATTATTTGCATGGTACTAGAGAATACGAAAAAAGTCAAGAAATGATGCCACAGGAAATGCAGCATAAGAATCAAATGTTTAATTAAAATAGCCCATGTTTGTTCCTGCTTCTGGGATTACCCTTATCTTCAATGAATTCTTACCTTCATTCAGACTACAAATATTTACTCAAGATCAGGCTCAATTTCTAGCCTCTTACACCCCTCCTCTAATTCTTACTAACTGGAATTCATCTCTTTATTAATAGCATTTTGCTTTTTAGTATATCTGATTACTCTCAACAAAAGCAAAAATTTGTTGAGGAATGCTCAATAAATGTTAAATTTGAGGTTCATACCAAGTCTACTACATATGAAATTTAATAGGAGTAAAGAATCACAACCACCTGTAAGGGAATGGGTCATATCTTCCCTGATCTCACCGGTTTAAGCGTTCTTTTTAATCTGAACTCATCTGGAAACTACGATATTCTTATATTATTACTCATTGTTTCATATGCTTAGGCCTTGTATCTGTAACTAGAGTTTAAGCTTCTCAAGGGCAGAGATTGTCTTATTCTTTGACTTCACACACTGGCCAGCAAATAGTGTGTATCAATAGACCTTTAATTAATGGACTTGAAGAAAAATGAGCACTTTGGGGGAAAGCCCTTGAGAAAGGAAATGAACCAGTAAGTGGGTAGCAAAGCCAAGTTGAAGGAGAAGGGAGCCCTTGTACATTAAGGCTCCCTTCTGAGAACTGAAACCGGCTAGTATTTCAATGCCTCAGTAATTTCTCTTTTTTTTAAATTAAATTTCTTTATTTTTGGCTGCGTTGAGTCTTCATTGCTGCGCGCGGGCTTTCTCTAGTTGCGGCGAGCAGGGGCTACTCTCCGTTGCGGAGCATGGGCTCTAGGCGCGCGGGCTTCAGTAGTTGTGGCTCGCGGGCTCTAGAGCGCAGGCCCAGTGGCTGTGGCACCCCGCTCAGTTGCTCCACGACATGTGGCATCTTCCCTGACCAGGGCTCGAAGCCGTGTACTCCTGAATTGGCAAGCGGATTCTTAACCACCGTGCCACCAAGGAAGCCCCTACTTTCTCTTTTTAAAGAGATGTCTAGGGGTATAACCAGCGTGACTGCCGGTCGGCTGGGAGGTGAGACCTCGAGCACAGTCTGAGGTATTAGGTGGAGGTGGCGCGCCGCCCTCTGACCAACAGGGGGAGCCCTGCCAAGCGCCGGGCCCCAGGCCGCCGGCCCCGCCCCGCCCCGCGCGCCCCCAGCTCTCTGCTCTCTCCGCACTGCGCCAGCCCTCCGCCTGGCGCCACGCCGGCCACAGGCCGAGGGCTAGTCACCCGCGGGCCGGCGGCCCGGCAGCCTGGTCGCTGCGCCCCCCCGCCCTACCGCGGGACGGGTAACGGTTACGAAGCACTTTCTCCGCCGCGATTTCTGCTTAGTCATTGTCTTCCAGGAAACGACTCTTCAGTTGGGAGTTAACTCTCCCGCGGCGGCCGCAGTAGCAGGAGCCGCAGCCACCAGCGCGTCCTTCCCGGGCCGCCGCTCCGCCGCCGCCCTGCAGCCTCCCGGCCTCCCTCGGGCCCGAGCGCAGGCCGGGATCCCGCCGCGCGGGGCGAGCAGCCTCGCGCTCTGCTCTCCGGCCTCGGGCGCCGCGTCCTACTGGGGGCCTCCTTCTCCGCCTGCTGCCCCGTCGCCGCCGGGCCAGGTCAGTCGGCTGCTGCCATGGGCACCGACAGCCGCGCGGCTGGGGCGCTCCTGGCGCGGGCCAGCACCCTGCACCTGCAGACGGGGAACCTGCTGAACTGGGGCCGCCTGCGGAAGAAGTGCCCGTCCACACACAGCGAGGAGGTGAGGGTGGCTAGCGTGCCGGCGGAGACGCGGGGCTCCCGGGGTAGGCCGCGCGGGCCGGACCGGGCGGCTCCGAGAGGCGGGGAGGCGCCGGGAGGTGAGGGCGGGTGGTCGGGCTCCGGGCGCGCAGTGGTCGCGGGAGAGGCGCGCACCTGGGCTCCGCCCGCCAGAGGAGGCTGGGTCGGCTGTCGGCGTGATGTCGCATCCGAACCTACTACTGTTGGGGGCACAGCGTCTTTAAAAATTCGGCAGGTGCATCTTCACACCGAGTGCCGCCTCTGTCAGTGCTCTTGATTGTAACTTTGGTAGGAATCAGAATCCATAACATATTCTGTGTCCAGGATGCAGCTCAGTTTGTCTCTCGTTTTTTTTAAACCACCCTCACTTGTGCTATTTCTCCCAAAGATAAATACTTCTGTGTTTTATACTAGACCTTTAATTTCTCCAGGGCTGATGGTTCAATACAGCATTTTGCACGTAAATAATATTGGGTGAAATTTTCTCTCTCTTATCTCACTCAGCACGTGCTAAAGTAGTCGTTTTCAGTTTCACTGCAAACCCAGTTAAAAAAAAATGCATTTTGCCTTGGCAGTCCAATTCATGGTTAACACACACACAAACACACAAGTTTCATGAAAAGATTTTAACCCTTACTGTATGCTGTGTATTCTGATTTTTTCTCTTTAATTTTTTAAAACTTGATTTCTTAATGCAGTAATGAGTCACACCCCACAGTTTAAGAAACATCGTTCAAAAGATGAATTGTGATTTGTGTATATTACTTTGGGTGCTGCGTAAGAGGGACCCAAAACTGAAGAAACTTGAAAACGTCTGAGAAAACTTTAAGATATGATAGCATATGTAGAGAAAACATGACAGCTTGATTAGAATAGAGAGGCATGTTTTGTTTCTATATAAAGAAGAGCTTGTAGCAACCAGAGCTCTAAATTGGGATACACTACTTGAAACAGTTTAACCTCACTGAATAACGAAACTGAATAAATCACTCATTATTCAGAAAATTTGCACATTGGGTAGAGAGAGATCATTAAATTTCCTAAAAGATCTTTTCTAGTCTAATGTTTGGTTTTTGTTTTTTTAAAAATTATTCTATGATCTCTACCCGGATTTTTTGTTTCACTAGAATTTTATGAAATCAAATCTTGTTTTGAAAATGGGCCATTATAGGACTATTTTGACCAGTTATTTGTTGTTAGGGTATTTGATCATGTAGCATTTTTTAAACTCTTATACAACCCCAGATCTAATGATACACTAAATTATCATGACACTCATCTTCCATGATACTATGTGATGTGTGTATAATAAGAATGAAGAGAGCAGAGAACAAAAAAGTACAAGGTTAATATTCAGTCAATATAGATAACATATAAAAGATTAAAAATCACTAGATTTGTGATATAGTCAATGAATTTATCATATTATTTTAACAGTGGGCTGTTCCATGATTTGTCCTGACAGAAGGGAGCAAACACTCTGAAAATATACTTATCTTCATGAATTGAGAAATTCATCAGGAAAGCCTTATGCAAATTAACCATCCTTCCGGGGGAAAATTTCTAAAAATTCTCCCATGATTTGAGCCATAGCACTCCTGATAGAATTGTTAACTTCTACTTGGTCCTGTTGCCTCAATTTTTATTAATTTTTCAAAGAATATTGACTTGTAATTCTGTCTAGAATGATTATCAACTTATTTTCATCTACTGACTTAAATTTGATTACAAATTTACCTTTCATAAAGATATAGACCCTGTAAATTGGATTCATGTGGGTTATTGTGGCTAGCACATGAATTGCTGTTGTAGACTGTAAATCTTAAATAGGTGACTCTGAGCTCTTAAATTGATAAACCAGTTGTCCGTTGTAATTATCTGTACTGAAATATAAGCAATAAAGTGCTTGTGTCAGTTTTTATCATAAGCAATCATAGATCAGATAGTGAGTTCAGAAGTTTAATCTCTGTTGTTGGTATTAGGAAAGTGCTTTTGCAATTCAGGGCCGTACTTCTAGTTACTCATTTATTTTTTCATTGATTGTCCACAGAATGCAAAGCACTATGCCCTTGGTATTTGTAAGGCAGTGATTTCAAACTGCTAGTGTTGGCCCATTTGTATTATCAGTTCAGTGAGTCATGGAGAAGCGTATTATTTTTCTAACTCATAATAGAAGCCCTCAGAGTATCTGGCATATAGTATCTGGTATAAATATTGCTTTATGAATTTTTTAGACACTTTTTAAGTAGACACTTTAATGAATTAACAAAATACTATAATGTTAGTGTCAAAATTGTTTGTTTATATAAGAAAACATTGAAGACAGATCGAAGGCCTACCTAACTGTTAGGAAATGACTTAAGGACTGACTATGCAAGTTGACTTCTGCAAGATACGGATATAGTGGTTTCTAGACTTTAGAGTACATTTTGATTACTTGGATGCTTGTTAAGATGAAAGTTCTGCTGCCCTTAGAAAGTGATTCAGGAGGTCTAGGATGCGGCTCAGGAATTTGAACTTTTAATAAACACCACAGGTGAGTCTAATGTAGGAATTTCTTTGGCCACACTTAGAGAATCATTTGTTTGCCTTTGAGGAATATAGCATAGTGGTTAATGTTAATTCTAGTCAGGTTGCCTGGGCTTGAAGTTCCTCCATTTATAAACCTTATTCTTGAAAACTTTTTTTGTTCCTTTATGAATGCTTTTATGTCTCAAAAGTTTACTTAAATTTTCATTGATACAAAAATACTTTTTAAATAATTAGATTAATGCTTTAGGTCAAGAACATTTGAGAATTAAGAGTAGGATAAAAACGGGTCTAAATCAATCTTTGTTAAAGGAAGCAAAAACCTTATAGAATTAAAATTTTTGTATGGTATTTCCTATTGATATGTTCCTTTTCCTACTTAACAGACTAGTGCAGTCTTATTGTAGAAGTACAGAAAAGTGTAGCATATGATTAACAGTTTCAAAATGCATTTCTTTTGCAGCTTCGAGATTGTATCCGGAAGACCTTGAATGAGTGGAGTTCCCAAATTAGCACAGATTTGGTCAGGGTGAGTGAACTGTGAATGAAGAAATCATGTAATAAGCAGGAAATTAACTTCCTCGGGTTTGATAGGGAAGTCAAACAGGCAATTATCATGAAACTTATTGTGGTTGATTTGCTGAGGTGGGAGTCTGACCCAGTAGGCCTAAGCATGAAAGAGAAAATCTGACTCTAGTCAACTCTTCAACTAGACAGGCTACTAAGAGTCCCACCACAGTTTTCTCAAAATGCGTTTTGTTCCAGTTTATATTTGGTCTAGTAGAGGAATGACTATCAAACAATTTGGGTTAGTAGATTGCTTTGATAGGCTATGACCCAAAATATAGCCACTAAAAATAATTTTTTAAGCATCAGTTTCTTACGAAACAGTAAAGAACTGTGTTTCATTGAGTATCAGTATATGGCCATTATCATAAATGTTAATATACAAAACACCTGTCTGTAAACCACTCTTCGGAATCCAGCTTAGCCAAAGGCTTGTAACAGATTACATAGACTATTTAAAAAGTATGGAAGAGGACATATGCTGAAAATAATTGTTTCCTTGAGCATGCTGCAAGTTTGTAACTCTGTGGCTGCTAGGCAGACATTAATAAATGTCTTCTATCTGTCTCTGTTTTTCTGAAGTGACCATTCACTCTGTGCATGACTTGTAAATAGTTAATATGTGCCAGGCACTGTAATATGCTCAAGAATCATGGGAAAATCCTCACCGTTTACTTTGTTTTAATCTTGTAAATGTGAGTTAGTGTGTTTCTGATTTATGTGTACTAATATTTTATCATTTCACTCGTTAACTACTTACTGTTATGCATTGATTGGAATGGCCTTTTTTTCCATTGCATTCAGAAAAAAATATGTTTTGACTTAAAATGTTTGTGACTGATATATAGGAAGTGTTTTAACATGTCAGTATCCAGAAGGAAAATATTATTTACTTTTTATTGGTTTCTTTTCTGAGTAAAAGTGCTTACTGTGTTAGTGGTTCTAACTCCTCACATACTGCCCAATCTGCTTGTTTGTTTATTCATTTGTTTTTGATCAGACATCCCTCTGAGTATCTCATCAAAATGAGACACTTTTTCCCAGAAAATGGACACACACACACACAGCACTTTACCTTTATTTCAGGGCTTTACAAACGTTATGAAGCCCATCTAGGCCTCAGGTAAAGAACTCTATAGTTTTATGGGTTCTCTGCTTCTAAAGAGTGTTATGGACAATAGAAAATATATAGCTAATCAGAAACACTAATTTTATATTTATTGTAAATATCATGTGTTTATTATAGGAGTTTCCAGATGTCTTGGAATGTACTGTATCTCATGCAGTAGAAAAGATAAATCCCGATGAAAGAGAAGAAATGAAAGTTTCTGGTAAAGTCCAGCCTTTACAGTTCATTTTGTTATACGGTGGATGATAGTGAGGTTTTGTCAGGCATGGGACTAAACCTTTCCTTACTTCTGGTAATGAGTAACTCAGTCACTAAGTGTGGGCATGGAGATTTTTTTATAACATAATTTTAAAGTCAGCTTTAAAAAGAGAGTTATAGGAGGTCACTGTTGGCTACTTCAATGGAGTCAGAATAGAACTTCACCTCTTCATGATGTTCTCATTAATTTATTTGTAGGACATCAGAGCAGTAGGAAGAGTAAGGTGTAGGAAATGGAAAGAATAAAGGGAAGACTTAAGAGCATTGTCCACCTAAAGCCAGCATAAACCCTCCTTTCCTGGTGTGATACTGCTAAGCAATGGCTGAGGTTGCCTGGGAGCAGAGAAAGAAGTCTTGGCAACAAGTTGCATGAAGAGAAATCAAATATATACTCTACCCATTCAACAAAGGTGAAATGACTCCTCCTTTCCAGAGATAGTGCTAAGCTCAAGGAATTAAGATGTTCTTGTCCTCAGCTTACAGTCAGCATAACATAGTCATTAAATGCTTGAGCTTAACTAAATTGAAATTCCTGGATGTGCAGATTACTGACTGATATAATCTAGGGCTAACATGATTTAACCTCTCTGAGCTCAGTTTCCTTATCTATAAAATGCGGATACACCTGTTTCACAGGCTTCTTTGTAAGTTAGATGAAATAACAAAAGAAGCACTTAGCATGGTGCTTGGCACAAGTAAGTGCCAGGTAGCTGTTATTTATTACCATTTGTGGTTGTGTTGTGGTTGTTATTTTATTATTACTCTTATTAGGATGAACATGTAAGATGAGATAGGGCATTGTCTTTTGACTCTAATAATAATAACTACCATTTGTTGAATCTTGCTTTATACCAAGCACTGTACTTGACACTTTATGGTTATATTTCTTCATATAATTTTCAAAACAATTCTGCAGGGTAGGTTTATTATCCCCATTGCACAAGTGACATTAAATAACTTGAAAGTTGTTATACAGCAAGTAAGTGGTTGAACCAGGAATCCATCGAGGTATGCCTGACTACAAAACCCATTTCTTTCTGTTAATTTCACATTATTATTTGTATGGGAAAGGACATCAGAGCAACATTGCTCTGTGGTTGATTGCAGTTCATCATGGTGTAGATCCATCTTGGAGCTCCTACAAGTTGTCCTCAGTTCCTGGAAGGCTTGAGGTTTTTGATAAGTATCAAGAGCTTTCCTCTCTTCACCTACCTAAAAATGCCTCATCTTTCAGAGAGAGGAGACCATTTCAAATGGCACAAATTCATGGCCAGAGGGACAGTGATGGTGAGGGTGTTCACAGAGTATAATTACAGGAGCTAAGGCTGGAGCAAAGTGGTGAAGATTGACTCTTACCGGTAAGGAAGTTGTGATGGCTTTTACATAGAGAAGTAACATGAGGAAAGCAATGTTTTAGGAAGATTATCTAGCAGTAGAAAGGAAATGACAAATATAAGAAATGTTGTACAAGGAAAATTTGTTGTATATGTTGAATGCCAGGCACTTTACATAAGGGTGTTTCATTAACCCTGTTTTCTCTCCATTCCCCTTTCTGATTTTCCTCTTTGCTTTCCTATTACTCCACCTATTTGTTGAGTAAATTTAGATTTTTGAACAGTGATTTTACATAAAGTAAATATATACATATAAAGCTGAGTTGAAATCAAGCCAAAGCCTCAATTTCATAAATATGAAAAACTACTCAACTTTCCTGGTAAGCAAAGAAATGCCAATTAATGTGGTTCTGGGCAGGTATATTTTGTACTTATCAAATTAGCAAATATATATATATGTTTGGTTTTGTTTTGTTTAATAGCATCCTATATTGTTAGGAGAGCAACTCCTAACTTTTAGTGCTCTGGTAAACTGGTACAAATCTTTTTTATAAAATAGGAGGTAAATAAAATAGAACACGAACTCACAAAAAACAGATCCTATTCTTTGACTCGTAATCACATTTCTGATGGTTTGTCCTTGGGAAATGCTTCAGGCATAAAGTTGAAAAAAAGTTAGCATAGATGTTTATTTCAGTAACAAAAAACTGGAACTAATCTGAAAGTCCAAAAAGTAGGAAATCATTGAGTAAATTATACCCTATCAAAATTACAGAATAATGTTCACCATTAAAACTGAGTTTGTAAAATTATTCATTAAAAATACAGAGTACATGGCTTCCCTGGTGGCGCAGTGGTTGAGAGTCCGTCTGCCGATGCAGGGGGCGCGGGTTCGTGCCCCGGTCCGGGAGGATCCCACATGCCACGGAGCGGCTGGGCCCGTGAGCCATGGCCGCTGAGCCTGCGCGTCCGGAGCCTGTGCTCCCCAACGGGAGAGGCTACCCCAGTGAGAGGCCCGCATACCGCAAAACAAACAAACAAACAGAGTACAAGGAATTCCCTGGCAACTCTGTGCTTTTACTGCTGAGGGTCCGGGTTCAATCCCTGGTTGGCAAACTAAGATCCGGCAAGCCATGCGGCCAAAAAAAAAGAAAAGAAAAATCCAGAGTACATAAAAATCTAAACAGTAATTGCTTTTGGTGATGAGACTATTGGTAGAGTTTTTTTTGTTTGGCTGGGTTTTTTTTTTCCCCTACTCCTATAGGTTTTCCTCATTTCTAGAGTGAATACATTACTGTTATGATTTTTTAAAAATTAAGATAATACTGCGTAGAGATGTAAAAATATTTGTTACATAAGGGTAAACCAAGTATGTGGAAGTAGAAAATATATACTCTGCTTTATATGACCAAGAACTTGAAGGTAATGTCATCTAAAAATGAAAATGATTGTATTCAACATTAGGAAGGTAGCATTGTGGAGTGTTTGTTTTTGGTTTTTTGGTTTTTTTTTTTTTTTCAATTTTCTTCTCATTATAAGCAATTCTAATTTAGGCTTTATATAGACTTTATTGGAGAAAATAATATGCTCCATTAATGTTTAATTCATAAAAATATACATTTTGAATAAGTTTCTATATTTATCTGCCCTGCCTTCTAATAAAGGGGAAATTAATATTTGCTTTTTTGTTTTGACAATCAGATTATTGTTGGCAACTAGCATATAATTTTAAAATTACAGTGGAAATATACTTTTAGGTCTTAAAATGAAAACTATAAAACAATGCAACTAGGAAAGGAAAAAATTCATTCAGGATTATCTGTCATCTTAGTATTTTAGCAGTATTACTACTATGTAGTAGAATGTTACTCAAATATAGTAATCTGTTTTGCTTTCTTTGTCACCCAGCAAAACTGTTCATTGTAGGATCAAACTCTTCATCATCAACTAGAAATGCAGTTGACATGGGTAAGCAAAATTTCAACTTTATTTTCATGTGGACTTTAAATTAGTGTAGGTGTATTAGTTATGTCTTGTGTTCAGGTCCAGGTAAAAAAGAAAATGAGCTCATTGCAATTTTATCTTTTAAAGTTCTAGCCTAATTTGTTAAGGCTTCTGTAGAATCACGTCAACTTATGTAAGGTCATATTTTGATATATAAAAGGAATGTAAAAGATGTAACATAATTAAATGTTAACTATATGTTTAGAGATAGAAATTCTCCTTAATCATATTCTTAACTCTTTTAGTACTACAGGTGAAATATCAAAAGAATAACAACAACAGAAACAAGCATTTTAATCTATTTTCAGCACTTGGTTAGGTTACTATGGCATTATAGTTATTCAGTGTTTTTTATTTTAAAATATCTTCCAGTATTTATATACATTGAACAGTTAACTAAATAGCTCTTTTTTTTAACATCTTTATTGGAGTATAATTGCTTTACAATGGTGTGTTAGTTTCTGCTTTACAACAAAGTGAATCAGTTATACATATACATACGTTCCCATATCTCTTCCCTCTTGCGTCTCCCTCCCTCCCACCCTCCCTATCCCACCCCTCTAGGTAGTCACAAACCACCTAGCTGATCTCCCTGTGCCATGCCGCTGCTTCCCACTAGCTATCCACCCTATGTTTGGTAGTGTATATATGTCCATGCCACTCTCTCACTTCGTCTCAGCTTACCCGTCCCCCTCCCCATATACTCAAGTCCATGAATAGCTCTTTAATATAACTATGGAGTGAACAATAATCATTAAAAATAAACTCTTAAAATTATTTTTATAAAAATTAAGAGATTATCTACATCTATAAACATAGATTAATGTATAGGTTAAGACCATAAATTCAGTCTTTCACTCAGAGTCTCAAGCTTATTCTTTGCTATGACTATCAATTACAGACTATTAGGTCAGAAGCTACCAAAAAGTCCTGGGGCCTAGGAAACAAGGAGGCCTGTTCCTCAGGAAGAGGAACCTGTAGTAGTTGTGAGTTTCCCCAGGAATGAGGCAGGTCAAAGAAACCCACATGTCTGCCACATAGACCAAGTAGATGAATGGGCACTTTATACTTTTTTAAAAGATGGAAATGTTCTAAATGACAGGTAAATTATGAAACCTAATGAAATAATCTGTTATGTAGAATACTAGTGAACTATATGGACAGAATTCAGTGGGGTACTTAAAGGACATTAGAAGCGACTTGTTTTTATTATGTAACAAACGTTTATCCTCTTTGTGTTTTCCTTCACATCAGCCTGTTCAGTCCTTGGAGTTGCACAGCTGGATTCTGTGATCATTGCTTCACCTCCTATTGAAGATGGTGTTAATCTTTCCTTGGAGCATTTGCAGCCTTACTGGGAAGAATTACAAAACTTAGTCCACAGCAAAAAGATTGTTGCTATAGGTACCTCTGATCTGGACAAAACCCAGTTGGAACAGCTATATCAGTGGGCACAGGTAAAAGATATCTAGATCACGAGCACTCCAGGAGGAGCCTGTCTTTTACAGTCTTTGCTGCATCCCATTAAACATCATGCACATAGTGGACACCACTGTGGGGTGACTGTTCCAAATATGGGAGTTTTGAAGCAGGCTTTGACAAAAACACTAGAAAGTGTGTGTTGAAGCATTCATAGCCAAATGAATTAAGGCTCTTTCCTTCAGTTTTAATTATGTGATAAAAATATTATGTTTTCCTTTAGGTTTTATTAGTCCATGGTTCTAATTTCCTAAGTGAGAGAATATCATATATAACAAATATTTTGCTCTGTTATTTAAGGATATATAAGACCTTCTGTTCACACAACTTGATGTGGAGTAGGAGTCATAAATTAATCACTGCCACTCTCTAGCCTAATAACCTATAAAATTATTAGGGAAGTTGCTTACAAGTAGTTTACTCTCTGTATTTTTCTTTATTCCTTTTCATTTATCCCCAGCCTTTTCATTTTCTTATGGGCAGGAAGACCCTAGAGAAAAGTTGCCCTTTGTCCCTTTGGCTTGGTGATAGCCAGAATGTGGCTAAGATCCTGTTGGAGAGACTTAGATGATGTGAAATGTATCTATAAATTAACTAGAGCATCTATTAGAAATTACCTGATTCTTCTCTTTTTCAAATGTCTGATTAATAACCATATTGTATACTTCAACATTAAACATACTTATCATTTGTATTTGATCCTCTATCTTTAAGACATATTTCCTTTGTAGGTGGAACCATACCACTTAGAATCATGTTAGTTTCCAAGGCAGATGTATTAGATGGCAGGTTCAAGCATGAGACTTTTTTAATAGTGTAGTAATATATTGGCTTTTTCCCCCTTGTAGAGCTATTTTTCCTTCCTCTGTTACCACTGAGTCAGAACAGCATACATTAATAAATATATACATGTAAAAGTATTTTATAAACTTTAAGTACTGTAGAATGTGATATTTCATATGATCTAAAATTGAATCCTTTTATTGCTTTCTACTTTTTGTAGTACTTAATTTAGTGGAGATGTCATTTTTTTTTTTTTTCTACTTCTAGGTAAAACCAAATAGTAACCAAGTTAATCTTGCCTCCTGCTGTGTGATGCCACCCGATTTGACTGCATTTGCTAAACAATTTGACATACAGCTGTTGACTCATAATGATCCAAAAGGTAAGACTGAGATTTTCATTTATAGAGATTGATCATGAGCTTTTATCTTATAAGAAGCTACTTGTTAACATTTAATTTTTAATTGTGTACAGTGATAAAGGTACAATGCTGTCACCTAGAACTATTCTTAATAGTTAGTTCAAAACATATATGCCTTTATTTTAGTTTCAGAAAGCTTTAATTTTTTGTCTTTGTACCAATGGGAAAAGAAGTGAAGGGCTCATTTCCTGAACATCCAGTCTGCTGAGGTTTATAAATATTAAGCTACACAGAAAAGATCTTGTAAGATATTCTAAATAGTGTCACATATAATATTGTCTAGTATAGCAAAGATTGCGCCAAAGGGCCACTTAATTTAAAAGGATAAATATCTGGGAAAAGAAGCAGATAAAATTCAATTTGAAACTTAAGCATCTTAGGATAGGTATTTGATTAGGTATTTTATTAATCATTAATATCAAGACATATGCTTGATGTTAATCAGAAACATTTGATTAATGAGAATGGCTTGTCTGCCTTTTGTAGAATAATTTTTATCAACATTTTACAAGATAACTTGGAAAGCTGGGAAGATAATATTTTACACTTTATTAGCAGTCTGCTCCATTTTTGTTTTTTCACAGTTTCTTAGGGAGCAGAGGTAAATATACTAAGCATATTTTACTTACTAAATATACAGGCTCTATGAAACAGTATTTTTGGTAGAGTTAAGTGAGAGATATCTTGTGAAAGTTTTAAATTTCCATGACATTTTTGTAGAAGTTCTAGTTTAATAAAAATTGGAGGCAATTACATTTTATAGGTGATTCCTGGAGAAAAACATTCAGTTTTTACTTTCATTTCTAAAAAGATGGCATTATATAGGTGGTTTGATTCAATTTATTTTTAGGATGCTTATGGATAACCTCTTAAGACTTCATACCTTATTAGCAGTCTGCCTCACCCTCTTTTTTTTCCTGTTTTGTAGGAAGTGGAGGAGGAGTTTTGATATGCTTTCTCAAATGCTAGGCATCATGCTAAATGTCTCAGAGAGATTATCTGTAATCCTTACAGCAGCTGAAACTAGACACTTTATGGATGAAGAAATAGAGCCTTAGAGTTAAGAAACTACCCAAGGTCACCCAGCTGGCATAGGGCAAAGTTTGAACTTAGATCTAGGTCCTGGCTGAATTTAGAGCCTTTTCCCCACCATACTGTACTGTCTCTCTGACTTGAAACATTAGTATTGTAGTATTTCAGACTGAAACTGTACTTTCTTATCAGTTTCCATTTAAATCATACCAGAATAGAACATAGGGACTTTTCCCCTCCAGCAGAGCTTTCACACATGAGTAATTAGATTCATTTTTTTAAAAAGGGTCATTTTAGTGAAAATCTAACAAAGAATTGCTGTGCTGATTTGTTCTAAAATATAAACCATTGAAATTTTAACTTTCTATACGTTGGCAAATAATATATCATTTTTCTGTTTACTTGTGGGGACTCTTCCAACTGTAATTGTTACCAACAGCTGATGGGTGGTCCTGTACCCCCTTCTACCTCCACCTGAAAAACACTCTATCCTTTTTCCAGTAGGAAAGGAAATAGGAAAAGACTAAGGTGTCTAGTATTTTATTTCCACGTTATCTAAATGTGGGTATGTGGATTATGTGCTAATACATCATTGTTATGGAAAAATATATTGCACATGTGTATGAAAAGAGAGATTTAATCCTTTGGGGGGAAGTATGTTTTTGTTTTACTGGTGTAATTTGACATTTGGATGTCTTTTTAATTTTAATTCTAAACCCTTTAATTAGAATTTATAGTCTGATCCTGCATATACTATAGATGGATCTTCAGACAATTTGATCTGTAATGAAGCAATTCTCTTAAAAGTTTTGTCATCTTTACTGATTCTAAAGAGTTAACATAGTTGAATTAAAAGTATGTAGCTAATGAATAGTATAGTTCTCTGACTTTGTGTCAGATTTATTTTTTAAGCGATCAAGTTGTAAAACATTTAACTCTGCTTGTCATCTAAAATAGAATCTTGTTTATAAGTCACCTAAAGGGCTTCCTCTGTTCTAAAATTACCCTTTTTCTTCTGAAAGGTTCATTTTCCATTATTCTTTGTCCTAGAAGTTGTGGTAATAGTTTAACTACAGTCAGGGTAAAATTGTGAAGTAGGTGATTCTGACTTTGGAACGTTCCCGTTTTTATTTGCCTTCCTCCTCTCACCATTCCCATTAAATCTAATCTATATTATGCCGCATTCCCTCAGGGTTAGACAATCTGGTAAACAAATCCATGTTAATGTTACTTTTCCAAGAGCTATTTGCATTTCATTTATTAAAACTACCATTTACTAGCTGTGTGACCTTGGGCAAGTTATCTAATTTCTCTGTGTCAGTTTCCCCCTGTGAAGGGAAATAATATTACCTATCTCTTGGGTTAACATGTGGATTAAAAGAGTTAATAAAGTACTCTGAAAAGTGGCTGGCACATGACAATAGCTAATATGTACTGAGAGTTTACTATTGATGTTATTCAAATATCATGGCAGTTCATTTTAGGGCAGGTTCTTTGGCATTCCCAAATCATATTGTATAGATGGTCACCTAATCCTTATCTATAGGGTTGGTTCTGACCCCAGTGGAATCTTTCCATATTGACTGATTCATTCAAAAGACATTTGAGCACCTACTATGTGCCAGGCATTGTTCTAAGTACTAGAAATACAGCACCAAGTCAAAAATCTCAACCCTCATGGAAATTATATTCTGATGGGATGAGACACAAATTAAGATAAATGTTGTATGTGATAAATGGTGGTGTATGCTATGGAGAAAAGTTGGCTGAGGGAGGAAAGAGTGCCCAGGTTAGGGGTTGTTGGTTTATATAGGGTGGCTGGGGAGGCCTCTCTGCTAGGTTACATTAATCAGAGACCTGCAGGAAGGGAGAGAGCCATGTGGGTATCTGGAAGAAGAGTGCTCAGGGAAGAGGGAGCAGCTGATTTAAAGGCCCCAGGATGGGAATATGTTTGAGGATTTCAGGATACAGCTGTGAGGCCAGTGTGGCTGGAGAAGAGGAAGTGCGGAGGGGAGTGGCAGGTCAGAGCAATGGTAGAGGGCTTAGGTATAAATGTGGCATTAGAAAATAATAATTCATCAAGGAGTTGCTGATTAAAAGATAACCACTGGGAAAGATGTTTTAAATGATTGCTGGTGCTAGTGAGGATATGGTAAGATTGGCACTCCAATATTATCTATTAAGTGTAAAGTACAGTCTTTCTGGAAAGCAACTGGCAATATACTATGTATCAAGCCTTCAGAAAATGTACTTTGACCTTGTCGTTCCATAGCCAGGCATGCATTTTAAGGATGTTCATTAAGTATTATTTTTATTAGAAAAATATTAGGAAAAACCTAATTTTTTGACCAACAATAAGAAAATGTATAAATTATATCTATAAAATGTAATGTTGGGAGAATCATTAAAAATGCTTTCACAGAATATTTAATTACCTGGGAAAATATTCATAATATAAGTGAAAAAAATAAGCAAATTAAGCTATAACTACAGTATGATTTCTAGTTTTTAAGATATGGATAGATACATACATATATACATAAATATATACAGAAAAATAGTTGGATGGAAATACATGGCAATGGAAATGGTCCATCTTTGGTTGATAGGATTATGGGTAACTTTTTCTCCTTCCTTGTACTTTCCTGTATTGTCCCTGGCTGTACATTAGAATCACCTAGAGATCTTCAAAAAATACAAATATCCAGGCTCCACTCACCAGAAATTATGAATTAAACTGGCTGGGTTACAAGTATAGATACTTTCTAAAGAACTGTCTGGGTCTTTCTGATATTCTGGTTCAGATTCATAGCACACATTAAGGATAAGTATAATTTATATTCAGTTTTGAGGTGTTTCTTTTGTTGTATTTAAATGCTTACCTACATAGTAAAGTGCTTTTGTTTTCAAGTTTAACAGTTTGGGTTTTTATTTGTTGTTTGTTTGTTTTAAGAACTGCTTTCTGAAGCAAGTTTCCAAGAAGCACTTCAGGAAAGCATCCCTGACATTCAAGCACATGAGTGGGTGCCACTGTGGCTACTGCGATATTCAGTCATTGTTAAAAGTAGAGGAATTATCAAATCAAAAGGCTACATCTTACAAGCTAAAAGAAAGGGTTTTTAACTACGATTTAGGATCATAACCTACTGACCTGTATTTTCCTTGAATATAAGATAAAATTGAGATGTGTAAAAATCTAATTACTGCCTGTAAATGTGTCATTGAGGCAGATATTCTTTAGTTATATTTGACAATATGTTATCTGTCAAGTTTGAATACGTCTCTTGCTTCCAAGTCAGTTCACTCACATGAACCACTATATTGTTTTCATTAAACTATTGTTTTCTAATTGAAATTGTCTATAAAGAAGATACTTGCAATATATTTTTCCTTTATTTTTATGAGAGTAGAAATCAAGAAAATTTGTTGTTAGATATATTTTGGCCTAGGCATCAGGGTAATATATATACATATTTTTTATTTCTAAAAAATTCGTTAATTGCTTCTTACTCTACAGTATAACTAAGCAATTTAATTACAGTTGTTAAAACAAATACTGGAAGATATTTTTCCTGTCATTGATAAGATGATTATATCTCAGAGTAACTGGAATAGCTGGGATCTACTAGTAGTGTAAATAAAAGTCCTTTCTTCAATATGTGAATGGAAGCTTAAATTTTTTTATTTGTCCTTGCTTGCAGTTTACCTGTAATTTTTAACCTATATTCTTGTGCCATATTTGCTCTTGCTGTTATTACAAAGACAAACCAAAGTAAATATGTAAAGGAGACTAGGAGCTTTGAAATTATTGTTTGGGGGTTTTATAAAAGCAACTATTGTTACCTCCAGATTCTTTTTAATTCTCGATCTGTCCTTAATATTTTGCTACTCATTCAAAAATATTCAATAAGTACTGAGCACTTACCATGTGCTGGACACTGTGGGTTCTGGAGAGAGGAGGGAGCACAGGGATTAAGAATCAGTTGAGTAAAATATGCAGTACTTGTTCCCCACTAGTAACTGACTACAAGGGACTAAAAGCCAAAAAAGGGGTGAAAAAAATCTTTAATTCAGAATCATGTTGTCTATTTAGATAACTTTGAGACATGGTCTTAACTGTTTAAAATCAAAACAATATAACCCAAACTTTAAAGCTAAAAGAGACTGTAGATCATTTAGTATAATTCCTCATTAGTTTAAGAACCAGAAAATAGCAAATAAATAAGCTGTGACCTTTTTGGTATATACTATAGGTCTTTGTAATTCTATAAATTTGTATCTGTAACCCAAAAATAGTTTGAAAAATTCTTTAAAAATCTCTTGTATCTCAATTAATACTTTTAAACCATGTATTTTAATACATGGTTTATAAAACTAAGATAATTATATATATATATAGACACACACACATATATAACATACACACACATATATGTAACTAGTGTATAAAACTAATTTTGCCCAAGTTTTTTCAACTTAGGGAAAAGATCTGTGGTTCCATATTCAAAATAAATACACTAAAAATTGATAAATAAACAAATAAGACTCTTTTCCTGTTCTAAGTAAGGTTTTGTGGTTTACTAGTTGGATAATTTGATCATTAGAATTGCAATGTGAAATCAGCTGATTTACCTGCTAAAACTTTAGACTTTGAGCTTCCTAAAGCCTTATGTATAGCCTTTATATTAATTGTATGTAATGTTATTAAATGTATATAGTTAACTTTTAATTTGGAAATGTACAACATTTTTTCATGTAATGTAAGTCTTTAAACAAATGCTCATTTTAATTTAAGCCTATACAGTGAATTGGCCAAGATATTTTAAGAGGGCACTTTAATATCACAGTTATTGTTTTTTAAAACCCTGGACTTAGAAAAATGGATTGTTTGAAAGGTCATTCTGAAAATAGAAAAAAACGTATGTTGCTAATACATCCAACTCTTGACAAAGTAGCAAGATTATAGATTGATTTTGTGAAGGGGATCATGTGTGGCTTTTTTAAATGAATTTTTTGTTTGTTTCGCTTCTATACCTTTAATTTCTATTATTGAATAACCTTTTCTTTAAAAAACTGATTTTTTTAAAGGCTTTATCGTCTCTAAGCTGATATTCACTTCTTTTTTTGGTGAACTGTCAGAATATAGTGAATGCTTTTCAAGTATTTAGGGACTTAATGTTTAAAAAGCCATAAAATAGAGTGATAATACTACCAAATAATTGCTTAAAGCTGAAAGCTAAGTTAACAATAGTGTATATAACAGATATGTTTTCTGGGGAGATGTGTATCCAGTGACCCAAGGTGTAAGTTTTTATTCCAGTAAATATGACAAGGAGCTGCAGCTTGTTATTACATGTCCAAAATACACTGGAGCCTTACTTTAACACAATGTACTGTAACTTGGAATTTTTTCTGTGATGAGTCTGTTTTGAATTCTCGTCTAAGAAACCGTAGTCAACAAAAGGACCAAGGTGTCTTACAAAATATGTTCTCATGGTGTACATTATGAAGACCACATTGTGCCAGTATGATAATAGAGAATTAATTTAGGAATAGCCAGTGCTAGAACTTGAATCACAAATAATAGCTCATAATTTTTCCATTCACGGGAAAGATCATTTTAGACAGCTGTGTGAAATGGAAAATGAAGTTATTCTATTTTAAATGAATGATTCAAACTTCCCTACTAGAGCCAAGTAGTAACTGAAATAGGATCTTGATTTTCAGTGATAAAGGTCTGTCTTAATTATGTTTCTTTTTAGAGCAGATTTTCTTTCTGACTTTTCCACCCAGATTCAGTATTTGGGAATGTAAGCAGTTGATATATATATTGTGTGTGTATATATATAGTATATTGGCTGACAATTCATCTTTCTGCCAAATGTACATTTAGAGAAATTTGAAGTTGTAATGAGAATTTAGTCCATTTGTGTTTTCATACTCAAATATACCAACTTATGATTCCAAATCTATTTTTTTTTCCAAATCTATTTTTTTCAAAGTTCCTAACATATCAGAACTTGTACCTGTCATTTTCCCATAATGTTGGTGGCAGGATATGTCAGTTTTATTTTTTAAAAATATGTACTATAATTTTTATTAATTTTTTAATAGTTTTCAGAGTTAGAAATATACTTAGGAGGGGAAAATGTTTTAATTAGATAATTCTACTCTTATGTGTCTTTAGTAGTGTACTCTAAAATGAAGGCAAAATATAAAGCATTATTAAATGATTATAAGTTTTTAATTTTACCTATTTATGAATTTAAATTGTGAGTTGTATATTTTTTAATTGAGTTGTTTCAATAGTTGTAAGCATCTTGGAACATTATATTGGTTTTGAACTATTTCAAACTGAGTATGGTTTGAAAATAAATTATGAAAAATAATTAAATACCAACCCATAAAGTTATTCATATATTCATTCAACAAAGACATATTGAATTCCTACTATGTGCCAGGCAGTGTGCAAGGTGTTGGCAGACAGAAACAGAGATGAAAACAGCCCTATCTTCAAGGAGCAGATAAGTGTATTTTGGGGGTGAGAGAGATCTGTACATGAACAAGAGCAATAAAGGGCTGCATTTGTTAATGACAGAAGCAGTGAAAAGGGAGTGGGGTCATGTGGAAGGAATGGGACTGCTGGGAAGTAGGATAAGGATGAGAAAGGCTCCCCTGCAGGAACTAGCCTCAGAGTAGGATCATAAGATGGGGTGGGGATATGCCTGGTTTGTAAATACACTGATATTGAATAATGAACAGTTTATATGTAAACTTCAGAAATCGTGTGAAAACACTTTCTTCAAGAGCTTGTTCTTATCAGATAGAAGGGAATGGCTTCTAGTGAGACAAGAGTAGGTAAGGTTTGAAAAGTCACATTTTATAAAAGAGAGACAGAAACTTGCCCCAGTCCCCTAAACATATTAGGATATAGCTTATGTAGTTTCACTACCAGAAAAGTCAAACAAAACCTTAATATGTATCCCTCAGCAATGAATAAATGTATAAAATGTCATACAAGATTTCGGTTTGTGTTTTGGTCCATTATTTTAAGAAGGTTCATGTTTTACAATAAGCATTATTTATTTGGACTCAGCTCTGTTTCCTCTGTTTCTTTGCTCACTGTTTATTCTTGCCCCCTACCCCATTTACATTTACTTTTTTCTTAAGTATATCCTTAGTAATTCTTTCACTGAAGGTCTTTGGGCAGTAAACCTCCTAGGTCTTGTTTGTCTGAAAATGTCTTTATTTTATTAACAGTCTTAAATCATCATTTGACATTATAGAATTCTAAGTTTACAAACACTTGCCCTCAGCATCTTGAAGATAACATTCTATTGATTTCCAGCATTTATACTCTTGCTAATGAAAACCTGGATTTTCTTCCCTAGAAATAATGTTTTTCCCTCTGGTCACGTTTTTTTCATTTGAAGTATTCTATTCATTTTTATGTGTATGGAATTAGAATAAAGAAAGAAAATGAAAACTGGCTTCTGAGTTTTCTGATAACACCAAAAAAGTAATCATAAAGGAAAATATCAATAGCCAGATTTAATCAAAATTAAAATCTTCTGTTCTTCAAAATACACTTAAGAAAACAGTGTATTTTGAAAATGTGAAAATGTGAGCCACAGACTGGGATGAAATACTTGTAATAAATATTTCTTATGAAAAATAAATTGGACATAATCAAATTTTTAAAATTGCACTTCAAAAACACCATCAAGATAAACCATGGTGGAAAAGAATGTGAAAAAGAATGTATATATATATTTATATATATAACTGAATCACACTTTGCTGTGCAGTAGAAATTAATACAACACTGTAAATCAACTATGCTTCAATGAAATAATTTTTTTTTAAATTTCAGAAACACCATCGAGAAAGTCAAAAGTCAACCCATAAAATAGGATAACATATTTGAAAATCATATATCTGATAAGAATCTTGTATCTAGAATGTGTAAAGAACTCTTACAGCTTAAGACAACCCAATAAAAAGTAGGCAAAATGTTAGAGCCAGGGCTTCCCTGGTGGCACAGTCGTTGAGAGTCCGCCTGCCGATGCAGGGGACGCAGGTTTGTGACCCGGTCCGGGAAGATCCCACATACCGCGGAGCGGCTGGGCCCGTGAGCCATGGCCGCTGAGCCTGCTCGTCCGGAGCCTGTGCTCCGCAACGCAAGAGGCCACAACAGTGAGAGGCCTGCGTACCGAAAAAAAAAAAGCATATTTTTCTCCAAAGAAGACACGAATAGTCAATAAGAATATACAACAGGTTCAACATCATTAGTCATCAGGGAAATGCCAATTAAAACCACAATGAAATATCACTAAAATAGCTAAAATTTTAAAAAACTGACAGTACCAAGTGGCAGCAAGGATGTGGAGGAAGCAACTCATAGTGCTGTTGGGACTGTAAAATGGTATCAATACAATCACTTGGGATTTCTTACAAAATTAAATATACATGTACCATGTGACTGAGCAATTCAACTTCTAGGTATTTACTCAAGAGAAATCGTACATCTGAAATAGCCATATATGAATGTTTATAGCACTTTCTTCATAATAGCTGAAAACTGGAAACAACCCACATGTTTATCAGCAGTTGAATGGACAGTTGAAGTATAATCAGCAATAAAAAATAACTACTGGTATACAAAGTAACATGGATGAGTCTCAGAAATACAGTGAGTGAAAGAAGCTAGACATGAAAATACATAATTTCCTTTACATGAAATTTTTAGAACAGACAAAATTAATACTGACTGTATTATCTGTTGCTGCATCTGGGTACCTCAAGGCTTCTCAGAATGTTGCAGTCAGGGTCATCTGGGACTCCAGTCTCTCCTGTGCGCTTGATTGAGGTTGGTCTACTTCCAAGCTCACTCGTGAAGTTGTTGGCCTCCCTCACTTCCTTGCCACATGGCCCTCCCCGTAGGGCAGCTCATAAAAAGCACAGAGTGAACAAGTGAGAAACCACAAGATGGAAGCCAGCTTTTTTTGTAACCTAATCTTGAAAGTGACACCCATCACTTTTGTTACATTCTTTTCATTATAAGTCACTAGGCCTAGCCCATACTCAAGGGCATGAAGACCAGAGGATAGGATCATTGGAGACCATCTTACCCATCAAACTTAATTTAAAAGTAATGTTTTGTATGTAATAATGCAAAATGTACTTTTAGAAGGCTTATGCACTAAAACGTTCATCTTTTGGTTAATGCCTAAAATTCCAGAGAGAGAGTCAACCCTACAATTTAAGAGTTTTAGTTAGTAAAATATAGACAATCATGGGAGAGTTTCCCTTTGGGCCTGTGTAATAATTACTGTGTTTTTATACTGTATTTTCCCCAAATCCACTTCGGGTAAAGAAGAGAGCAGGTAAAGAAGGTAGAGATAGGGAAACATGGCAGACCTGGTAAGCTCGCATAAAATAAAAACAATACTTTGCAGTTTTGCCCCTGATCAGCAGACCAGCTCAGTCTTCTTATATTATGAATATGTACTAACATTTTAATCTTAGTATTTAATGTTTGTTTTTTGAACTTTTTAGATTGTAAATATTTGGGAGTGGTTTTTTTGTTTCGTGTTAAAGGGGCCATGCTTGTAAGTGAACAGTACACACTGGTGTTCTAATACTCTCCCAATTTTCTACACCCACTCCTGTGATCTTAATTTCTATTTTCATGCATTTGCTCATGTTAAAGTTGTCATATATATTAAATGAGTTAATGCATGTAAAGCACTTAGTACCCAGCATACAGTAAGTGCTCTACTATTACTATGATTGATGCTGTTGTCCTCTGCTGCTTTGATCTCCACTACCCACCTGCAGTTGCTTCATCTTCCTTCCTCTACACCACTCTACCTCCTCTTCAAATTTAGCCTGTCTTCTGTTCTTTCTCTTACCTACTCTCATTGCTACTTGGCCCTACTAAAACTCCTTCTTTTTGCTCCTTACCACATTCCCCTTGACAGTCAATCTAAACTGTTTTCATTCTTCTGAGCAGATGAATCACCTTCTTCTTACAGAGATTGTTATCTACCTCAAATCCCCTCCTCTTCTCCCCGCTTTAATTTCCCTGCATTTATAGTCTCTCTGCTTCAATTATCAACTCTTCCCTCTTGCCTCAAAGGAAGGAGCATTCTTTTGTGGCTAACTCCTCCATCTCCATTTTTTAATTCCGTTCTTTAGTTGGGATTAGGCTTGCTGCAAAACACAGAAAACCCCCAAATAACTGGTTTTAAAAGAGGTGTTTTTCTCAGGTGAAACAGCTCTAAAATTAGGCTATTTAGAACTGATACAGCAGTTCCACAACTTGTCAGAAACTCAGTTTTTTTCTTTGCTACTGCTCTGCCATCCTTAAAGCATGGCCCTCATCTTCATGGCACAAGCTTGCTGCTTGAAAACCAGGGAACACAACTTTCCACAAAGTGAAATGAAGTTAAAGAAGGCAAGGAGGACCTCCTCTCTTTTAAGATGTCCCTAGAGAACTACACAACACTTAATTGATCCGTAATTAGTCCAAACCTAGCTGTATCTGGCTGCAAGAGAAACTATGAAAGGAGCTATTTAGCTGAATGGCAGTGTGCCCACTGAAAATTCTGTACTTTGTGACTTTAAGAAAAAAAAAATTGGTTTTCTGTTCTAAAGTAAGGGAGAAGAGATTTGATGAGGCACTCATTCTCATCTCCAACTACTGTTTACTTACTTCCTCAATCCCTTTCCATTACCCTCAAACATATCCTAGCTCTCCACCCTTTATCCTAAAAGAAAAATCAGTGTCTCTTGATTCTAGTCATTCTCTTCCTTTCACTGCAAAACCTTTTTAAAAATCTCTCTCCTTTACAATTTAACATTTCTTCTATTCTGCTTATTCCCAATTCCTACTCACCATTGCACTTTTAAATTATATAGCTTCCTGTATAATTATATAGCTTATATTATTATTATATTATTATTATTATATATTATTATATATAATTATATAGCTTCCTATATAAATAGCTTCCTATATAATACCTAGCCCCCGAATTCCTGGGCATTTAACATATACATCTTTTAACCTGAACCACGTCTTTAAATTTTATTTTATTTATATTTAACTTCACAAGTAATACAAAAGTATATGATTTTTTTAAAGGTATTATAAATAATGCAAACGTCTCCTTCGGCCATACCCATGGCTGCATTAAGACCTCTGCTGAACAAATGAGAGGATGGACGTAGTAGAGCAGATGATGCTATTTTCAATTTTCTTTTTGAATTTTTGAATTTTATTTATTTTTTTATACAGCAGGTTCTTATTAGTCATCCATTTTATACACATCAGTGTATACATGTCAATCCCAATCGCCCAATTCATCACACCACCACCCCCACCACCACCCCCCACTGCTTTCCCCAGGTGGTGTCCATACGTTTGTTCTCTACATCTGTGTCTCAATTTCTGCCCTGCAAACCGGATCATCTGTACCATTTTCTAGGTTCCACATATATGCGTTAATGTACGATATTTGTTTTTCTCTTTCTAACTTACTTCACTCTGTATGACAGTCTCTAGATCCATCCACATTCCAACAAATGACCCAATTTCGTTCCTTTCTATGGCTGAGTAATATTCCATTGTATATATGTACCACATCTTCCTTATCCATTCGTCTGTCCATGGGCATTTAGGTTGCTTCCATGACCTGGCTATTGTAAATAGTGCTGCAATAAACACTGGGGTGCGTGTATCTTTTTGAATTATGGGTTTTTTCTGGGTATATATACTCAGTAGTGGGATTGCTGGGTCATATGGTAGTTCTATTTTTAGTTTTTTAAGGAACCTCCATACTGTTCTCCATAGTGGCTGTATCAATTTACATTCCCACAGATGATGCTATTTTCCAATTCGTTCGTGTGTAACGGGGACGAGGGCCCTAGGCCACGCCGGGAAGGTCTCTCCCTGCACAAGGCTGCTCTGTCTTCTACCGCACAGTCGTGAACGCTAATACCCGTCTTCTTCTGGCTCCCGGGGTGAGACAGCCTTGGCCTAGGTCGGAGGGGCGGAGGCGGTACGAGTTCGCGAGTTCCGGGATTCTCGCGGGAAAACGCGAGTGTGGCGCTTCTCTGACGCACTTCCGGAGCGCGGAGGGGGCGCCGCGGCGGCTGCAAGCTTGGAAGATGGTGGTTACTAGGTCCGCGCGGCCTCAGGCCGGGATCCAAGCCACGTCAGTTGAAAGCTCCCAGCAGAAGGTAGGAGATCTCAAGTCTTCCTCATTTCTAATCGCTGCTTCGCAGAACGGTGCTCAAGGAGGTGGGAGGCGCTGGGGTCCCGCGGAGCCTGGGGAGGAGCGGCAGAAAAGCCGGAACTGGCAGCGCGCAGCTGTGTACCAGGCTCCGCGCTAAGCCTGTAGCTTCCTCTTCAGACCTCACTAGGGTCTTTTAATGTAATGCTTGGCAGGAAATAGAGAGATTAGGTAACTTATTTTGCGGTAGTTCAGCTCCGTAATGCAGATGCACAGCTCAGGCCTTTTAATCTTACTGCTAACACCGTGCTAAGGAGGATTAATTTCGGCCACCAAGCGTGAGCCTCATTAGCTGGATTGGATGGAGAAAGCACCATTTTCACGTGGGAAGACTGGCTGTGCCCCGACAGCACCTCCTTCTGGCGTGGGGAGGGCTGTGGTGACGTCAGCTAGTAATTCAGTGGCGCTAGTCGTCCGCTGCCTCTGATGTTGCGATGAAGGGAAGGGAGCATTAATTCGCTTAGGTATGAAAACGTAAGCTCAGCGACCGATTCCATCTTTCGTCTTTTTCTATATGTATGTCGGAATGTAGGTCCACCTAGCATACGTGACTTTGAGTGGAGAAAATTTTCTTTTTCAATTATTTGTTTTCCCTAAAGTCAGATCCAGGACTTAGGTGACGCTAGTGAGGCAGGGCCTGCAAATGCAGAGTCAGATCCGGTATTTAAGTATTGATTTTTTTTTTTAATTGTGGGTGGTGATGGTTGTTGTTATTGTTTTGAATTAATCTTGTTTACTGAGTTTTTTAGTGCCCTCTTAAAATTTGCTTCTGAGGGGAGTGCCTCATTCACTTTGCTCTTGTCCCAGCCCTACGTAAATCACAATGTATTTTCACTGGCTTATAGAATTCTGCTGCCACAAGAATTCAAGCACATCCAAAAGGCCGGAAGGAATCTCCATCTGATGACCCAAGTATTGCTGAATCACAGACCACTAGGGAACAAAGTCCAGCTCCTAAAACCAGGAAAAGGAAGAGCAGAACTACAGGTTCATTACCAGGAATGAACAAACCTTCTACTGATGGAGAGATCTCTGAAGCAGAGTCAAACTGTTCTTCTGTGTCTGAGGCCCAGGATCCCATTTTAAGAGTAACTAGGAGAAGGCAGATCTTAGTTGCAGGCACCCCAGTTTCCAGTGTAAGGAAAAAGCTGAAAATAACTCTAGTAAGTGAGTCTCATACTGAAGAAGAAGTCTCTGAAGCAGAGTCACATATTTCAGGTATTTCTAGAATTGTGCATCCCACAGAAATAACAACAAGAACCAGGAGAAGTAAGGCTAAATCCCAAACTGATCCAAACCAAGAATCCCATGTGGAAGCTAATTCTGATGCTGAGTCATCATGCTCAGACATTTCTTCATTTTCTGGAATTGCAACTAGGAGAACAACAAGGAGTATGCAAAGGAAATTACAGGCACAAACTGAGGAGAATGATACTAAGATTGTACCAGGAAATGAAAAGCAAATCATAAATACACCTGTGAATTTAGAGGATTCAGATACCAGACGAACTTCTTCTCGTTTACTAGCAAGATCGCTTTCTCAGATAAATAAGCCAAATATCTCTAATAATGAAATTTATGATGACCCTGATAATGACTCCTTTGGAAATTCAGGAAAAAAACTAATAGTGCAAAAACACCAAAGTTTTAATATAAGAGAGGAAAAACAGGACAACGTTTCACCTCTCAAAGAAATAACAGAGCAGAATTGTAAGAGCTTAGATGAAGAAGCCAAAGGAATAACAGATGCGGGAAAAGAAATTAATGAGAAAAATTCTCAGTTGAAGAGTCTTTCTGAACTTCAGGACACTAGCCTTCAGCAGTTAGTTTCACAAAGGCATTCAACCCCCGAAAGTAACAAAACCACCTCAGCATCCTCAAACCTGAACTGTGAGGCTGTAATGAAATCATTAGCTCAAACATTTGCAGTTGTGGAAATGGACAGATGGAATGAAGAGAGAAACAGCAGCATGAAAACAAGTGACTGGACAGAACTTGGTGATAGTGGTGATAGTGATGAAGAAGAGTGCACAGTTACAGGTGTTGGCGGAGACATGAGCAAAGAAAGGGATGTAGATTTTGAATGTGATACCAAACTGTGTGAACTTGAGCCCAGCACATCTCAGGATAAAGATGATCGTGTTTTATTAGTTCTCAGCAGTGATGAAAGCCAGCAGTCTGAAAACAGTGAGAATGAAGAGGACACTGTGTGTTTTGTTGAAAATAGTGGTCAAAAAGAGTCATTAAATGGAGACTCAGAAAATACATCACGTGACAATGCATTGTTTGTAATTGACACAACTCCTCGATTGAGTGCTGATAAAAATTTTTACTTGGATGAAGAAGACAAGGCAAGTGAGGTTGCCACTGAGGAAGAAAAGGAGGAGGAGGAAGAAAGTGAAGAAGAACCATCAGACAGTGACGGAAGTAAAGATAATGAGTTTAGTGATGAAGACAACTTACTAAATAGCACAAAATCTAAACTGTAAGTTTTATCTTTATTTTTTAAAGTAAGTTTTTGATACATGTTTGAAGTGGCTAATTTATCATAAAAATATTACAGTCATAGAAATTGAAAAAATTATTACTTTGGATTCTTTATGGAAGAGCTTTTTTATCCAGCATTTCCCTTGTTTATTTGGGTATCTTTGTTAGTCATATTTTGCCCACCAATGAGAGCTAAAAGTACTCTGTTTGGTGGTATATTAAAAATCATCTGTTAAGGTTTTCTTGCATGATTATTAAGAGCAACATATAAAAGGGAAGGGAGGTAACTTGGTTTTTTCTACATGTTGATTGTAGAGAAATTGAAAAATAGAGGAAAACCTGAGAAAAACAATAACCTATAAGCCCATCTACCACCCACTGAAAAGCACTCTTTGGGGGCTGTTTCTTTGGTTTATTTTTTTTTTGTTTTTCAAATTCGTTTTTCCTAGGCACAGGCCCTTGGTAGCAGTGTATCCACTGGAAATACAGGTATCCTTGGTAAGGAACTATCCATTAACAGATGCCCAGTCTTCACTCTAAACCAGTGAAATCTCTGAGGCTAGTCTCAGGTGTACTTATTTTTTAAAAGCCACACCCCCTCCCCAGGATAATTGTAATGTACACTCAGGGTTGGAGAATCACTGCCAAGGCACTACAATTGAATGATTTCACTTTCCAGTAGAGGTTGATTATCAAAACTTTCAACTGCTCAGTTTATATGAATAATTAGGAAAGAAACTGACTGTAAGTCCAAGTGTACTTGTTTATAAAAAGGACTCTTCAGTAATATAAAGTAGAAATTTTTATTACATAAATATAGCAGGAGCCCAAGCCAACAGCAGAAGATTCTGATTTGGTGGATCTGGGGTATGACAGTTATATTGTTTTTAAAGCTCCAGTGGAAAATACAAATGCTCGTTGTTTAAAACTCAGTGATTTAGAGGCACTTAAATGCCCTTAAATTACCCAGGAAAACATTTCAAATTTGGATAACTTAGAAGTTCGGAGTAGAAGACGCCTGTCTTTCTCATTGGCTTTGGAGATGGAAGTATGTGGACGTATATTAACTCACTACCTATACAAGAAGTTGAGCTAAATTGCCAGATGTATTTCCTCCTCTTTTCTGTAATTCTTTCTTTATAAAATCCCTTTATGAAGTCTGTTGTCATGTAATATGGCCTTAATCCTCTTCCAAGAAAAACTAGGGAATAAATTTTGATGTGTTTCCAAAAGGCTTTATTCATTATTCATCCCGTAATTTTCTTCTAAATAAAAATACAGTCTCAATTGTTTCCATTTTGAATTACTAAATGATCTAAAGATCATTTTTTAATCACTTAAAAGTGATCATTTCTCTTTCAGTCTGAAGTTGACTAGCAGCAGCATAGATCCTGGTCTGAGTATTAAGCAGTTGGGTGGTTTGTATATTAATGTCAATGCAGACAAGCTACAGTTGAACAAGAGAACCCTAACACAGATCAAGGAGAAAAAGAAAAATGAGGTAAGTTGCACAAAGCATCCCATTGGTTTTCATAGAACTAACCAGTCACTTCTAGAAATGATTAGTTCTTGGTAAGAGACTAATTTTCCTACAGTGCAACCACATTAGCCTACTGTGCTTCTTTTTTCCCTCTTTCCAGGACAATCATTTCTTCTTTTTTATTATAAAGTCCCAGCTATAAAAGATGAGACTTGAAAACTAAAGTGATATAGGATCAGTGTTACTCTTCTTGCAATTACCAGTTATGATCCCAAGGGTTGTGTTTTTTCTTTTCTTGCTATACTTTTAGTTCTTAACTGCTTTCTGTGTTGAAAATCTGAAAGCTGTGAGTGCCCGCTAACCCCACCAGGAAAAAGAGCACATGTGCGCGTAGACATAAAATTGTACATATATTTTCAGAAAGAAATTACAGGTTAGGTAACCTCATCCAAACCCTCAGTTTCAGCTGTCACCTTGAATGACTTCCAAATCTTTAGTATCAGTATTTTCTAGCCTTGCAGCCTACCCAGGTCTTTAAATCCAGGTTCCTATTGTTTGTTCATTCAGATGTGCTCAGCACTTGACTTCATTAATTGCCCTTCTCTTCCCTACCTAAACCAGTTCCTCCTTTTGCAAGGGAAAATCTGTTTCCCTTTTGCAGTCAACAACTAAGCCTAGGGGATGGTGCTTATATACTTTCTACTCTGCCCCCTCCTTTCCACCCCACTGTCACTGACTAGTGACATCTGTTGTGTTTTTCATCTAGACTATTGTAGTGGCCTCCTTACTCTTCAAGCCATCCTCCATGGTCTTGCTCTATTTCTTTTTCTAAAGATACAAATCTGACCATGATATTCTGTTTAAGTCCTGTAGTGGTTCCTCAGAGCATTCAAGGTGCCTCTGTTCCTCTAGCTCTGACTGTCCACCTGCTGTGTTCTTACCATTGAAAATTACTATAGTTCCCTGAACACACCCTGGTCTTTCCCAGGCCAATGCAGAGATTATAAATCACAACCTTTAGGAAGCATTCTTTGACCTAGTCCTTCCCCCTACCTCCTCTCTGCTTCTGCAACACCCAGTATAGATCTAAGTGATTATTGATCATGTGGTATTCATTGTTATTTTACTGTCTTTTATCTCTGGGCTGGATAATTCTTTGTTGTGGGAAAATGTCCTGTGCCTTGTAGGATGTTTTTAGCAGCATCCCTGGCCGCTACCCCATAGGTGCCAGTAGCATCCATCTCTACCAGTGCACCGTGCCCCCCACCTCAAAATGTCTTCAGATATTGCCAGTTGCTCTCAGTTGAGAACCAATCTAAACCCTACTATAGTACTTGACACACAACCAGCTCTTAATAATCTATTAAATAAATGTCATGCTCTCTTCTCAGACTGATAGGAAAGTCTAGACTGCTGCTGTGCTACCCAGCAACTTCTAGTCCTGAACCTGAATTGAGGATTTCTGAATTGATAATTGACTTCTAAATTGATAATTTCAAATGTTAATGACCAAATTAATATTTGCTGTGTTCCTGTGAACTGTTCTGAGGGCTAAGGAGCACCTGTGTTTAGTTCTTGTACTGGGGAAATGACTAATTACCCTGAGATTCCTTTTAGTCACATACACAGTATTAAGACAGTATTTAATCACCCTAGGCAAGTAACAAAAAATGCAGAAGACATTTAGGAAAAGATTAACAGATCTGACTACTTAAAATTTTTAAACTTACGCAAATAAAAACACCTTAAAGACAAGTAAAAGACCACAGGTTAATACCAAGATACAAAATACATTTCTACAAATTAATAAGAACACAACCCTGTATAAAAATGAAAAATAACCCCCCCAAAATACAGGCATTCCACAGAAGAAGACTTGTATTACAATACATAGCTAATAAATACACAAAAAGATGATCAACAGCAAATGGAAACATTCATGAAGTACCACTGACAAAACACAAAAGGATAATCTCCTGTGTTGGTTATGTAAAGAAAATGGTACTGATTAACTCTTGGTAGGAGTTTATACTACTTGGATGCAAGGCAATTTACTAGTACCTACCAAAATTTAAATGACACATTTTGGAATCTGTTTTACAGAAATAATCACAAGTGTGCAGAGATGATGTTTACAGTGTTTCATGGAAAAAAGTTTAATGGAGACTTATTAAACTATCAAGAAGAAATTGTGCGTTAACAGCTGTTAAAAAGAATGAAGTTGATCTTTGTATGAATTGACGTTGAAAGAGCATCTTTGATATATTGTTGGGTTGCAAAAAGCAGATTTGCCTGATGGCATAATTTCATTGGTGTACCATAAAAAGCATATGTTGTTTAGTCAAAATCTATACTGCTGTTTCTTATCAGTAGTCTAGCTGGTCTCCTCAGATCACAGAAAGCTGTTTTACCAACATCGAAGAACTTATTAAAGCCTAATCAGGTTTTTTCCAGGGAGTTCAGGAACTCTATGGCATTGTTCCTATTGTCTTTCGTTTCCAGTTGGTTGGTGCAGGTGGCTGGTTGCAAACCAGTGAAATGCAAGTGGACACATTAACGTATATCTGGTGTGTGCAGATGCAGATTAGAAAAAGAAATTTGAGATGAATATTGATTTTATAGATTCCCTAAAATAACCCTTCAGTTTGTCTCCTAAAGCATTTTTATTTTCATATAATTTACAAATTTAAGGACAGGAGCAACTTTGCAGTAGTATGTTTGTCCATAAAGAAGGTTAATATATCTGGAGTAGTCATCAGTGTGGGAGATGTTTCCTTTATAAGGCAATAATGTTGAAACAATAATGACATTCTGACATTTTAAAACCAGTTTAATATTTTTGCAGCTTTTGCAGAAAGCCGTCATTACTCCTGATTTTGAAAAAAACTACTGTGTCCCACCATATAGTGAATCAAAGTATAAACTTCAGAAAAAACGCAGAGTGAGTACAGTGACTCATTATTTAGAATGTTTAATGTGTTTGACTATATATGTTCAGTTTATCTAACATGGCTGTACAATTAAAATATATACGTTTCCAAAGAAAATTGTTATAGATATCTAAGAGCCCATAAAATATGGTTCCATAAACAGCGTTTCATATAGATTTTCACAAAGTGAAAGCTCTTTTTTACCTTCCTTAAAAACAGTGGCAGCCAGCATATGAGGTCACTGTCCACACCACACCTTTTGGCTTATAGGTACTGTTCACAGAAGGCTGGGAGCTCTGTTGTGGGCTTTTGTAGGGAACTGAATGTAACCATTAAAAACACTGGCCTATTTAGTCTGCCAAATGAAAGCATAGAAAGTATTTTCTTTAGTAAAACACAGGGCACTACTTCCATTTCAACTAATAAGGATAAAGAAATCATTGAGAGAGCTTAAGAGGAAATTTGAGGATGGTGCTCCAGTAATGTCACTAATATGACCAGAGCACCCTGGCACATGGTAAGCACTCCAATATTTGTTGTGTGAATGAACAAAAAATGAAATTAAGCAAATAACTTGCTAGGAGTTTTCAAAAAATAGAAAGTTTTTGAATTTTAGAAATAATAGAAATTTCTGGACTTGCTGGAGTGAGTAGCTTTCTGAGACAACTCGGTGACTCAGTAAAAGTGTTATTGTCTACATAAAAGCTCCAGAAGTCAAAATGTTTTTTATACATTACATCTTGTGTAGGGTATTCTAGACAATAAAAATTGAAGCTGTGGGTTACTCTCCCAACAAGTCAGCAGTTCTTACTAAGATACAAAGTAAATTTTAAGGAGCCCTCATTTATGAAACTGACAGTGCTGTGCTGAACTTATCAGAGAAATCGCTTTTTTGTGATCTAATCATTTTATGAAAGGTGAATCTGGAGACTAATATATACATTCCTGTAAAGTAACCTTATTTGTTTTTCATGAAATTTTCTTTATAATTTTAGGGGGAGTGAGGTATAGTTTATATACTGCTTATTAAAATTAGAATTTTCTAATTGTTTCTGAAATATGAATTTCAGCAAGAGCGACAAAAAACAGCAGGTGATGGCTGGTTTGGTATGAAAGCTCCAGAACTGACAGATGAACTGAAAAATGATCTCAAAGCACTGAAGATGAGAGCTAGCATGGACCCAAAAAGGTTTTACAAGAAAAATGATAGAGATGGCTTCCCCAAGTACTTCCAGGTATGAAGCAAACAGAATAATGGTAGTGATGTTCTGAGGATTTTAGTTTGGAAAGCACTATAGTGATTTGTTTACTCTTAAATGAATATTTACAGAGCACATCTGCTCAGGCCGTATAATAATGGCCAGAACCCAATTCAGACAGCCACCAGCTTGTAATGGCTTTCCATATAGAAAGACGGTGTTCCAGACGGTAACTAGGTTTCCAAACGGTAACTAGCTTTCATAATTTCTTCTCTAAAAATTATGAAACCTATAGATGGTTTATGTACCATATATGAGTATTATTAGCCTAAGAGCAAGACTCCTTGCAGGATGGGGCAGGGAAGAGGGACTCATGTACACCAAACTCTTCTTTTTTTCAAGGTTCTTTATTCTGAAAACAAGTTAAAAGTTGGTTTCCAAAGTGTTTTCAGATGAAAGTCCAATTGATTCACCCTCTGGTAGCTCTCAAGTTCATTTCATTCTTCTTGGCTACCTTTCTCATGGATTACTGTAATAGTCCTTTGCCTCCAGGTCTGCTCTCCCTTTTGGTTCATCCTCTACATTGTAGGCAGTCATCTTTCCTTTTAAAAATAGCAATCTTTTATGACACACCTCTGCTCAATGATAATCAAGATACTCAATGGTACCTTCAGTGATTCTTATAACCTATAGGATAGAGTGTATACCCTTTAAAGTAGCCCTTCACCATGTGCACCCAAACCAGCTCACCACCCCTTTTTTGGTCACATAGTCTCCTCTTAAGCTCCAACACACTCAGCTACTCATTCTTCTCAGATATGCACAGACTGGTCTAGTCATTCTGACTTTACAAGTGTTTGGCTCTGCCATGTTTGCTTGGTGAAATTTTACCCATACAAATCCAACCTAAAATGTCATCCTTTGTTAAACCTTCTTTACCTCCATTAGGTAGAATTCGCCATTTAGTTTTCAGAGCATCTAGAGTGTTTTGTTCAGCATAATATCAGGTTATGCTTTAATTTTTTAGTTGTGTACCTTTGGCTCTTCTTTGAGACTCTGGGGTCTTCCCTGGTGGTGCAGTGGTTAAGAATCGGCCTGCCAGTGCAGGGGACATGGGCTTAAGCCCTGGGCTGGGAAGATCCCACATGCCACGGAGCAACTCAGCCCGTGTGCCACAACTACTGAGCCTGCGCTCTAGAGCCCGCGAGCCACAACTACTGAAGCCCGCATGCCTAGAGCCCATGCTCTGCTGGGCTTAAGCCCTGGGCTGGGAAGATCCCACATGCCACGGAGCAACTCAGCCCGTGTGCCACAACTACTGAGCCTGTGCTGTAGAGCCCACGAGCCACAAATACTGAAGCCTGCTCACCTAGAGCCTGGGCTCTGCAACAAGAGAAGCCACCGCAGTGAGAAGCCTGTGTGCTGCAACGAAGAGTAGTCCCTGCTCGCCGCAACTAGAGAAAGCCCACAAGCAGCAACGAAGACCCAATGCAGCCAAAAAAATAAATTAATTAATTTTTTAAATTATTTTTAAAATTAAATTAAATTAATAATTTTAAAAAGACTCTGGCCCCCTCACCAGCAGGGACCAGATATTCTTTGTCTTTGTTTCCCTAACACCTAGCACAGTGCCTGGCACATAGTAGACATTGTAAATTTTACTTGGTTGAACATATGAACAGATGCAGAGTGGTCAGTAAGAAGGTTCTAAGTTGGCAGCAATTATGATAACCTAGGAGATCAAATAGGTATATAGTAGAATGTATGTGTCAATTTCGTTAAATTGGAAAACTAAAATAAAAGACTTTATCTGTCCCACTTTTCCTCCTCTGTTTAGACTATTCACCAAGAATTAACTGTCTAGCACTTATATAAAAGGAATTTTGGTTTTACTGTAAACTCTAATGAAGAAATGTCATTAGTAGGACCCAGTGCAGATTGAATAAGTGATTTTTTTCTTTAAGAAACGGCAAAACTAATTTTAATACTGGTAAATTGTAAGCTGTGTTTTCCATTACTTTGTATAAATATACTTTGTTAGAGCTACCCTGAGATATGAAAGATACTTGGCCTTCAGGTATTGCATGACTTATTTCAATCAATCATTCATAGATTGGAACCATTGTTGACAATCCAGCTGACTTCTACCATTCACGAGTTCCTAGGAAACAAAGGAAGAGAACTATTGTGGAGGAACTGCTGGCCGATTCTGAGTTCAGAAGGTAAAGGAATTTATGTTTCACTTAATAATATGTTTGCTTTCCCTTAGAATATGCATAAACTTTAAATTCAAGATAATTTTTAAATGCTTTAGCACAGAGTTTCTAAACAGCAGCACTATTATATTTTTTGGATGGAATAGTTATTAGGGGGGACTGTCCTGTACATTGTAGGATCTTTAACAGCCTCCCTGATGTCTATCCACTAGATGCCAGTAGTGCACTCCCCTCCCCCCCAATTCATGACACTCAAAAATGTCTTCAAGCAGTTTCAGGTGGCCCCTGTGGGGCATAAGCATTCCCAATTTAGAACCACTGCTTTAGAGGGAAGCGTGAAAGTATTTGGCTGACTAGAGGAGAATGAGCCCACAGAGGAGACTGGGAAAGAATAGCCAGGGAGGCATGAAGAAAACCAGGAGAGCACAGGGTCATAGAAGTCAAGGAAAAGGACTTCGCTGGTGGTGCAGTGCTTAAGATTCCGCCTGCCAGTGCAGGGGACACGGGTTCGATCCCTGGTCTGGGAAGATCCCACATGCCGCGGAGCAACTAAGCCCGTACACCACAACTACTGAGCCCACATGGCACAACTACTGAAGCCCGCGCACCACAACGAAGAGCAGCCCCCACTCGCCACAACTAGAGAAAGCCCGCGCGCAGCAACGAAGACCCAACGCAGCCAAAAAATTAAATAAAAGTGGGGGGAAGTCAAGGAAAGAGAATGTCACGGGCAGGTATAAGCCGGAGGGAGTGGTTAACAGTAATAAGTGCTGCTGAGAGCTCAGTTGAGGTAAGAACTAAAAACTTTGGATTTAGTACATGGAGGTCACAGTAACCTTGGCAGAAGGAGTTTTCAGGGGAGTGATGGGGAGGAAAGCAGACTGGAAGGTACTTGAGAGTGAGTTGAAGAAATGAGATAAATCTTTGAATAAGTTTGCTTTTGAGCAAGACGAGAGAGTCACAGCTAGAGGATGGAGTTGGATTTTTTTTTTTTTTTCCTGAGATGGGGGCAATTTGAGTATGTTTAAATGTCCTTGAAGTAGGTATGTGTATAGTATAGACTTAAAAGCATACCTCATGTAGAAACCTGCTGAACTTCCAGATACGTTTAATAGCAAAAGTGAAAATGTTTATCAAGGTTTTTTAAACTGGTGTAATATATAGACATGGAAAACAAATTTAACTCGAGTGTTATGTAAACTGTTTATTGAGTCTGGTTCATTGCTTGTTTTAGAAACAAGCAATGCTCTTTTCTCACTTCTCTCTCCTTGGAAATCTCATCCCCACAGAGTTGTGTTAATCTATATACTGTTGACTTTCTTTCTTTTTTTTTTTTTTTGCGGTACGCGGGCCTCTCACTGCTATGGCCTCTCCCGTTGCGGAGCACAGGCTCCGGACGCGCAGGCTCAGTGGCCATGGCTCACGGGCCCAGCCGCTCCGCGGCATGTGGGATCTTCCTGGACTGGGACACGAACCCATGTCCCCTGCATCAGCAGGCGGATTCTCAACCACTGCGCCACCAGGGAAGCCCTATATACTGTTGACTTTCAAATGTGTATGTCTAGTCTAGATCTCTTCTGAGTCCAGAGCCCATAACCAGCTACTGCCTCAGGAATATCTAATGGGTATCTCACAGGCCCCTATAAGAGCTAACTTGGGGTCTACTGACCTCATCCTCTCTGTACATTCTGGTCCTCTCCCAGTGTTCTGTATCTCATGACCAAACGGCATCACCCTGCATCCATTAGGGCAAGTCCTGATACCTCTTCTCCCTTCAGTCCCATGTTCAAACTGTCAGAGTCCCTCCCATTTTCCTATCTCTCAAGCCTGTCTATTTCCTTCCCCACAGAGGTGTGTGGTACAAGGTGATTGAGTCTTTGCTTACTTAAAATTGACCTATATTTTGTAATCTTCATGATGGCAGTCTCAGAAATTACAGCATGGGTCTCTAGTGGCTGAAAGTTTTCAAAAGCCTTCCTCTACCCTTGCCATTTTTTTCTTACTAGACTGCAAACTCTGAGGGTAGGGACTGCTATGGCTGGCTGGTTCACTGCTCTGTCCCCAGCACCTAGTATGGCTTCTTACACATGGTGGAACTTAGTGCAGATGTGATGAATAGATAGTGAAAATGCAAAAAAAAAACAACGAATTTTAGAAGTGCCTCCCCGCCGCTGCCCCCGCTCTCCCCACCAAAAGGTTACATTAACTTCTAATGTTTGGTTTGTCATACTTTAGAACTTAAAGGTTTGGTTTTTCTTTTTAGATATAACCGAAGGAAGTACTCAGAGATTATGGCTGAAAAGGCAGCAAATGCAGCAGGAAAGAAGTTTCGAAAGAAGAAGAAGTTTCGCAATTAAGATTCACCAGGCAAATCACAAAATTTTACATCTCCCTTTATTTATTACTAAAGATATTTAGAAAACTAACACGACCATCACATAAATTAACATGGCCTGGCCCTATTTATATATAGGGATTTCTCTTTGGAAAAAGTTGATTTTAGAGAGGTTTAATCACATGCCCCTTGGGATAAAAATAGGGGTGTCTACAAAGGATCCACTCATGCTTAGACCCTTTGAGGAGGTAAAAAAGGAAAATAACCTCAGTCATTTAACATTTTTGTAAAGTTTTCAACATTTGGTTATTTAAAGAAAATTTAAAACATTTAGAAAATATCAAGTTTGCTAACATTCAAAAATTTTAAAGTAATATCAAAGATACGTGAGCAATATTGTAATTATTATGTAGAGGTGTGTGTGTAGGGGGGAGATGGTGCCCTTTTGTCAGTTGCACATTCAAGTCCAGAATATTGGTGAAGCTGGGATACAGAGATCTTGTTGCCAGTATAACAGTCACAGTTGAAACCAAAGAAATGTTAAAAGTGTTCCATGACCAAAGAACTAAATGAAGCTATAAAAAGGACTTAAAAGATAGACTACTTGGAAAATTTGGGTTAAAGGTAGAAGCAGGAGAGCTATTTTTCCTTCTATAGCAACTGAAACAGGAGGAAAGATAGATAGATTTTATCCAGATTCAATGTTGTGTTCCAGTGAAGTAGTATTAATATTTTAATTTGGCCAGGAGGTAAAGTGGCCCAGCCTATCTCGTCTCCAGTGGCAGAAATACACATCCTGGCTAAAGCAACTCACGACACCCAAGGAGTGTTGGTCATTTCTATTAATGCTTCTTGGTGGGTTATTGCTTCCTTTATGTAGTTATTCACGGGACGTCTATTTTGTAGCATACTGCTTTCTTGGGATTTCAGTAAATAAGAAATCTCCTATTTTGTGTTTACTGCTTGGGATCATAAGCAGCCTAGTAATAAAACAATGACATTCATAGGTGGAGTTAGTGAAACATCTCTATCTGTTCTCTTTTATAGAAAAGCTTTTATTCCAAGAATATTAAGTTTTGCCTTCTGGGTAAAATAAGGACCTGCTATGAGAGAATTAAATATCAAAACAATAAATAATTTACCCTTTACACATTCTTCCAGAAAGAGACTGGAACTCCTGTTGTTAGAACATTTCTTCAGCTCATGCTACTATGCTGTAAAAACAGTCAAAGCTGTCAATCCTTTTGTATGGTGTTTCTTGGCGCAATTGAGGACTTAACGCAGTTTTTTCTCAGGCTCAAGGTGTGTGTCAACTTTTTATCTATTCATAACTTTCATGCTGGTTTCTGACTAGTGAATGCTAGAATAGGCTGAATTATTTGATACTTCAAAACTGCAGTTATGACATATTTGGTACATTATAGTGCATTTTACAGGGAAAGCAAAATTGAAGAACTCTAATCCTTCTCACACAGCAGCATTAGAGCTCTCTGGATTGGAAAACAGTGATGAGGAACGAGAACTGAATCTAAGCGCCAAGTTCAGCTCTCACTAACCCACCTTAGGGGTGCTCACAGTACGTGTTTTGAGTACCGTTGACTTGAACAACACGGGGGTTAGGGGCGCTGAACCCCATGAAGCTGCAAGTCAGAAACCTTAAGAGTAGGCCCTCTGTATCCACAGTTCTGCATCTGAGAACCAACCGTTCAACTGCTTGAAGATCATGTAGTATCAATACTTTAGTATGGATTTATTGAAAAAAAATCTGTGTTTAGTGGACCTGCCCAGTTCAAGCCTGTGTTGTTCAAGGGTCAACTGTGTTATAGTTACATTTTAACATGTTCTTTTTTTGTCTCCATTGATTCTTTTTTTTAATCTTATATGTATTTTTGTAAGCCACATAAGTAACTTGGAACAAAGTAGAGAGTTACCAACAAATGTAAAATACCTTATTCAGTGAAATAAACTGAAATGCTTCAGCTAAAAATCATTTAAAGTGATCTCTATTAACATTTACTTCAAGGAATTAAAACTGGTAAGATGCATAGTAGCTTCATCTCAAATGTGATCTTCACAAATTTATTTTAAATCTTGAAAACTGAGTATCAAAATATAACTAGGTAAAGGTCAGAAGGAATTCTCTTAGTGCTCCCAGCCTTCTACAAAAATCTATATTTGAATAATGTATGTATTTGTCTTGTTTTTTTTTTTTAAGCAAAGCAACGGTTGAGAAAAAGCTTTAGTGACTTTGGCTTCTGTCACTAAACTCAGTTCACTTACTGGAACTATTTTAAGGCTTAATGACTATCAAGTACCTTGACTTCTCAACTGAAAAGCATTGTAAAGCGTACAGAGTGCTGATGTAGTGTGCTAATGAAAGGAGGGCCTTCAGAATACCTTAAGGTCTTGAAAGATTTCTGAAATGCTTTTAAGACAGCTTATTAAAAACAAAAAAGCCTACAAAGCTAGTTTTTTTTATTTGTTTTCTAAAGTGAGGAAATTAGGGAAAGGAAAATGAAGATGGAAGAAGTTAGAAAACTAACAGTTGATGAAGGCAGGCTCTGAGCTTCCTGGCATCTAACACAAAAATCAGCTCTGTGTTCAGTGTTCTGCCGTAATATAAAAACAAAACAGCTGCTTTAGAGAAACACCATTATACCTATTTTTAAGACCTGAAGAAATGTCGCATGGGTCTCATAACAAGGATGTCAGACTACAGGCCATGCTTTGCTGTCCAGAGGATAAATGGCAGGGTTTTAAAAGGAAGAAAGGCTGTATAGAAATGTTTAATGAAACTTTGAGCAACTGGGATAAATTCAAGGGGTCCCACTCTTAGAAATAGCAAATTATAAGAAAACATCACATGAAAAAAACTTTCAGTACCACTTCTGAAATATGTGCAGAAGCTCATTCAGTTCAATCCCTCAAGCAATGACAACTACTGTTCAGAATAACTACCTAAAACGTCTTACTGAAAGCGTTCAGTTAGGATTGAAACAAAATCATTTACGAACTCCCCAAGCATCTGACTAGAATGTAAAATTCAGGTCTCACTGTTAAACAACTTAAGTGAAGAATGAATGCTTTCAATTTCTAATAGCTGCCCAGAAGCAGGGTCAGTAGCATGACCTGCAGTTAAATGTCTTAAGCAGATCAGTGTTTTATCAAAGAACTGGAATGTCTCAAACTATGAAATGTGAATTTAGATAACTGGAGGAGGTTCTGAAGGGGAAATGGTTATCAATAAATACTGAACACCAACTGTGAAAAAGGCAAAACTATTTTAGGTTCAGGTGATGGGTGGTGGATGATGTATGTTCATTCCAATTATCACTGCATAGAATTGCCCCAAGACTCAGTGATTCAGAACAACCACTGTTTTATTGTTATCTCATGATTCAGTGGGTCAGGGCTTGGCTAGGTGATTTTTGCTCTACATGGTATCGAATGAGGTCGCTCAGTGGTATTCAGCGGGCTGCTGAGCAGATCTGGAAGGCCTAAGACACTCCCTGACATGCCTGACACCTTGTAATATTTTCTTTTAAAAGCATGATGACAATTGAAATTTATCTTCAGTTTAATGGTAGTATAGCATAGAAATTGCTATAAAGCCAAAACATGACCCCCACGCTTTGGCACTGCATAGTGTTTAGGAAGTCCTGCTCTTCCCCACCTGCCTCCTTCCTAGTCACCCCTCCTGAGGGAAGAGGAGTTGCTAACCAGATTGAAGTGAGCCCAGGATACTCACTGGGCTGTAGTTTTACGAATGAACAAAGTTGCTGTATTAACAGGTCAGAAACGATCTGCAGTCAGTCACTTTTGCCCTATTAGAGGGCAGGCCTCTCATCCTCTCTTCCAAACGAGGTGGGAAATTAGACTTGGGGCCTTCTTGAGCCAGGCTTTATCTGTGAATGGTAGGGGATGATAGGAACATGTCATTCAATCTCGGCTTACCTGAGAAATCCTGCAGTCAGGGTTGCTCCTCTAAAGCTATTACATGAGTGGTATACTTTCTTTTCCATTGGCTCATCTTCCTTATGATTACAACCTCCTTGGCAGAATTGCAAAGCAGGAACTGGTAGGTTTCAGGCACCAAAATCCTGACCTCAAACCCCATGCAATGTACTGAAGTTCTGAGGTTTTGTTCATTAAGGGAAGAAAAATGAAATATGGATATGAAAACTATGGTTAGATTTAGTCCAATTACCATATGAATTTTAGCTCTCATATGCAGTGAGGAATACTATCAATGACTTTGAGAGGTGTTCCTCAACCTTTTTAAATGGTAGGAAAGAAATATGTGCACACAGTCATCTATATGAAAAAAAATTTTTGTGAAGTTTTGTTCAGCCCCTCCCTCCTACATCTACTCCTCCACCCCCATAACCCAGGGAAGTTCACAGGAGTAGTGTACTAAAGAGAACAAAAACAAGATACACATTGTAGTTAATAAAATTTTTTATATCTTGGTATTATCAGGAAGACCTATTTTTTCCCATTTTTATATATGTGTACACACACACCAAAATGGCTAGCTATGAGACAATGATAACAGGTCATGGCTTAATTCTATAATGTGAAGCTCATCAAAACCTTGGCCGACTTATCTGTAACATCTGCCCTTCTAGCCAAATCTGCCACTTTACCCACCTTCAACTGTCAGCTGCCCTCACCTGCCAGGAGGGGAGTGGATGTCAAATAAAGTGAGATGAAAAGATACAAAACAACTGGCTCAGTGCCTCTACCTGTGCTTTGGTGACTGCTGGAAGAATCACAACTTCAATGCTTTTCACATATTTTACCTGACTGTAGTCCTTTAGGGTTGACTCTTGGTTTTTCCTTTAGTGAAAATCACTATCCTGATTTAGCCAAAGGCATTTGAATCAAGATGAGCCTGCATTTCCTTCAAGCTCAATCTCATCAATTCCAGTTACCCTCAATTCCACTCCACCTCAGTCAGTCACCATGGACTTACTTGAAACTGGTCAAGATATTGAACTCTGACTACCCCAATCTGTTATCCTGTTAGCCTTCCCTCCAGTTCCCTCTAACCCAACCTTGAATGCACTTTGGAATTATTCGAGGTGTCTCCAAAAGTACTGATGCCTGGGCCCCACCTCCAAAGACTAAACTCATGATCTCAAGTATTTCAGCCCCTCCCATTCTCCCAATCCTCCACCACCATTAGGATACATTTTCCTCCCTAATCAATCTGGATCCGTTGGTCAGACATTTCTTTGTGCCACTAGTCTTGTTCTTCTTTCTTTTTCTGGTACTCTCACCCGCCACTCCCAGCCAAGGAAACGCCCACTTTTCCTTCTGTGACCTCACCTGTCTAGAGAAACGATTCCTCCATGCATCCAGCTGCTATATTCAATAGCTTTTCCCTCTGTCTTCACCTCTTCTGGCCAGGAAATGTTATTTGACACTCCTGACCTTTCCTTCTTGAAGCTCCAGCTTCCCTTGGCCCCCTGCGGGAAGATGAACTTTTGCTTCTCCTATCCCACTATTCTTTTTCCCTTCACTGGTTTTCTTACTCGGCCCACTGCTCCTTGGTCCCCCATAATGCCTACCCTCTTATCTTCTTCCTCTATACTGTCTAACTTGAATGTCTTGTCCTCCCTCACCTTCCGCATTGCTCTCACCTCTCCGCGGAAGGCTCCAAAGTCTCCATCCTTACACTTCTACACCCCTGCTCCAGATGCATAGTTCCTGTTACATGTGATACGCCCACCCATGTATCGTGAAGTCATCTCAAACTCAACATATCCAGAACCAGATACATCATCTTTCTGAGATGAATAAGTGCTTAGCACCGTGCCTGGCACATGACAGGTACTCAAAGGGAAGCTACTATTCCCTGTTCTCCATCTTCCCCATTGGGGAAGCCTTCCTAAAACAGTTTTAATGATGCGTTTCTGCTTTTTTACCTTCTATGGCCTACCTCTGCCTAACAAAACATGAGGAAACCCCTACATTCAAGATCTGACATTCAAGACTATAAAATGACACCACCAGGGGTTTATATTCATCACTCCCAGCCCATGCTCCAAACTTCATTTGTGCTGGTCATCTGCCTATTTCTCTCACTGCTCTGCTCTGGACTACAGGAAATGACATTTCCCAGATGCCAAATTGACTTTGCAGTGAGACACTGACCTAAGACAAGGGCAGGAGAAGCAAGAAGTCAGGGTATTTCTCTCCCTCTCTGCCTTGGGTTGGGTTGCAGCTTTCCCACCTCCCACCAGGCAACCTCCCACCATTGGATACCCCAGGATTCTGGGTTCTGGGAACACCATCTCCTCTCATTGTCCCCCTGGCACTAGGGGTGATAGAGGTTTCCTACTATTGCAATATCTGGGTTGCCTACACTTTCATCACCTGTATGACAATTCCCCATATTAAATTCTCTAAAGTGATGTGTCTTTCTGCCTAGACCCGACAGATAGGTTTCAGCCAAACCAAACTAGTTGATATTGAGTAGTCAACATATACCAAGTGCTGTGCATGCCAGCTACTGTGCTGGATACAGTGAGTTTTCACCTTTTATCTTTGTTCATATGGGTAACTCCACCTAAAATATTTTCCTTGCCTCCAACTCACCTAACAAAATACTATTGACCTTTCAAGCCCATTCAGAAACCAGTAGTTTGAGCATCTACTCTGCAAGGCAATGTGCCAGGTGCTGGCAGTGCCCAGGGAAGGAATGAGACCATCCCAGGCATCACTGAACTGACACTCTACATTTCTTCATAAAATATTTTTTTCAGATTTTTCCCCACCGATAGGTACATTCTTGAAATTTCCATTTGGCTGTGCTTATTTTTACTTTGTTTTTAATAAACGCTATATAGCACTTACTTAAGTGCCAGGCACTGTTCTAAGGACTTCCAAATACAGCTTACTTTATGTAACCATTATGTATGTATGTACATATGAAGCATATTATATACCTATGTAACAATTTAGGTTACCTTTAGGTAAACCTAGGAGGTAGGTGCTACTATTAACCTGATCATTTTATGAATGAAGAAACCAAGGCACAGAAAGGTTAAGTAACCTGCCTCATGTCACAGAGCTAGTATGTATAACTCTGTCACACTTTCATTTTAGACTTGCACTATAGCTATCTGCATACCTATTTCAGCATCAACAGCAGAAACTGCAGGATTTTTTTCCCTTTCTTTTACAGTTATAGAACACATAGTTTTTAGCTGGGACTGTGTCCACCTTGGGGGAAAAAAAAAAGCTAAGATTCCCACCTTTCCATGGGATGTGAGTGAATGTGGTATGTGCAACTTCTGGGAGGTGTCCTTCAAAGAAGGGTGAGCTTGGAATGGGGCTCTGTCCCTTTATCTTCTCCCCACTAACTAGTAAGTTGACCTGATGGCAGGGGCAGGAGCAATCATTTTGGACCATGAGGTGGAACCTGCATTTTGAAGATGGAAGAATAAGGAGCCTGGGTCTCATGATCAAGCAGCTGCCATTCCCTGGACTTTCACATGAGAAAGAAACCTCTCTCTTGGACTTCCCTGGTGGCGCAGTGGTTAGGAATCCTCCTGCCAGTGCAGGGTACATGGATTCGAGCCCTGGTCCAGGAAGATCCCACATGCCGCAGAGCAACTAAGCCCACGTGCCACAACTACTGAAGCCCGCGCGCCTAAAGCCCGTGCTCTGCAATGAGAAGCCACCACAATGAGAAGCCCGCACACTGCAACGAAGAGTAGCCCCCGCTCGCTGCAACTAGAGAAAGCCCGCACACAGCAACAAAGAACCAATGCAGCCGAAAATAAATAAATTTATTTAAAAAAAAAAGAAAGAAACCTCTATCTTGCCAAATCCACTGTTATTTTGAGTTTCCTGTCACTCGTAGCAAAACCAACCCTATTTAATGGAATCACCAATCCGTGGCCCCCTGTCCCTCCCTAGGACGAACGCTGTAAGAAAATGCACTCTTACTCAACTTTGTATTTCTTTCCAATCTGGTTCCTTGCACAAAGCCAGTACTCAAAAAAAAAAAAATATATATATATATATATAGAGAGAGAGAGAGAGAGAGAGAGAGAGAAAGAGAGAGAGAGAATAGAAGGTGGATGAAGTTGTAAAATATTTTTAAAATGTTGATGGATGTACAAAGGCCAAGAGGAAGCTGGAATGAAACCACCCCTAGTCGCTGGTCTTTAGAGTCTGTACTGGGTACAGGTGGCACAAGATGGGAATGTCTCCACCTTTGAGGCAGCTCCCACTTTGTGACTACCTTCCTGGAATCCTAGGTGTGCGAGGTAGAGCAATGAAAGAGGGCACAAAGGAAATAGGTCCTCAAACATGAACACCTATGATTTTCCCTTCTGCACCTTCATGCTTTTTCCTCTGCCCTCTTCCTACTTGCCTCAGAAGAGCAGGCACTTTTCCATCATGCCGAGGCTAATCCTTTCACCTTACCCCCATAACATCTTCGCACCCTAACTTTCTCATCCATAAAATAGGGATAATTCATACTTCTTAGGATTGGAGGGATAATTAAATGGCAAGGGTTAAATAAAGTTGCTGGCATAAAGCACGTGTTTACAAAAATGTGAGATGTCTTCCTTTTCCTCTTGACTCCGTTCTCCTCAAGAGGAAACTTGCTCCATCAGTTCTTGGAGATAATGCTTTCTTCTCCTGGTTTTCTTCCTACCTCTCTGGCTACCCTTTTTGTTCTCTTTGAAGAACTCATTCTTTGCCTATCCTTCAACTGTCTGTGCTCTGGGTTTCTGTCTTCAACCTTCATCTCTCCTTACTCGATCTATACTCTCCTTGCACGATCTCACCTGTGTCCAGAGCTTTAAGTGCCATCTGTAGGTGAATAAATTTTAAATCTCAAGCCTAGATCAGTCTCCTCAGCTGCAGATCTTTTCTTTTCCTTCCCTCTCTCCCTACATACTTATTCCCCTTTAGTTCTTTCATTCAATAAATATTTATTGAGAGCTTGCCATGTCCTCGGCATTGACTATCAACCGCCAACTGTACATCTTCTCCAGGATGTTCCACAGAGACCTCAGGCTCAACACATAGAAATATGAACTTAGTTTTCCCCCAAACCCACTTCTCTCTCCTTCTGTCTCCTTTGAGACTGTTTCAGCATCCACTCATCTGCCCTAATTAGAAATGGGAGTCTTTTCTGACTGTTCCCTTTCTCTCCTCTATATATCCCTTAATTCATCAAGTCCCATCAGTTTGGCCTCCTTTAATCTCTCTCCAATTTGTATACTTATCCCAATCCTCAAACACCTCCCTAGTTCCAGCCCTCATAATTTTCTTACCTAGATGACCTTAACTTCCCTGAACTGGTTGTAGAGCCTCCCATCTTGTGCTATTCCAGCCTGGAATCCACAATGTGGACAGAGGGCTGATACAGAACACACATCCAAACCCACAGCTAACATCATACTCAATGACAAAAAGCTGAAAGCATTCCCTCTAAGATCAGTAACAAGACAAGGATGTCCACTCTCGCCACTTTTATTCAACATAGTTTTGGAAGTCCTAGACAAGCGATCAGAGAAAAAAAAGGAAATAAAAGGAATCCAAATTGGAAAGGAAGAAGTAAAATTGTCACTGTTTGCAGATGGTATGATACTATACATAGAAAATCCTAAAAAAAAAAAAAAAAGAAAGAAAAAAGAAAATCTTAAAGGTGCCACCAGAAAATGACTAGAGCTCATCAATGAATTCAGTAAAGTTGAAGGATACACAATTAATATACAGAAACCTGCTGCATTTCTATACACTAACAATGAAGTATCAGAATGAGGAATTAAGAAAACAATCCCATTTACCATCACATCAAAAAGAATAAGAGGGACTTCCCTGGTGGTTCAGTGGTAAAGAATCTGCCTTCCAATGCAGGGGACGTGGGTTCAATCCATGGTCAGGGAACTAAGATCCCACATGCTGTGGGGCAACTACGCCCACGTGCCACAACTACTGAGCTCGTGTGCCTCAACTAGAGAGCCCGTGTGCCACAAACTACAGAGCCCATGCACTCTGGAGCCCACATGCCACAACTAGAGAAGAGAAAACCCGCATACCACAACTAGAGAGAAGCCCATGCACTGCAATGAAGAGCCCGCATGCTGCAACAAAAGATCCTGCATGCCTCGACAAAGATCCTGCGTGCCGCAACTAAGACCTGACACAACCATAAAAATTAAAAAAAATTAAAAAATAAAAGAATAAGATACCTAGGAATAAACCTATCCAAGGAGTCAAAAGACCTGCACTCCGAAAACTATAAGACACTGATGAAAGAAATTGAAGACCACACAAACAGCTGGAAAGATATACCATGTTCTTGGATTGGCAGAATCAATACTGTTAAAATGACCATACTACCCAAGGCAATCTACAGACTCAACACAATCCCAAATTACCAATGGTATTTTTCACAGATCTGGAACAAAAAATGTTTTAATTTGTAGGAAACACAAAAGACCCCAAAAATAATAATAGCCAAAATAATCCCGAGAAAGAACAGAGCTGGAGGAATCATGCTCCCTGACTTCAGACTATACTACAAAGCTACAGTCACCAAAACAGTATGATACTGGCACAGAAACAAACACCTAGATCAACAGAACAGGATAGAAAGCCCAGAAATAAACCCACACACTTATGGTCAAAATTAATCTATGACAAAGCAGTCAAGAATAATCAATGAAGAAAAGACAGTCTCTTCAATAAATGGTGCTGGGAAAAAGGGGACAGCTACATGTATAAGAATGAAATTAGAGTATTCTCTAACACCATATAAAAAATAAACTCAAAATGGATTAAAGACCTAAATATAAGACTGGATACTATAAAACTCCTAGAGGAAAACATAGGCAGGACACTCTTTGACATAAGTCGTAGCAATATTTTTTTTGATCTGTTTCCTAAAGTAATGGAAATAAAAACAAAAATAAACAAATGGGGCAAGATTAAACTTAAAAGCTTTTGCACAGCAAAGGAAACCACAGACAAAACAAAAAGACAACTTACGGACTGGGAGAAGATATTTGCAAACGATGCTACCAACAAGGGATTAATTTCCAGAATATACAAACAGCTCATACAGCTTAATATCTAAAAAACAACCCAATAAAAAAAAATGGGCAGAAGACCTAAATAGACATTTCTCCAAAGAGGACATACAGAGGGCCAATAGTCACATGAAAAGATGCTCAACATCACTAATTATTAGTGAAATGCAAATCAAAACTACAATGAGGTATCACCTCACACCAGTCATTATGGCCATCATTAAAAAGTATACAAATAATAAATGCTGGAGAGGGTGTGGAGAAAAAGGAACCCTCCTACACTGTTAGCAGGAATGTAAATTGGTGCAGCCACTATGGAGAACAGTATGGAGGTTCTTTAAAAAACTAAAAATAGAGTTACCATTTGATCCAGCAATCCCATTCCTGGGCATATATTTGAAGAAAACTCTAACTCAAAAAGATACATGCACCCCAATGTTCATAGCAGCATTATTTACAATAGCCAAGACATGGACACAATCTAAATGTCCACCAACAGAAGAATGAGTAAAGAAGATGTGGGGTGTGTGTGTGTGTATAGAATTTTAATTTATTTTGGTTGCGCCGGGTCTTAGCTGTGGCACGCGGGATCTTCATTGTGGCATGCGGGATCTTTTAGTTGTGCCATGCGGGCTTTTTAGTTGTGGCATGTGGGCTTCTTAGTTGTGGCATGCGGACTTCTTAGTTGCAGCATGCACGCAGGATCTAGTTCCCTGACCAGGGATCGAACCCAGGCCCCATGCATTGGGAGCGTGGAGTCTTATCCTCTGGACCACCAGGGAATATTATATATTATATTAATATTATATATTCCATATATATATAATGGAATATAAATCAGCCATAAAAAAATAATGCCATTTGCAGCAACATGTATGGACCTAGAGATTATCATACTAAGTGAAGTAAGTCAGAGAAAGACAAATATCATATGATATCACTTATATGTGGAATCTTAAAAAATGATGCAAATGAACTTATGTACAAAACAGAAATAGACTCACAACTAAAGAAAACAAACTTATGGTTACCAAAGGGGAAAGGGGGGGAGGGAAATTTGGGATTAATCGACAGCGACTACTACGTATGAAATAGATAAACAACAAGGACCTGCTGTATAGCACAGGGAACTATACTCAGTATCTTGTAATAACCTATATTGGAAAAGAATCTGAAAAAGAATGTATGTGCATATGTATAACTGAATCACTTTGCCAGACACCTGACACATGGTAACTCAACTATACTTCAATAAGAAAAATTAAAAATTAAAAAGAAAAA
>NC_041217.1:101393396-101452751 GCF_002837175.3 Physeter macrocephalus
GAGGGACATACCAGATAATTATGCATCCTGCCCAAAGAGCTATGAGAACCAATCAGTCTAGGCCAGGAGTTCTTAACCTCTGGTGGGATGGGGTTTCCATGAACCACTGGAAATTGTACACAAACTGCTGTATGAGTACTGTTCATTGAGGTGAGGGGTCCATGGCTTTTACCCAAGAGTCATGTGACCTAACAATCCCCACGGATCCAGAAAGACTTTCAGTGGCTCTTGAAGATGTAGCTTCTTAGGGTCTTAACTTGATCTTTTTTCTAGTGGAGAGAGAAGTGCAGAGGATACCCTGGTCATCACAGACATGGGCAAAGACAGATAGCCCCCCTTCCCTTAGTCACCTTGGACGCAGTCAAGTCTTGGCAGGGCTGCGGATGGTAAGAGGAGGAGATAGAGAGCTTTGAGGCAAGCAGTGCCACTTTCCTTTCTGCTGTTGGAGTAGCTGTAAACACCTGCGAGAGGAGAACCCTTTCCCCCAGCTGGCGGAAGGGCCTATCTGCATGCAACGCTTAGTAAATGCAGACTAGCTACCAGTGAGACCCTCAGCATCCCTTCCCCAACCACAGACTCCAGGGATGCGGTCCCTCCCATTAGACTGTGGCAGTCACAGACATCGTGCCAGCCCTCAGCCGGGCTCCTCAAAGGAGCCTTCACCACCCCATGTGCAAGGTCCCCAAGAGCCAGCATTTATACAGAGGACTTTTACCATAGTGTCTATTTAATACTCATGCTAGGAGACACGTATTATTATCTCTATTTCACATATGAAATCAAAATACTTCTTAGAGTTAATAATTAAAACGACTATGAATCAGAATGGCTGGCTCTAACGCATGTGATCATGGAAGCATGGATACCACCTGGTTGCCTAGAGTACCTTATCCTGTGCAAATCCAGAAGGCAGAATTATAGCTGCTGCAACAACCTTCTCCCTCCAGCCGAGTGACAGATATTTTTGGCAACATAGACAGCTGGTCTCCTCTGAAATATCCCCGGTCAGAAGTTCTCATCATTACTGATGGGAAAGGGCAGGACATTTACAGATGGATACTGAGGCCAGAATCTGAGAAAAGCCAGGAGGCAGCAAAGCCCCATCACACAGCTGATAAATGGAGGGCTAAGGGACAGACCGTCTTTGTCATATATGGAGATGTCAGCCGGGCCCATTTCTCTACAGGAAAAGGCCGAATCAGAGGGTGAGCTGCACGGGAAGGACTGTACTGATTACCAGCTCCTTTCTTCACTTCCTAAGGCAGTCAGCTGCTAAGCACAATGCCACCTCAGAAGTGACATCCAGGCAGTCAGCATTCATGCAGACAATAGGTTCCTTCTGTCAGTGGCTCAAAGAACAGTACAATCCCTGGCCTTACATGTACACCCAGAGGAGTGGGAAGGCAGGAGAAGGAAGGGAGAATTACCAGGGAGAGCAGCAAGAACTCACCTGGATCATTCTTGAGGATCAACACACCTGCCTCAGGGTTAGGCCACTTGTGACAACAGATACAGGAATTTTTCCAAAGTCAAACTATAAATCACAGGGGAATTCACAGCCCCTCTGCACCACCTCCCCACCTCCCACCTATAATTTCTCTGTAACAGTAGGGGACTCTGGGAATCTGCCTCCCAATTAAACTGGGAGGCAATGGATATCCAGGATATAAATAAACCAGGAGGGGGATAAGCTAGAGAAAGGTGAGTATATGACTTGAAAAGATCAAAACAAAAATATCTCTGTAAAACCTAGCATTCATATGCCAACATTTGCCAGCATTTTATATATGTACCCTGAGTAGACAGAGACAATTAGAAACATAGCCTAATAGGTTCTCATCCTAAAAATTCAGCGGGAAAAATGATGTAAATAGCAGATAGTGGTTATTACATTTAAAACCTTTACCCCAGGGCATGTGTATTCATGCTTATAATGGTTGTGAAAGCCAATCAGAATACTGAACACCTAATGCTCCAGGAGTGGACACGTGACCTAAGTTAGACCAATCAGAGTCCTTCCTTGAGATTTTTCAAACCAGAGCAGAGGTAGAGGTCCCCTTTTCCCTTTGGACCATAAGCTTTAAGATTATAAGCTTAGAATAGCCAACAGCCATGTGCCCCCAACTACACGGAGAAGTTGATCTGAGAGAATGCAGTCAACATGCTGAGAGAAGCAGATGCAAGGGCTGAGAGTCCAGAAGTGTTTTCCTTCCTGAGAACAGTCATCGACCCAGGCCACTCCACCCCTGCCCTTCCCAGTGATAAATTTCCTAGCTCGCATCAGCAGTTTGAGAGTTTACAGGTTCACCTTATCATCGTGAGATTAGGTAAACACTTGAGAGTGAAATATAACACACTGTGTTGGGTTCTGCTAGAGTTCACCTGTATAAGACATGATCCCTAAATCTGGAAATGCTAAAAAGGAGCCAACATAAACTGATGCTACACGAAAACATGTAGATACATGCCCATTAATAACAGGGTGATACACTCATGTTTCAGGGATGGGTAGATATTAATAGTGTTTCACAGCCTACTCCAAGGACACTCCATTATAGAACTGAGCTGTCTTGAGTTCTCAAGGATAAAGCAGACATGAATTTGCCCGTAAGAAAAGGGAGAGGGAGTCATAGAGTTAGAATGTTCTGTGCCACTGAGTATAGGTGTAAGTTTTGCTCCCACAACCAGCATCCTGCCCAGGCTACGGGAAACTACTAATAAATGGCTCTCTCAATCCTGCTTATACAGGCAATAGCAGCATCTTATGTTCCTGGAGAACATTTCCAAAGGCTATTCTGTTTTGTAGAAAGCCAGAGGACCTGATTCAGAGGCAAAGGCTCAGACATTCCCTTACAAAGGAGAACTTTACCAAGTACAGTGGATTACCTGGGAGGGCAACTCTCATGACTCCTAGATCAAAAGCAAGGAAATTTGCATCACTTCCAAATTATATTTACATCTTCCCAAATTTGTTCCCTATGAGTCCTTAGGTGGGCACGGCCTGGAAGGAGCCACGGATCCCTGGTTCTCAGCCTGTGTGGCCCTATGGGGCATCCTTCACCCATTGCTCTTGTTCTATTCATCCCAGTGAGGAGCCCCAGCCCCAAACCTGTCTTCCAGCATCCAGCTACTGAAGCACTAATTAAAATGATGTGTCCTTGTCTGGTGGCCTCAGGACCCAGGCCTCAGCCATCATCTTCACTCCAATGCCCAGCACAATGCCAGAACATTTGAAGAGAGCACAGGGATTCATTCTCAGTCTCGATCCACAAACACCTTAGAAGATGCACAGTAAGTGTGTGTGCATATTTGTAGAGACAGGTTTCTTATTCATCATATTTGCAAAAAGATAGGGGACCACCCCCTAGATAGTTAAGAACCACAGAAGCATGAGACATGAATTGCCACATGGGGGTTGTTGTCCTCACTGGTGAACCCACCTTGCCGTCCCTGTGGCTGGATTAGGGCTGGTTCCTACTTCATCACTTAGAAGCACTTCACTCTTTTAAACTGTGACCTACTCGGGTTCCCAAATGGGAAGAGGCTCCCAAGACACAGTAATTCCCAACTCTCACTACCTGCTCTGAGTGAGCAACCGTAGAATGCTCTGCAAACTGGGAGAGAAGAGGATAGGGCACTGTTCTGCTTAGGCTCCTGCCAGTAAAGACCATGGGAAGACAGAGAGGAGGAGATTGGACCATGATGGACACAACTGGACCACACAGCCCCTTTCAAAAAGCACCCACCTGGGCCTCTGAAAAATAAGGATCCAATTGGAGACTGGTGGCCACAGGAAACAGTCCATCAGCTTTATCATTTCTTCTGCACAAAAAGCTCTTTTGAGAGTGTGAATGGGGGCTTTATGTAGTAAGTTCTCATCCACGAGCTAATAAATATGTGAAATAGCCTCTCAGACCAGGTTCTTACAGCCTGGACACTGAGGTCATTCAAGGAACAATTAGATGCCATCTGGAGAGAGCTGGAACTGAAGGGCCAAGTGGCATGCTCTGGTTCCCAGGGTCTGACACATCCTTATCTTCACTGACAGAAAGGATGAATGGAGTCAGCTAGCTAATCCATGCTGGGAGCAGAGAATGGGCAAATACACAGCAATTAACAAAAGCTTAAGGATCAGGGGAATGTTCGAGTTCAGCCTGCCCCAAGGAAATATACCCCTTGACTGCCTTCACACATCCAAGCTGAGCATCTTTGCCATAAACCAGGCATTGACCTCACCAAGCTCTGGGCTTTCATGGTTTTAACATAAAGCAATTAGAGCAGAACAGCAACTGCTGTGGCCCAGCTCTTTACAGTATATAATGAGCAAGGGCTTGATCGCGTGAAATAGAGTTAGTATTTACTGAGGCTTTACAATCCACTCAATTGTAAAGAACAGGCAGACAATTGTGAACCCTTATTTCTGGGATAGACCCTCAATTTTTTCTTATTTTTAAATGAAAATTGATGTCTCTTCTCTATTAATAATCAGTATTTTAAATGTAAATGCTATTGTTGAGCAAGCTGGGTTTTTTCTTAGCTAGAGAAAAAATGTGTATTTAGATAAACAGACAGTGATTCTTTGTATTAGTGTTTCTGCAGCTTTATAACGGCTCTTCAGTAGCAGGAGACCCTCTAGGACGGCAGTGCTCAGTGTGGTCTGCAGGCCCACGGGAGCCTTTCAGGGAGTCTGTGAGGTTAACAGTATTTTTGCAATAATACTGAGACCTTTTTTTTGCCTTTTTCACTGGGTTGACATTTATGCTGATAGAGCAAATGCAATGACGGGTAAAACTAGTGGGACTGTAGCAGCAAGCAAGGGGGAGGCACCAAACTGGATAAGTAGTCACTGCATTTCTTGACCACCATGTTTTTTAAATTTATTTTTTTAATATTAAACATTAAAAATATATATTTCTTTTAAAAATAACCAGTTCCACTTAAGAAGTCCTTGATGAAGCAGTAAGAATTACAATAGTCTCCCCTTATCTGCAGGCAGTATGTTTCAAGACCCCCAGTGGATGCCTGAAACCACAGATAGTACCAAACCATATATATACTATGCTTTTTCTTATACGTACATACATACCTATGATGAAGTTTAATTTATAAATTAGGTACAGTAAGAGAATATCTGAATTTCCAACATCACTACTCTTGTGCTTTGGGGCCATTTTTAAGTAAAATAAGGGTTACTTGAACAAGCACTGCAATACCTTGAGAGTCAATCTGGTAAAAGATGGCTACCAAGTGACTAACGGATGGGATACATTGGACAAAGGGATGATTCATGGGTTAGGCAGGAAGATTTCATCAGGCTACTCAGAATGGCACACGATTTAAAACTTATAAATTGTCCGAAAAAGAAAAATACTCATTAGAAAAGATACACGCACCCCAATGTTCATAGCCGCGTGACTTACAATTGCCAAGATAGAAACAACCTAAGTGTCCATCAACGGATGGGTAAAGAAGATGCACACGCGCGTGCGCGCACACACGCGCACACACACACACACACACACACACACACACACACTGGAATACTACTCAGCCATAAAAAAGAATGACATTTTGCCACTTGCAACAACATGGATGGACCTGGAGGGCACTATGCTAAGTGAAGTAAGTCAGACAGAGAAAGACAAACACTGTATGATATATGTGGAATCTAAAAAATACAATGAACTAGTGAATGTGACAGTAAAGTAGACTCACAGATATGGAGAAAAAACTAGTGGTTACCAGTGGGGAGAGGGAAGAGGGGAGGGGCAATATAGGGGTAGGAGCCATCTCAGCTGCCACAGGCTCGCCCCTCTCACAAGCACTTCTGCAAAATGACATCTGCCAAAACTGAGCTGTGAGACACATATCTGCACGTTTCAAGTGCTGCTGGGAGGTGGCAGGGTAGAGGGAGAGCCAGGGTGGGTTCAAGTCTTCATTGTACCACTAGCAAGCTGGGTGACCTTGGGAAATTTCTTAACCTCTCTGAGCCCCAGTTTCCTCCTCCAACTTACTGGGTTTTTGTTAGGATCAACAGAGATAACACATAAAGAGCCTGGCAACACAGAGTCTAGGCACTCAGCCAATGTGAGCCTCCCTTTCCCCCTTCCCCTCCAAAGGAAGGGACCACAAAACCTGTTTCTCCGTTCCATTCCTCCTACAGGGCACGTGCCCAGCTGCACCCTAAATCTCACCCAAAGGGCAGGCTATGGGACCCACGTCCTTCAAGGAGAGTGTGGACAGCACCGCCCTGAGCCACTGACCAACCCCAACTGGTACTGAGGTGACTCCTGAGCCTTGAAAGCTAGGGAACAATGAGGAGTTTAAGAGGTTTCTTTAGCCTTAAAATAATTTTTAGCCGTCAGATTTTTAAGACTGCATATTAAAATTGGTCTAAATCACACTTGCTCAGATACCTAAGATGATTTTCTACTGCAGACTCTCTGTCATTTGGGGAGTTAACAGGCAGCACGTGCGTCCACAGCATCTGCCCACCTGGCCCTCACCCAAGGGGACTCCTGGGTCCACCTTCAACTACCAAGCTCTCCGTGTCCCACCACTGTCCCAGCAAGTCTGACTAAGGATCCCGTGGCCCCTCCTTTCCCATTGTCCCCACATCAAGTGACTGCAGAGCTGGGCTTCAGCCTATGTCCCACCTGGATGCCCCCTGCCTGGCTCTCCAGGTTCTTGCCCTGGGACTAGATCTTCCACGTATGTCTAGAGTCCCCAGAAGGGCCACCTCCCATGTGCCTGACTCCTTCATACTTCACCAGTCCATATTACTGGGTACTCTGATGCCAACCATTTCTACAATTAGAAGCGTGCCTGGGATAGCCCTTGGATGTGGCTGCCTCGCCCAGCTACCTTCTCTGTGTCATCTCTGATTCTGCTTTCTGCCTGCACCTCCTGCTCTCCAGCCCCTAATGGCAGGGATCGCCAGAGTTACAGTGCATACTTCCAAGGCCACCACACATCCACCTCCCACCCAGAAAGGGTACCAAAGTTCTGAGTGGATGAAGCAGACTGTGAGGGATGCCTGAGAAGGCAGGAACCCTCGGACAGAGGGCAGCGTAGGCACCAGGTAAGAGGTGGAGCCAGGACTACCTCGACTCATTCCAGCCTTGAAAGCTGGCCAAGTGAAAGAGAAAATGATCTTAATTAATCCCTTCTCTGTTTTCAAGCAAATTCCAGCCACCTGAATACAATACTTCAGTGGGAAAATATCATTTTTTCATGGTCATAAACTGATAATGGGTATCATCTGAGGGACATACCAGATAATTATGCATCCTGCCCAAAGAGCTATGAGAACCAATCAGTCTAGGCCAGGAGTTCTTAACCTCTGGTGGGATGGGGTTTCCATGAACCACTGGAAATTGTACACAAACTGCTGTATGAGTACTGTTCATTGAGGTGAGGGGTCCATGGCTTTTACCCAAGAGTCATGTGACCTAACAATCCCCACGGATCCAGAAAGACTTTCAGTGGCTCTTGAAGATGTAGCTTCTTAGGGTCTTAACTTGATCTTTTTTCTAGTGGAGAGAGAAGTGCAGAGGATACCCTGGTCATCACAGACATGGGCAAAGACAGATAGCCCCCCTTCCCTTAGTCACCTTGGACGCAGTCAAGTCTTGGCAGGGCTGCGGATGGTAAGAGGAGGAGATAGAGAGCTTTGAGGCAAGCAGTGCCACTTTCCTTTCTGCTGTTGGAGTAGCTGTAAACACCTGCGAGAGGAGAACCCTTTCCCCCAGCTGGCGGAAGGGCCTATCTGCATGCAACGCTTAGTAAATGCAGACTAGCTACCAGTGAGACCCTCAGCATCCCTTCCCCAACCACAGACTCCAGGGATGCGGTCCCTCCCATTAGACTGTGGCAGTCACAGACATCGTGCCAGCCCTCAGCCGGGCTCCTCAAAGGAGCCTTCACCACCCCATGTGCAAGGTCCCCAAGAGCCAGCATTTATACAGAGGACTTTTACCATAGTGTCTATTTAATACTCATGCTAGGAGACACGTATTATTATCTCTATTTCACATATGAAATCAAAATACTTCTTAGAGTTAATAATTAAAACGACTATGAATCAGAATGGCTGGCTCTAACGCATGTGATCATGGAAGCATGGATACCACCTGGTTGCCTAGAGTACCTTATCCTGTGCAAATCCAGAAGGCAGAATTATAGCTGCTGCAACAACCTTCTCCCTCCAGCCGAGTGACAGATATTTTTGGCAACATAGACAGCTGGTCTCCTCTGAAATATCCCCGGTCAGAAGTTCTCATCATTACTGATGGGAAAGGGCAGGACATTTACAGATGGATACTGAGGCCAGAATCTGAGAAAAGCCAGGAGGCAGCAAAGCCCCATCACACAGCTGATAAATGGAGGGCTAAGGGACAGACCGTCTTTGTCATATATGGAGATGTCAGCCGGGCCCATTTCTCTACAGGAAAAGGCCGAATCAGAGGGTGAGCTGCACGGGAAGGACTGTACTGATTACCAGCTCCTTTCTTCACTTCCTAAGGCAGTCAGCTGCTAAGCACAATGCCACCTCAGAAGTGACATCCAGGCAGTCAGCATTCATGCAGACAATAGGTTCCTTCTGTCAGTGGCTCAAAGAACAGTACAATCCCTGGCCTTACATGTGCACCCAGAGGAGTGGGACGGCAGGAGAAGGGAGGGAGAATTACCAGGGAGAGCAGCAAGAACTCACCTGGATCATTCTTGAGGATCAACACACCTGCCTCAGGGTTAGGCCACTTGTGACAACAGATACAGGAATTTTTCCAAAGTCAAACTATAAATCACAGGGGAATTCACAGCCCCTCTGCACCACCTCCCCACCTCCCACCTATAATTTCTCTGTAACAGTAGGGGACTCTGGGAATCTGCCTCCCAATTAAACTGGGAGGCAATGGATATCCAGGATATAAATAAACCAGGAGGGGGATAAGCTAGAGAAAGGTGAGTATATGACTTGAAAAGATCAAAACAAAAATATCTCTGTAAAACCTAGCATTCATATGCCAACATCTGCCAGCATTTTATATATGTACCCTGAGTAGACAGAGACAATTAGAAACATAGCCTAATAGGTTCTCATCCTAAAAATTCAGCGGGAAAAATGATGTAAATAGCAGATAGTGGTTATTACATTTAAAACCTTTACCCCAGGGCATGTGTATTCATGCTTATAATGGTTGTGAAAGCCAATCAGAATACTGAACACCTAATGCTCCAGGAGTGGACACGTGACCTAAGTTAGACCAATCAGAGTCCTTCCTTGAGATTTTTCAAACCAGAGCAGAGGTAGAGGTCCCCTTTTCCCTTTGGACCATAAGCTTTAAGATTATAAGCTTAGAATAGCCAACAGCCATGTGCCCCCAACTACACGGAGAAGTTGATCTGAGAGAATGCAGTCAACATGCTGAGAGAAGCAGATGCAAGGGCTGAGAGTCCAGAAGTGTTTTCCTTCCTGAGAACAGTCATCGACCCAGGCCACTCCACCCCTGCCCTTCCCAGTGATAAATTTCCTAGCTCGCATCAGCAGTTTGAGAGTTTACAGGTTCACTTTATCATCGTGAGATTAGGTAAACACTTGAGAGTGAAATATAACACACTGTGTTGGGTTCTGCTAGAGTTCACCTGTATAAGACATGATCCCTAAATCTGGAAATGCTAAAAAGGAGCCAACATAAACTGATGCTACACGAAAACATGTAGATACATGCCCATTAATAACAGGGTGATACACTCATGTTTCAGGGATGGGTAGATATTAATAGTGTTTCACAGCCTACTCCAAGGACACTCCATTATAGAACTGAGCTGTCTTGAGTTCTCAAGGATAAAGCAGACATGAATTTGCCCGTAAGAAAAGGGAGAGGGAGTCATAGAGTTAGAATGTTCTGTGCCACTGAGTATAGGTGTAAGTTTTGCTCCCACAACCAGCATCCTGCCCAGGCTACGGGAAACTACTAATAAATGGCTCTCTCAATCCTGCTTATACAGGCAATAGCAGCATCTTATGTTCCTGGAGAACATTTCCAAAGGCTATTCTGTTTTGTAGAAAGCCAGAGGACCTGATTCAGAGGCAAAGGCTCAGACATTCCCTTACAAAGGAGAACTTTACCAAGTACAGTGGATTACCTGGGAGGGCAACTCTCATGACTCCTAGATCAAAAGCAAGGAAATTTGCATCACTTCCAAATTATATTTACATCTTCCCAAATTTGTTCCCTATGAGTCCTTAGGTGGGCACGGCCTGGAAGGAGCCACGGATCCCTGGTTCTCAGCCTGTGTGGCCCTATGGGGCATCCTTCACCCATTGCTCTTGTTCTATTCATCCCAGTGAGGAGCCCCAGCCCCAAACCTGTCTTCCAGCATCCAGCTACTGAAGCACTAATTAAAATGATGTGTCCTTGTCTGGTGGCCTCAGGACCCAGGCCTCAGCCATCATCTTCACTCCAATGCCCAGCACAATGCCAGAACATTTGAAGAGAGCACAGGGATTCATTCTCAGTCTCGATCCACAAACACCTTAGAAGATGCACAGTAAGTGTGTGTGCATATTTGTAGAGACAGGTTTCTTATTCATCATATTTGCAAAAAGATAGGGGACCACCCCCTAGATAGTTAAGAACCACAGAAGCATGAGACATGAATTGCCACATGGGGGTTGTTGTCCTCACTGGTGAACCCACCTTGCCGTCCCTGTGGCTGGATTAGGGCTGGTTCCTACTTCATCACTTAGAAGCACTTCACTCTTTTAAACTGTGACCTACTCGGGTTCCCAAATGGGAAGAGGCTCCCAAGACACAGTAATTCCCAACTCTCACTACCTGCTCTGAGTGAGCAACCGTAGAATGCTCTGCAAACTGGGAGAGAAGAGGATAGGGCACTGTTCTGCTTAGGCTCCTGCCAGTAAAGACCATGGGAAGACAGAGAGGAGGAGATTGGACCATGATGGACACAACTGGACCACACAGCCCCTTTCAAAAAGCACCCACCTGGGCCTCTGAAAAATAAGGATCCAATTGGAGACTGGTGGCCACAGGAAACAGTCCATCAGCTTTATCATTTCTTCTGCACAAAAAGCTCTTTTGAGAGTGTGAATGGGGGCTTTATGTAGTAAGTTCTCATCCACGAGCTAATAAATATGTGAAATAGCCTCTCAGACCAGGTTCTTACAGCCTGGACACTGAGGTCATTCAAGGAACAATTAGATGCCATCTGGAGAGAGCTGGAACTGAAGGGCCAAGTGGCATGCTCTGGTTCCCAGGGTCTGACACATCCTTATCTTCACTGACAGAAAGGATGAATGGAGTCAGCTAGCTAATCCATGCTGGGAGCAGAGAATGGGCAAATACACAGCAATTAACAAAAGCTTAAGGATCAGGGGAATGTTCGAGTTCAGCCTGCCCCAAGGAAATATACCCCTTGACTGCCTTCACACATCCAAGCTGAGCATCTTTGCCATAAACCAGGCATTGACCTCACCAAGCTCTGGGCTTTCATGGTTTTAACATAAAGCAATTAGAGCAGAACAGCAACTGCTGTGGCCCAGCTCTTTACAGTATATAATGAGCAAGGGCTTGATCGCGTGAAATAGAGTTAGTATTTACTGAGGCTTTACAATCCACTCAATTGTAAAGAACAGGCAGACAATTGTGAACCCTTATTTCTGGGATAGACCCTCAATTTTTTCTTATTTTTAAATGAAAATTGATGTCTCTTCTCTATTAATAATCAGTATTTTAAATGTAAATGCTATTGTTGAGCAAGCTGGGTTTTTTCTTAGCTAGAGAAAAAATGTGTATTTAGATAAACAGACAGTGATTCTTTGTATTAGTGTTTCTGCAGCTTTATAACGGCTCTTCAGTAGCAGGAGACCCTCTAGGACGGCAGTGCTCAGTGTGGTCTGCAGGCCCACGGGAGCCTTTCAGGGAGTCTGTGAGGTTAACAGTATTTTTGCAATAATACTGAGACCTTTTTTTTGCCTTTTTCACTGGGTTGACATTTATGCTGATAGAGCAAATGCAATGACGGGTAAAACTAGTGGGACTGTAGCAGCAAGCAAGGGGGAGGCACCAAACTGGATAAGTAGTCACTGCATTTCTTGACCACCATGTTTTTTAAATTTATTTTTTTAATATTAAACATTAAAAATATATATTTCTTTTAAAAATAACCAGTTCCACTTAAGAAGTCCTTGATGAAGCAGTAAGAATTACAATAGTCTCCCCTTATCTGCAGGCAGTATGTTTCAAGACCCCCAGTGGATGCCTGAAACCACAGATAGTACCAAACCATATATATACTATGCTTTTTCTTATACGTACATACATACCTATGATGAAGTTTAATTTATAAATTAGGTACAGTAAGAGAATATCTGAATTTCCAACATCACTACTCTTGTGCTTTGGGGCCATTTTTAAGTAAAATAAGGGTTACTTGAACAAGCACTGCAATACCTTGAGAGTCAATCTGGTAAAAGATGGCTACCAAGTGACTAACGGATGGGATACATTGGACAAAGGGATGATTCATGGGTTAGGCAGGAAGATTTCATCAGGCTACTCAGAATGGCACACGATTTAAAACTTATAAATTGTCCGAAAAAGAAAAATACTCATTAGAAAAGATACACGCACCCCAATGTTCATAGCCGCGTGACTTACAATTGCCAAGATAGAAACAACCTAAGTGTCCATCAATGGATGGGTAAAGAAGATGCACACGCGCGTGCGCGCGCACACGTGCACACACACACACACACACACACACACACACACACTGGAATACTACTCAGCCATAAAAAAGAATGACATTTTGCCACTTGCAACAACATGGATGGACCTGGAGGGCACTATGCTAAGTGAAGTAAGTCAGACAGAGAAAGACAAACACTGTATGATATATGTGGAATCTAAAAAATACAATGAACTAGTGAATGTGACAGTAAAGTAGACTCACAGATATGGAGAAAAAACTAGTGGTTACCAGTGGGGAGAGGGAAGAGGGGAGGGGCAATATAGGGGTAGGAGATTAAGAGGTACAAACTATTAGATATAAAATAAGCTATAAGGATATATTGTACAACACAGGGAAATAGGCAATATTTTATAATAACTATTTATGGAGTATAACTTTTAAAAATTGTGAATCACTATATTGGACACCTGTAAGTTATATAATATTGTACATCAACTATACTTGAGTAAAAAAATATTGTACCACTACATAAAATAAAACTTATGAATTGTTCATATCTGGAATTTTCAGACCATGGTTGACTATGGGTCACTGAAGCTGTGGATCAGGGGGACTACTGTATTCACTTTATTACATCCTGGCCCTTGAGTCCATGTCTCGAAATTTTTGTGTGGTGAGACAGGAAGCAGACATAGAGCACTTCTCCTGCACACCCAGCACAGTGGTTGTCTTGAGGGAAAGCAATTGTGCCATTAAGTTGTAGGCTGCACTAGCTGCTTTTTCATGGAACGCCATTTTTACTTCAAAGAATGTCTGACAAACAATGGTTATTCAGACCTGAGTATTTATTTGGCAGACATTTTCCTAAAAATGAACAAAGTGAGCCTGTCACTTCAAGGAAAACAACTGACAGTGTTTGTTGCCAATGCTAAAACTTGAGCTTTCAACTGAAAATTAGAATTTTGAGAAATGTGTATTTACCACCATGAGTGGTAAATACTTTAATGATTTTTTTCATGAGTGAAGATAATAATGAATGTGAGTTTTTGGTATTGTATAGTGAAATATGTTAACATTTGGAAGATCTGCATAACTCAGCAAAGCAGTATTTTTCAAATGACCAATGCACGATGGTACAAAATCATGCATGGGTAAGATCCATTCACATTGCCAGATAGACCAATGGATTTTAAGGGAATAGAGTAAAAAAAAAAAAAAGTTCATTGATATGATTTCAGATTCCACACTGCAATTAACCTTTACGGAACTACAACTTTTCAAGTTTTAGTATAATAACAAAGAAGAATATCTCTAATGATCTGAAAAGCCTATTAAAATGCTATTCCTAGGGGATGAGGAGTTGGCAAAATGGGTGAAGGGGGTCAAAAGGTACAAATTTCCAGTTATAAAGTGAATAAGTGCTTGGGGATGTAATATACAGCATGGTGACTATAGTTAATAATACTATATTGCATATTTGAAAGTAGCTAGCAAAGTGGATCTTGAAAGTTCTCATCAGAAAAAAATTTTTTTATAACTGTGTATGGGGACGGATGTTAACTGGTCTTATTGTGATAATTTTGCAATATATACAAATATCAAATCATTACATCGTACACCTGAAACTAATATGTTATGTCAATCATACCTCAATAAAAAAAAGACTATTCCTCCCTTTTTGAATTACATTATCTGTGTAAGACCAGATTTTCTTTAGACTTCAACCAAAATGATGTAACACAACAGACTGAAGGCTAAAGCAGATATGAGAATCAAGCTTGTTCTATTAGACTAGACACTAAAGAGATTTACAAAAATGTAAACCAATGCCATTCTTCTCACTAAATTTTGTTTTGGAAAATGATTATTTTTTATAAAAATATGCTATTTATAATCACGTAATGGGTTTAATATTGTTATTTTAAATGAATTAAATAAACATTAAAAATTCCTACATTTTAATTTCTCATACAATAAACCAATAGCTAAAACCCACATAGCAAAAGCTCTTTGGGGTCCTCAGTAATTTGTTACAATTGAAAAGGGGTCTTGAGACCAAAGAGTTTAAGAACTTAGGCTCTCATATATCTAACCTACCTGTTTTACATAAGTTTGATTAAGCCATAAGTTTTCAGCATCAAATCTATGGAGTAGACTAAGGTATATAAATAGAGGAGTATCTCTTTTTATAAGTAACTATCATAAAAGCACTAATGATTATTAGAGGAAATTTGGAAACAGAGAGAAATGTGAAAAATAAAACTAAACTCCTTAATTGCCAGGATGTTAATTTTGACTTATGACCCAGCACTCAATCATTCTACTTATACGTGTTTATCTTACAGAAATTCTCGCACAAATGCACACCAAGCCTTCTCAGTGAGGCAATGCCAGCCTTCCAGCACTGAGCTTCACGCCTCTTTTCTCTGAGCACCCATATCCAGCCCCTCAGGAAATCCTGAGGCTCTGCCTTCATATTATATGTCAAGAATCCCCCTTCTTCACCACCCCTTCTGCCATCACAGATCCAAATCATCACCATCTCTCACCTGGATGGTCACCACGGCCTCCCATCTGATCTCCCTGATCCTTCCCTTGTCCCTCACAGTCTGCCAGCAACATACAGGCCAAAGTGATCCTGAGATGGCTCCCCATCTTACTCTGTAAAAGTTAACATCTTTACTGGGACATCCAGGCCCTGTGCAACCTGCCTCGTCCCCCTTCCTCATTCTCTCACATCAGCTTTCACCACTCTCCCTCAAGGCCACCCCCTCTGGCCCTGCTGGCCTCACAGCTGTTCCTCGGTGGAAGAGGTGAGCTCTGGCTTTCACGGCCTTGCCCTTGCTACATCCTCCCCCCATCAGACACCACTCTTTTTTTTGGCCACGAGACTTGGCGGGATCTTAGCTCCCCAACCAGGGACTGAACCCGGACCCTTGGCAGTGAGAGTGTACAGTCCTAACCATTGGACCGCCAGGGAATTCCCCAGACACCACTCTTGACTTGCCCCTCCACTAGAAAGTCGCCCTCTGGGTGAGGCCTTCTCTGGCCACCCTACTTAAATTCAACATCCCCTTAACTCCAACATTTCGTAGTTCCTTCCCCTGATGAATTTTTTTCTGCTGAGCACTTATTTCTACCGAACATGGTATACTCGGTTGTCTTCTTTGTCTTCTCACTCTTCCACCCCATAATATAGGATCCATAGAGGCAGGGACATTGTTTTGTTCACTGCTGTATCCTCAGGCCCTCGAACAGTGACCAGCAGATGTGGCAGATACTCAATAAACATTTGTCAAATGACTGCAAAATTGTTTTTAACAAGAACCCAAATGTCAGTAGGAAACTGGTTAAATATAATTGTATTTCATACAATGGAATACTGGATGACCATTCAAAAGAAGGAGGTAGACCCATATGTTTAACAGGGAATGATGTCCAATGAAAAAAGGAAGTTGCAAAGCAATATGTAGTTATGCACAATTTTTGGCAATCAATCAAATTGTTCCCCAGCTCAGCATTCTTGCTCTCTTTAACAGTTTGACCATCTCAGAATTTCCTAGGAACACTTGAAGTTTCCTCACCCTTCCCATTCAATAAATATGAGAGGCCCTACTCTTCCCAGAAGACGCTGCCTGCTGTTCTCTCCTGCCGCAGTCAGCCTGGGCACACACTTTCCCGCAGGCTGGGGTCTCCCCATCAGTCTCTAACATGTTGATATCTGTCTTCTGCCTCACCTAATACCAGCTTCCTTCCTGTCAAGTCACCATTTTTTTCAGCTGTCAAGTCACAATTCAACTATAATTTTTTCCAAGAAAACTTCTTGGTAATGACATGTGAAACTTCAGATCGATGCCAACCACCCCCTCAAAATCTACATACAGTATTGCAGCAACTTAGAGCTGTTAGTCCAAGAACGTTAGACAATTAATTCTAATAATAAAATGCCTTGACAATTTTAATCTGTCTTATATGGAACTAATGAAAATGACTTGCCTTCTTACATAATTTAAACACAGACCTTAGTTCTGAAGTTGTAAATATAATGCTATGGCACACTATTACATTTAATATTAAAAGCTCCCAGAATACACAGAAACTGTCTCACAGCCAAACGCTGTGCTGTTGTGTCATCCAATTACCACTAGAGGGCAGAGCTAAACAGCAAACGATTCCAATGCTGAAGAGCCTGGCCTCTCTTTTGCGGGTTGATGAGTTACTGGGACCCCATAGCTGATAACAAGATCCCTGAGCTGACGATTGAGAGATCAGAGTCACAGAGGTTGCCAGAACCACACTTTTTAAAAGTGTATACCTCTGCCTACATGTGTGAGTATTTAAGATGACAACAGTGATCCTGCAGTTTTTATCCTATACCAGGTTGGCAAGAGAAGATAGAGTGAGGTTAGGGGTGGGAACCTCCTTGCTGTCATGAAATACAATCACTGAAGAATTTCTGGAAAATGTTTAGAGATCTGTGTGTGATTTACTTTAGGAAACTTAAAGATATTTGGAACAAGCTCATTCCCTCACCCCTGAATTTCAACGCCCTTCCCATCTGGCTGTATATGGTCATCAGTCAGCCAGTCAGTTACTAAATATTTATTAAGAGGACAAGAAAGGGTCCTTGCCCTCAGAACTCACATTCTAATGAGGAGCTGGCTGTTGTTGTATTTAACTAAACAAATAGAATTTGGCACAAGTGCTGTGAGGATAATACTCAGAGTAATGAGATAGTGACTGCGGAGGCTGCTTTTAGCAGGGGGGTCAGGGAAGGTCCCTCTGAGGCAGTGAAATCTGAGTGGGGATGCACCAGCCACCTGAGAACTAGGGTGACAGCTACAAAACCAGCATTTCCTGAGTGCCATCTACCTATCAGGCACTGTGCTAACAACTTTGTGTGCATTAACTCATTTAAGCCCTACGTTCTCCCATTTACTGTTAAGGAAATTGAGCTCCAGAGAATTTCAGAAACGTGCCCGAAGTCACACAACCAAGAAATGGCTAAGATGGGGCTGTGCCTCTGTATTAGTCTCCTAGGGCTGCTGTAACAAATTACCACAAACTGGATGGCTTTAAAATAGAAACATATCCTCTCATAGTTCGGGAGGCCACGAGTCCAGAATCAAGGCGTCGCGGGGCCACACTCTCTCCGAAGGCTCTAAGGTGGGACCCTTCCTTGCCCCTTCCTAGCTTGTGGTGGTTAACACTGGCAATCCTCAGTGTTCCTAGGCCTGTGCACACATCAACCCCAATCCCTGTCATCACATAGCACGCTCCCTGTGTGTCCAAATTCCTCTCTTCTTATAAGACACCAGTCACTGGATTAGGCCTACCCTAACCCAGCATGACCTCGTCTTAATTTGATCACATGTGCAAAGACCTTATTTCCAAATACGATCACATTCACAGGTACTGGGGGTTAGGACATCAACACATCTTTTGGGGAACACAGCTCAACCCACGACAGCATCCAAACACCCTCTTCAAACCACTCAGCTGTTCTACCTCAAAAGAACTTTCCAGGCTTGAGGGAAAGGCAAAGACCCGGCGGCAGCAGGAAAAACCAGCATGGAAAAGTTTGTGAGCAAGGTGGATGGCAGGAGATGAGGTTAGAGGTGAACAGGCCACAAGAGGATGGCTGTGAAGTCCAGTTATAAAGCTGAGGCTGGTCAGGAGCCATAGCTGCAATCCTTGCTTACATGTTAGTTCTCCAGTCTCTTCACCAACTCTCCTACTGTTTGGGATCTCAGAGGAGTCCTCTTCCTTCAGCCAAGGATGAAAGCTGCAGCACAGAACATGAATGTGAACCTGCCATTATTCCACTCACAGGCCACACCAGGCTCCCTCAAGCACCTCCAGCGGGCAGCTCCAGGGTCTGACCTTGATTCAAGCCATCAAGTTCAGAAGCCTAGGGGGAATTCACTTCTGACTTGGGACACTGAGAAAACACATCTCAGGCTGTACTGGCAGAGCAATATCTGGCCTGAGGAGTTATCCAGACAAGCCCCAGGCAAGAGCAGTGAGGACTCAAGCTATTTCCACACACCTGTTCACCCAGAAGAGCTGAAGATGCTAACGCGACAGGAGAGATGCTGCTGCTCGGAGCAGACAGGTCTACCTGATGAGATGCTGAGGTGTGTCCAGATCATGCAGTGTTGCAACAGCATTGTCTCTGTGATTGTGCAAGATCATACAACTTGCACAAGGACTCACTGCTGTATCATCAGGCAAGGTCAAGGTGAAGTCGATGACCCACGGCTGCATCACGGAAGAGTTAGCATGGAAAGATGGGATTTTTTTGTGGAATGCCTACTACATATTGTTCAGAGGAAAAACAAGGACAGTGTACGTGCATTCAGTCTAGAGCAGGGGCCTACAAACCTTTTCTGTAAAGGGACAGATAGTAAATAGTTCAGGCTCCGCCACCTGTTCTGTCACAACTACTCAACTCCATCATTATAGTCAGAAAGTGGCAATACATCAATGAATGGATGTGGCTGTGTTTCAACAAAACTTTACGCACATTGAAATTTGAATTTTACAACTTTCACATTCTTCTTTTGATGTTTTAAAAACCCACTTAAAAACATAATATCCATTTTCAGCTTGTGGGCCTACAATAGACAGCAGGCCACGTTTGGTCCCAGGCTGTAGTTTGCCAACTGCCCACCCCACACCCCTCCCCCAGGCTACTGATATCCCCAGCTGCTCATGAATTGACTTAATGTCATTGTGGTAACAAGGTCTCCAACTGGAAATCTCCTTTCCTCCCCTAAAATCCTTACTGGCCTTTGGCAAGATGCCAGGCATTGTGTGAACTCTGGAATTGCCCGTGGCTTCCATCACCACCTCCATTTAAGTCCTGCCAGGAACTGTCAACACACCTTATAGAACAGCTCCTAATTCCATCTCTAAAAGGCCTCCAGCACCTGCCCTGACTTTCCATTCCCACTGCCACTATCTTAGGTTAGGCTCTTGATGACACTTTCCTCCTACCCAGCCTGACTCGATTGAACAATTACTAACACATAGAATCTGCCCAAAACTATCTGTCGAATGAACAAAGGCAGTAAAATATCCACAAGCTCGGCACTTTCTCCGTCTCATCAGCAGTCTGATGTGGCCCATCTCAAAACCAAAAATTTCCCTTAGTGAGGTGGAAGCACTTAAGGGCTAAAATATGATAAGCATTTAGCTTGCTTTTTTTCAGGTCAGGCTCAGCTGAGGTACAATCTGCCAACAGTAAAAGTCACCCTTTTCTGTACAGTTCTGTGAGCTTTGAAACGACCCCAATCAAGGTATTCCAATCATTCCCCCAAAGTTCCCTCATTCCCTTTTGCAGCTGACCTCTCTCTCCGTTCAACCACTGATTTGTTGTCTGTACTATAAGGTTTTATCCGCATCCAACAGTCCAATTCCTTTTTATGGCTGAAGAGGATGTTATTGTGTGGGTCTGCAGTTTACCTGCTCACCAGTCAAAGGACACTTGAGCTGTTTCCAGCTTTTGTCAATGACAAGTAATGTCACCACCAACATTCACATACAGATTTCAAAATGGACGTATGTTTTCATGATGAGGTTTTACTTTGTATAAATGGCCATATTTTCACAGACCTGCAGGATAGGATTCCATTGAATGAAGGCCTGTCCTCCATCCCTATTCTTCTGCCTTCTCACCCTGCCTCAGCAATCTTTTACAAACGCAGTAACATTAAGCCTCCCAAGAATATCTGCAGAGAATTTTTTGGGGTGGGGTGGGAGGTGCTGGATGGGAGCTGTCTTCGTTGCTCCCAGGGTGAGCCCCAAGGCTGCTCCTCACTCATGGCGGGCGGTGTTTGGCCTTCTCATCCACAGGGGGCGGTGCTGGCTCTCTGGGTGTGCAAGCTCAGGCAAAAACCTGCAGAGCCAGCCATCGGGCCATTATCTGCTTCATGTAACTCGTTAAAATCTCACGGAATGCACAGCGCACCATTGTTTTGGTAAGTCCCTTTCATGGCTTTGTGAGCTGGCTAATTCAGAGCAGACTGGCCTGTTTTCCCCGGTGGAAGAAAAAGACTCTTCTCAAAGACGGCTATTTAACCGTGACCATGGCTGCAGCCATCTTGAGCACAAAGGGGGGGTGGGGAGGGAGGGGGCTACAGCCCCCGCCGCCCCCGCCCCCAGCGAGGCTCCCACAGCCCGGGCACTTATTCTTGGCGCTGGAATTCGCATAATGACTCCTCTTTTAATCTGCTGGGTGACCTCATGTAGCCCTGGCCGACTGCAGGAAACGGCCTTGCTGAGATCTGAGCCTTGGGCAGTCTGTCAAGTCTGTAAGACCCTCTTAGAAAGAGCATTTTCGGAGTGTTAACCCCATAAGGACTGATCTCCAGGTGGCTCTGGGCTCCTGAGCTGCCGGTGTGCACCCCAGACGAAGGAGAAGTCCAAGGGCGCTTGTCGCCTCTCGAGATACCGCTCCAGTCCCATCCCTTCTCCTAACCCACAAAGCAAGCTCAGAAACCGCAAATCATCTTAGAAAAGCTCGCCAAGTGGTTCCAGCAAGAGTCGACCAGGGCTGACGACAAAAGAAAGGATATTCGTCCACTAGGGAGCTCACGGGAACAAAAGGCTGCATTCAGTCCTGACACTTGCTAACCGCAGAGCCTGGAGAGCGGGCTTTGTCCGAGGGCACCGTGCTGTTCACAGCCTGGCCTTGCCTACACCTTGCTTAATTTGAAAAAACAGGCTTCCCAATGTCTTCTCGACTTTGCTATTGCTATATTTATTTTTCAATTTGTCTTTCTTAAGGAGTTTATTTTAAAATGAAAAAATCTATAATAAACATTTCTTCGAAAACAAAAATCACAAAACCGTAATAAACATTTCTTCTTAAAAAAAACAAAAACAAAAACCCACCCAGCTCTGCTGTAGCTAATCACCTCCTCCTCTAAAAAATATACTTTTAAACCACTCTCAGAAAAGAGACTCTATTAATATACCTGTAAGGCTGTGTGTGAAGAAGCTAGAAAGAATTTGAATCTTCAGTCTAAAAGGAAGATAGGTATAAAGGGGAAGAAGAAAGGAAATACTATAAATTTATAAAGTTTCGTGAGTAGGGGGTGGGGGAGGGCAACTCCCGAAGGTTAAAGAAGCAGCCCCAGGAAAAAATGAAAAGAATGGTAAAGAGTGAAAATGAAAGTAGGTTTCATAGGTTCAAGAAGGCGTTGCAAAAGTGAAAGCACAGGGATCATAATAGCAAATGTAGGAGTGCTGCGGGTAAATCTCCAATCTTTTGAGGTAATATGACGGGTGGGCACTTCTTATCTGCCACATCCTTGGTCTCAATGTGTGAGACACAACATAAAATGCCACCCTTGTTCCAATCGATGTGGCAATTTTATGATCAAGAGTGACAGATTAATTAAGAACCCCCTACCACTTGCAAAAACCCTTCCGCTCCAGCTTATCACAGGCAGAGGGGATCCTAGAAGTCTTAAACTAGAAGGGACATTGGCTCATCCCCTGGTTTTCTAGTTGTGGGGAAGATGGAACCGATCTCGAATGGTCTTGGCCTGCGGTGGCTTGAAGCAGGATTTTGGTTCCCTGGCCAGAGACTGAAGTCAGGTGGCGGCGGCAGGAGGAGTGCTGAATCCTAGCCACCAGACCATCAGGGCCAGTGGCCAGTGACAAGGCCCTGGCCCATCAGCTTTGTAGAAATGCATTCCCACAAAGAGACAGAAAGTAGTGAAATAAGTAAAGTGTTTATTAGGAGGGAAAAGGATACATGTGAATAGACTCATACAGGCAGACTCAGAGGAAGAGTCATGCCCTCATGGTAGTTTGAATCACTTTTACGGGGCATTTCTTCCAGGTTTCCTTTGGCCAATCATCTTGCTTTGTCTGGTTCTGAGTCTGTATTTGGTTTATCTCAGGGTCTTCCCCTGTGTGTGCGCGCGCGCACGCATCTCTTAGCCAAGATGGATTCTAGCAAAGAGACCTATATGGGTAGGTTGACATCACCTACTATGGCATGGTGCCCCCTCCTTTTTTGACCTCCAAGGATCCTTTCTGCGCCTGTGTAGTGGGGAAGGTCTCCTTGACTTCGAGGAGGAGGAATATGGGTCTCTTTATCCCTTATCTGGGCAGGGCTCAGCTTCTCCTCCCTCCTGTCTCCCCAGAAAGGGACAAACTCTAGCTGCTCAGCCTGGGGCCCACCTATCTCCTGCCTCAGAACCCATAGAGAGAAGGTGGTAAGTCCAAGGTCATGCTGCTAATTAGACCAGAGCGTGGACCAGGCTCCCCTCCCTGGAGAGTCTTAGAGGCTGTGTAACTTGGAGTCTCCTATTGGAATGCTATCTGGGAAGGATAACACACTGAGCTATTACCATGTATTCACATTTGAGTACAATTATTTTTATCAAATGTTCTAAGCAGCTACCTGACACAGGTCTAAGAAATTAGACACAGAGTAAATACATTTTAAAGGCAGTAAAAATATGGCAAAAACTAAATGGGGGGCAGTCAGCAGGTAAAGCAGCCCAAAAGAGAAACTCTACTGAACAATTTTGCCTAGGGCTATTTCCTCTGTTTAAAAAAAAAAAAAAAAAGTTGGTTTTTATCTAAGGTAAGGTATGCTAGGTACGCGGAGGAAAATTCCAGAGCTGTACACTACTAACCAAAGTCACTACCTTAAGAGCAGGAGGAAGGTGCAGCTGCTTGGAAGTTTCTGCTTTCCAGTCTGGAAGAAGTGGTCTTGTTCAGATATAGTGAAAGAGAAACAATTATATTTGATTACAGAAAAGGATCTCATGACTATACAAAACAGTTAAACTCAGACCTTCAAGATGATCATGTTTTAAGCTACTGGGTCGTTGGGAGTGGGGAATGTGGAGAGAGGAGGGGGCTAGGGTCACAAGGAAAAGGTAGAAAAAGAAGAAAAGAAAAAAAAAGAAAACTACCCTCTCTAACCGTCAGAATTAAAGAGACAGAAACAGTGGAGAATAAGATCCCAAAATCCCTGGGGGTTCTTTGGATCGACTCAAATTTCCTTATCACATCCAAGCAGGGAATTCATCACTTAGGGTAACCAGGTGCCACTGGGAGGCTCCAGCAGGAGGTAAGCCTGCTGAAGAAATGAAAGAACTACCAAACAGCCCTAGGGCTTCCCCGCCAAGCACTTTTCCCTCCAGTCCTCACACAGAGGAGCTCCTCGTAACCTAGCAACCACCTGCCGGGTCCCCTTTCATGCTGCCTTACTGACGTGCAGCAATGCCAACTGTGGGGAGTGTTAGGCGGACACAGAGTACAATCTGGACACGATTGAACTGTGGAGTCACTCCCTATCCAGCTCTCTCCTGCCACGACACAGCAGCCCCATCACCCCATGAAGTATGGGTCAGCTCCAGTGCTTCCTCTCGCCCAGACACGAGGAACCAGGGGTGGTCCCAGACCTCGCTCTTAATCAGAGCACTGGGAAAACCAGGTGAAGATGGTTAGAAAGTCTCCATGGTAAGGGAGACTTGGGAAGGCGGCTCCTAAAAGGATGAGAACGGCTGTCAGTTGGCCCCAACTGGGTGCTTCTACTGCCAAGATGAGACCCAGTCAGAGATCTGCTTGCTCCCCGCCCCCCACCCCCATTCTGAGGTCACAATGAACTGCTAAAACTCTGACTCTGCCAGAAAGGGCCCTACAGGATGCAACATACTTTACATAGAATCTCTACTTTTCTCCGTGCTGGAGAAAGGGGATGATAGGGAAGAAACAGCTCAAAGTCAGAGGGCCAAACTGCATCCACTTTATCTACACCTCTCACCTCCCTCAATCACCTTCAGCCACCCTCCAGGCTCTAGGCACCAGCTGGCACCGATTTACGAGGGCTTGGAGGCATGAACTGGTCAGCAGGGCTCAAGAGGGTAACTAAGTCTGAAATGCTAGGACGGGCCTGCGCTGGCCCAAGACAACTGACATGTGGGTCCATTCAGACCTTGAGGCCCAAGGTCTCTATGAGTGTGTTTTCAGAGCTTTAGTGCCCATGGAGGCAAATGAAAATACCCTACATTCACTCAGCAAATCCCCAAGCCATTCCTCCAAACCAAGGGCAAAGTGAGAAAGAAGAAAAAAAAAAAATACGATGCATGGAGGAGGGACGTAGAGATTTCATCTCTAAAGCTCTGACCAGATTCAGATGAGGATGGGAGCAAACAGTAACCTTCAGAACACCTCAGCGAGTCCTTGAAGAGGGTACTCCTTGAGCCACCAAGAGCAGTTCTATCACTGCCAGGGAAGGCAGGGGAGCCCAGCCAGATGGAAGCACCGACAACCTCACACCTCTTCTCAGTCAAAACGACAGCTCACAATGACCAATATACATGAATGAGATGCAATAGCTTAGATAATACTAAGTAAGTCCTTCCCAAAGCCTCTGCTTAGGTTTAGAATTCATCATTGGATTATCTTTAAAAGCTGGGACCTTAGGAAAAGAAAAAAACTGAGTTATGGAGTAAGGGGAGGGGGTGAGCACAGCTTGAGCGAGCCTGCTGTGGGAGATAGCCAGTTTCTGGAACATGGCATGCAGTGAGTTCTAAAGGACAGCTGTGATTTACACACTGCAGAAGTCTAGGGCACATTTTTTATGTTATGGTCAAGTCAAATCATCGTTTATGTGGATAGTGTCCCCGAATTCCTTGCAGTGTACAACCTGCACAAAAGCATATGTGATGCATCCAGGAGGGAAGCAGACACATCATTTATAAAGCCCTGACCAGAGTCTGACACAGCAGCCCTGCTGGATTAGGGTTACACATTTGCTGCAGTCAAGCTACAGCTCAGACACAGCGGGGGTAGAAGAGAGGGGAAAAATAAAATCCACCTCCATTCCAACAAACTTTATTATGACTGCCTCAAGTGGCCACGGGGTTCTACTAGAGTTTTCTCCTCTAGGAGAAGCTTTAGACCTTCCATTCTCTGGTCTAAAGGGAAGAAATACCAAAACCCTGGGGCAGGCATAGTCACAGGCACACAAAAAGCAACAGGCCTAAATACTCCAAAACCAGGATGCGGGAATAATAAAGATGAAATGTGGCTCCTAGAGGCAAGCACCTTAAGTCCTAACTTGTGCCATGATTTCTCCTAAAATTTAATGATATATTTTGTTACGAGAAATCAGAGTTCTCTTTTCTGTTGTAGGTGCCAGACGTAATTACAGTTCTCAAAAATAAAATAAAATAAAATAAAACAAACATACACACCTGAAAAATGGGGGGTGGGCAGAAGGAAGAAGTGAAAAGCATCATTTCTTTCTGCTCAGAAGATTGTTTAGAAGCGTTGAGTATTGAGACGCACTGAATGTCAGCCCCACTGGAAAGTAAAGTATTACACAGCGCATGGTCCCAGATTAGCCACTGAACAAGAGGGTGGCTGCTGAAATGGAAAGGATGGCTCAGAAAGCCTCAGGGAGCCTTCAGTCCTCCAGTGAAGGTAAACACAGCTTCACAACTCCCGTCTGCCATTCCAAAATCCAAAAACTCTGAAAACTGACAATTTTAAATAATTCATTTGGCAGCAGAACAAACCCAACCTCGTTTGGTGGCAAAATGTGACCTGAACTACGTAAAATCATTTGTAGTCTGTTTATCCCACTTCATGTGAACATTCTCACATTTCACTGCTGAAATAATGGGCTTGATTATGGGATGCTGACCCTAGCTCCCTTTGGGGGTGTTATATATATGTACCATATTACCTTTCTAAAAAATTCTGAATTTTTAAAACACATCTAGCCCCCAGGATTTCAGATAAGGGGAAGAGTTTGTAAACTTATAATAGGGTGACATAAGACCCCTGCAAAGATTACTAAAAGCCCAAAACAGTCAAATTACATCCTGGTGGTTTCAATCTACCCAGCTTCCTACACAAGCCAGAGGGCAACATTATCTGGCAACATTGTGTTAGAAATGTGAAATCTATTACCACAGGGTCCCTACTACATATTAAATCCTGGTTTCCTACCTTCACATATTCCAGAGTTGGGTCCAGAAGATGCTGATCCCTGAAAAGAGAAAATATAAATATGAGAACAATTGGAAACAATGCAATCTTACCCTGGGTAAAATGTATCCAACATTATTTCACCCTATTCATTCACATTATTAAGATGGGCCCACCTCCCAGGCAATACCCACAGCAGACAGATAAGGAAGTTAGAACAGACACAGATTTCTTTCAAGGGTGTCACCTCGGGGTGGAGGATGTATAGGATACCACCATGACCTCAGTCTAGAAGCTCCACATGTTTTCCTGTCAAATTCAAGCTCCAAAAGTTAGACTATTCATATGTGGTAATTCTAGATTCACTCTGAGCATAAAAATTAGCCTAACGGTCCGAAGCAAAGAGCTGTGAGAAATACGGGTAAAGCAGGGCTGGATGCCCAAACCTGCAGCACTTTGGACCAGGCAACTGTGTCACACCCACTTTCACAGAAAACGGAGGCTCAGGCGGGCAGATCGGCTGCCCAAGGTCACCCAGCACCCGGGTGAGTGAGTTTTGAACCCAGCTCTGCTTCTAAATCACCTTTCTCTTTTGCTGTCAAGCTGAGCAATTCATCCTAATTTTCTTTGGTGCCCCAGTGTTTTTTCTCTCCCCATTTAATGTCTGCTCATGTCTATCATAATACTGTTAGGATTAACCAGACCATTAAAAGTAAACAGCAGTGGTGTCACTGAGGAGGCTGACTTATTATAGTGGAAGAGGATCTAAGGCAAAGGAGAAGAGGGGGAGACATGAGAGCTGATGTTTCCAGCACCGGCAGAGTTACAGCAAAGGGCCCCCCCTCAACAGACTATGTCAAAAGACAGCTGCCTTCAGAGACTTAAATTTCACAAAATCAACACATCACCCTGCAGAGACGGGATAATTTTTTAAAGGACAGGATGGCTCTGAAGCCGACAGGAGTAGTCTTCTTAAGTGGGGCGGGGCGGGGGGGGGGGGGTCAGTGTATCTACAAAGAGGACGTATCCTTTAGAAGGTGGGGGATCACTACCAGCAAGCAGCTGCCTCTGGAAGGGTGAGCTCAACCCCAGACACTCGGGGGCTTGGATGCTTCCCTCTGTGGAGAGACCCCGGGAGACTGCAGCCCTTCTCCCCTGAACAGGGGCAGCAGGACCCCTGCTGGGACACAAGGAGTCGATCCCACAGCTCAGGGGCACACCATCTTGTTGTGAAATGGATCCAACCCCCAAAGCTATTCCTGGAGTGGTCTGTCCACTTAGGGCTGCACACAGGGCACACGCACAGAGGCAGGCTGGCTTCAGAGATGCTCCTCTCGGATGTGCAAACAGATGAGGTTCTGAAATGAGTCCCTTTGTAAGGCCAAAGTATCTGAGAAGGGCTTAAGCTCAAAGTCCCTGGTGCATTTCCATCAAAGAGGGGTATAAATCAGTCTTTCAGAGCCTGAAAACCAGGCATACTCTTTGCCTCCAAGCTTGTGTGTGTTAATCAGGCATCTTTTCCCAAAGCAGCCGAGTCCGTCTGCTGTGCTGGGTCACCACCTCCTCTGCTGCAGTCTGGACATTGCATTGATGTCATCAGACTTTGCGACCATGGGACCACCCGGCTAGTGACTAAAAACTTTGTCAGCAGGGCTTTGGTCATACTCTCCTTTAAATTCTAAAACTCCTGGTTTTCTACTGAATTAACATTTTAGGCTTATAGGCATCTGGTCTTATGTTAATCATCTGGCCCAGTGGTCTGGCCCTGGGAGTGCAGAAAAATGTTAGAACCACTGAAATGCTGTTTCTCATCTTCTTCAAGTTTCTATTTTTATGTTTGTTCTAAAATGTACATTATATACATTCATACACATATGTCTTAATGCATGGATAAACAGTGTAGGTGTGTGCTTTCTAAACCAATGATTTGGTCTTGGGATCTCTTTACACTCTAAATAATTGAGGACTCTGAAAAATTTTGTTCATGTGGGTTATATCTACTGATTACTGATATTAGAAATTAAATCTGAGAAACTTGCAAAATATTAATTCATATGTTTAAAGTAAACCCATTATATGCTTAAATAAATAACATTTTAATGAAAAACAGATATGTTTTTCATAGCAAAAATTTAGTGAGAAGAGTGACATTGTCTTACATTTTTGCAGATCTTTTAAACATCTGGCTTACTAGAAGACAGGTAAATCCTCACATCTAGTTCTGCATTCAATATGTCGTGATATATCTTGGTTGAAATAAATGAAGAAAATCCACATTCACACAGTTATGTAATTGGAAAGGGAGGGATATTTTAATAGACTTTCATATAATTATGGATGTTCTACTTTGATAACATACCAAAACTTGACAAGCAGTAGTTTCTTAAAGGTTAGCTGTGATGTGGAATCTGAAACCATATCTCTTACTCTTTTGCATCTGTCCTGCACTTTGAATGGACGTTTTGTCCATGTGTGATTCCATAACCACTATTCTGGGAAACACTGGTTCACTGAGTTATGCAGATCTTCCAAATTTTGACCCATTTCATTATCACGTATAAAAAGAATCACATTGGTTAATACCATCACTGATCTCATCAGAAGTTACTAGGTATTGGGAATTGCCAAGCTTATGGTAGAGGATACAAGTCTTCTAACTTGAAAGCTTGAATTTTTTCATTGGCAACTAACATTGTCAAATATTTTCCCTGAGCTTCATTTCATTCATTTTGGGGAACATACCTGCCAAATACCGAGACCACACAGTCATGATCGGCAATTTTAACTCTTTTTTTAGGTGCTCAAAGGTCATTCTTTTAGTAAATTCTTTATAGAATTTTGTCCAGGATCTGCTCTTCTCACCAGACTTAGCTGTAAAAATCCTTTTCCTTTTACCTACTGAAAGCTGAAACGTTCCTCTCTCCCCTTCTCTAGAGATGTACCTGAAAACTCTAAGCTAGTTCTCTCAGGATAGACCCCTCAAATTCTCTTGGGGACGGTGTGGGACAAGCAACATGAGTGCTGTGTATGAGTGGCTCCTGAGGCAGCCCCAGCAGGGTCGCCACTCAGAGATGGGGTCACCTCGAGGCAGGGTGGCCCATGTGAGACAGGTGGGGACCTGGGACCCATTACTGCAGTGCTTGCACCTGGACAAATATCTCCTGGAGCAACGGAATATAAAGAAACTATAAGGAACTAAAGATAACTGCACACATGCAAGGTTGGGGCAAATTATGAACAAGATACAAAAAGGCCAGAACCCAGCTGCCACTTCTCAGGTGCCAGGAGCAAAAGCAGGATACTGAGCATGATCCCTGCACACGGCACCACCAAGAGGATGGGCAGACCACATAATCCACTCTGGCCCGACCCACCGATCTGCGCCTGCGCTCACCCCGTTGAAGGGACCAGCTCTCCCCCACTGAGGGAGCGAGCAAGGGTACCTGTTACTTGTTTTCACTCCCTCGTGCTGCAGCACGAGTCCCAGTAAAGCCTTGCCTGAATTTCTTGTCTGGCCTCTCATAAATTTCTATTGATTAAAGAGTCCGAGGACCCAAGTCAGTAACATACCTGTTCTCCCCACCACCCTGCTCTCCTGCGCAGAGACCCTGGCACCTAGGAGCCTGGGGTGTTCTCCCAAGTGTCTCCCCAGCCTTGGATGAACTCCCGTGTTCCTGTGGTGCTCCTCCACCACACACACTTCTTTTGGCAAAAGAGAAGGCAAACAAGAGCTGCTGGTTAGGGATAAAACTGAAGTCCCCTCTTGACCCCCTAACCCCAAATAAACTCTGCTAAGGGAGCCTTGCTCATTCTGTTCCCAGAGCAGAGGCGGATCCAAGTTCTAGTTCAGTGCACCAAGGGGTGCTCTAGTGGATCCTTGTATTCTTCTACTCATCCTTTTTAGAGAGACAAGGGAGGGAAGACAAGGAGAGTATGATAAAACTGAGTGAGTGTGTTATAAATCCAAAAGCTTGAAAAATCATTGCCTCGAACCAAATTAAAATTATATTTAAATGCAGAAGTGCTGTGTCTCCTTTCTCAGCCAGCCTAACCCTAGCCCTAACCCATCTAACCAGAAAGAAGACATGAGCTGGAAAACATAGCAGTTGGCCCTGTAGCCCCAGCCTCTAATTTGAAATAGAATACCCTATTATTCATACAAGACTGTGCCACAAACACTCCTTAAACCATATCTTTATATTCCCCAAAAGAGATCACTAGAAAACAAACACAGAAACTTGGCAATGTAAATGAAAAGCTTTTTTAATCTTTTTTTTTGTTTATGTCAATTATGAATCCCCACCCATGTGAATCCGTGATGTTGCGTGTATCTCTCTTTACAACTGGAGAGTCTGGCAGGCACCGTGGCCCCTCTGTCAGGCAGGCTGCCCCACTGAACACCATCCACAGACCGCAGGAAAGCAGCAGGATGAAACTGGACTCTCCTGTTATTCTGTTCTTAGGTTTATTAAGTTTTAAATAACATCACTGTGTTTACTCTGGTTAAATCATTCTTTCCAGCGTCCCACTTTCTTAAGTTCATACTGAGGGATGTTTAGCTGGGAGTCACAGAAATGTTATACATATTTACTACTTTAGTTTGTTTCTCATCGGTAGCCAGGTTAATAATATCCTTCCTCTTAAAAGGACACTTGATGTATAAGTGTTTGCTATTTTGAGTGAAGAGGTTTTCTGTCTTGAATACACAAACAAAATTTCACTAACATAGATCTTTTCTGAGCAGTTCGAATGCAGATGGAGATGGAAGTGCCCTATGTCTGTCTTAAATTAGAGAATGTTTTAAGTGAGTGGATGTTTACTTATTTAAATATTATAGACTAACTTAATGGCTAATGGTGTTGCCACACAAATGTCCCTTTGGATAAAGCATAAAACGGAATTGCTTGTAATAACATGATTATTTCATACAATGGAGGGATGTGAGAAACTAGATCCAGCTATTCCAGACTGAGGCTCCCCTTAAACTCCACGCACAACAGTGATGTGCAGAGCTGGCACACTTCCTCTGTGCAGGTGGCATGGTGTTTCCATGCATGTTCACTGTATGTGTATTTATTTATATATGGTCTCTCCCTCTACAAGGTGAGCAACCCAAGAGTAGTGATGTATCTACTTCATGCCCAGTATGTCCCACAGTTCTTGCATTCATCCCACAAACATTATCAAGCATCTACAATATGCTATGCAGTTGGCCAGACAACAGAAATACAAGAACCAAAGACAAAGGCCCTGCATTTAGAGAGGTTGCAGGCAAGTGGGGAACACAGATCAACTGATCCAGCACAATTCAAGTTAGTGAGAGAGTATCAGTGAGAGGTTTGAGGGCTGAGTAGGGACTTGTCCCAATGAAGAAGCTGTGGGGTAGGTGGTGATGAGACATGCCAAGGCAATGAGAGAAGCACGTGACAATATGGTACAGCTAAGGAACCACAGCGTTGCGGAGTTAATTCCCCGCTGGCCCAGGCCACCATCATCTCTCCCCTGGACCCCTGCATTACCCTCCCCAATTCTACTCTATCTCCACAATCTCCACGATAGCAGCCAGAGTGATCTTTACTCAGATCAATCCCCTGCTCAAAATCCTCTAGCAGCTCCCATCCAGTCAGAACAAAACCCTGAGGTCCCCACCGTGGCCTTCAATGCCCTGGTTGGCATGACCCCAGCCAGCTCTCCAACCTCACTGTGTTAAGCAGAATTTCAAAGATGCCCCCTCCCAAGATTCCTGTCCCTTGGTGAGTCAGTCAAACACTAATCTAGGTAATGCTGTGAAGGGATTTTGCAGATGTCATTAACATCGCAAGTCAGCTGACATTAAGACAAGGCAATTATCTGAGGGGACCTGACTTGAAGAGGGAGGGGGATTTGACATGAAGGACCCTGTTGCCAGTGTGATGTTATGAGAGGGTCTGTGAAGAGGCCCAAGACACAGAACCTCCAGGAGATGGGAGCTGTCCCAGGCAGATGGCCAGGAGATGGAGACCTCAGTCCTACAACTGCAAGGAATTGAATTCTGCCGACGACCTGAATGAGCGTGGAAGCAGATTCTCCCCCAGAGCCTCAGGTGAGAACGCAGCCGCTGACATCTTGAGTGAGACCCTGAGCTGAGAACCCGGTTGAGCCATGAGGGACTTCTGGTCTACAGAAACTGTGAGGTAACAAACAGGTGTTAAGTCACCAAGTTTGTGATGTTGTTACTCAGCAAAAAAACGCTAATACGCTTGTCTAGTCCATCCAAGCCCTACTGACTTTTCTTTCTGTTGCTCAAACACATCAAGCCGGCTCCTGCTGCTGTGGCTTGGCATTTCCTGTTCCTTTGCTTGGAGTAGTCTCCCCAGATATACTCAAAGGCTCACTCCTCACAGCTCTCAGGTCTCTCTCAAACATCGCTTCCTTAACCATCCTATCTAAATGAGCACCACCACCCTCTATCCCCTTTTCTGGCTTCATCTTTTCCCATATTATCTGATATCATATGAAATGTTTATTTGCTCATGGTCTGTCTGTTCCCCAGAATATAATCCTGCAAGAGTGGGGCTTTCTCTGCTTTGTGTACCTTGGTGTCCCTAGTACTTTGCACATAGCAGCTGCTCAGAAACCACTTGCTGAATTAATGAAGAAAAGAACAACTAACGGAAGCACAGGGCTGGGGGAAGCGGCAGGACTGGTGGGGGTTGGGAGACCAGGATGAAGAAGAGGCAGAGCCAGATCATAAGGGGCTTGGACGCCACGTAAACACATTTAGACTTTATCTTGAAAGCAGTGGGATTTGTTCAAGGCTCTTAAGCCGGAGAATAACCAGAGATTTGTGTTTTAGAAAAATCCCCCTGCAGCGGTGTAGAAAACAGATTAGTGGGGGGGCAAAGTGGAGTCAGGAAGACTAAAGGAGAGGATACTAAAGGGGTCTGGGTAAGAGATGACGAGGCCTGGATTAGAGCGATAGAGGGAGTGGGGGGATGGTGTACAGACTTGAGAGACTTTTAGAACTGTGAATAGATAGACCTTGGTAAATGGCAGGATTTGGTGAGTGAAAGGGAAGAAAGAGGTAAGGACACTCACTGAATTCTTTCTAAGGGAACTGGGTAGATGGTGCCTAGCACTGGGCAGGGACTCCATACGTTTGTTAAGAATGAATTAGCAAACACCTCTGCCTCAAGCACCATACTGTACTAACTAGACTACCAGGTTCTGAATTAATAAGACTTTACCTCATTACCATCCACTTTCCACAGTTAGCAGTCTGCACGATTGCTGCCATTTAGCTACTGAATGTCTCAAATAAGTATTCCTTCCTTCTCGACAGATAAATAAGCTACTTTCAGGAGAGTCTTTCACATCCCTCAAATTATGAACACATAAATCTTTCCCTTAAAGTACGATGAAATATACCATTTAAGGGATCCCTTCACACCAGCAAAAATAGTTAACTCATGAAGGAAAGCCAGAGAACAGCAAAGCAAAGTAGCTGTGCAGAAGCTAGACAAGAGTACCCGATTTTATATAACACTTTGGTCTTCTCCATCACCCCCATCTCAGTTGCCACTGCTTGTTTATGTCTTTTCCGCAGGACTGTAAGCTCTGTGAGGTCAGCGGCTACCTCTGTCTTGCTCACCAATGTGAACAAGCACGTACAAAAGTATGTACAAAAGTATTTGTCACACAGAAGCCAATTAATAAATAAACAAGGACAAAAATGCACAAATGAAAATATAAACCACAATTAATCACCCTTATATCTATATAATCCAAATAAGGCCTCAGAAAATTAGAAATTTCTACGATGGGACCTTCCTTTGCTAAATCTGGTAGACCAGATATTCTCAAAATTAAATGATGATGAAATTACAGATGTATTTCCAAATACATGTTGAAGTCACAAGAAAGGGAAAGTCTCAGGAAACACAGACACATACAAAACATACAAAAACAGAACAAATCAAGAACACAAAACGTGAACAACAGCAACAAAAAGGTAAGGAGGAAAGCAGGGAGGCTAAGCCCTGGGTTCATAAGAGTGAGCAGCTAACCCCAAAGCCCCACATAACGCCCACCTGAACCATCAGAACGGGACTACACCACCCACAGAGAAGGAATGTGCTAAACACAACACAACACGAAACAAAAAAACAAGCTCTAGCAAAGGGAACCAAGGAGAGCTACTGTCTCCACCACAGATTCTGATGGAAAAAAATAATAATAGTCTCCCCTAAGAATCTGTAACCACAAGTAGGGCTTTGGGATTCAAATTTATATGACCTGCTTTGACAGAGAATCCAAAACTGAAAAAAAATTAAAGTGTCTGGGTTGGTGGTACCATTAGTAAGGAAACAATGTAAATCCTTTCTGGAGGAAAACTAGATCTGCAATAGAAAGCTACTCAGGATATCCACAATTTGGTTAAATACAAAAATTCCCTTTCAGAAATAACCATATACATGAGAAAACAAGCCCCAATGACTGAAAGTTAGCAGAAATGACAATAGATTGAGATCCCCAAAGACTTCAGATATTGGAATTTCAGATATAAGCTATAAAATAATGATGTACGATAAATTTTTTTAAAAGATGCAATAAAAAAGTGACCTAAGAAGAAACAGGCAGACATAAAAATAATCTACTACAACTTCTAGAAATAAAGAGCTAATTGATCAAAATATCTAGATAGAAAGAAATATAAAGATAACCTTCTAAATAACTTAGATATGACTGGAGAAAACATTTATGAATTAAAAAATATATATAAAGAGATTATACAAAACACAGCTCAGAGAGAAAAGGTGAAGAATAATATAAAAGAGACATTGAAGGTAGAATGAGAAGGCTGAATTAACCAGAACTCTAGAAGGAGAGAATTGAGAGAAAGGCAAAAAGCAATAGTCAAAGAAATAATGATGGGAAATCTTCAAAATTAATGAAAGATACTAATTATCACATTCAGGCATCCCATGAGTCCTAAGCAGTGTAAACAAAAATAAACACATTGTAATGAAACTACAGACCACCAAAAACAAAGAGAAGATCTTAAAAGCAGCAGAAGAGCAAAGAAAGGCTTCCCTGAGATCAGTGACAATTAGACTGACAGCAGATTTTCATCAGTCAAAAGGGAAAGTGAGGAGCACAAAATTTCTTGCCCAGCAAACTACCTAGAACAAGGGTGAATAAAGACAATTTGAGACAAATGAAAATAGAAAATACCCTTCAGGAAGCAGGAAAAGGATGCCAGAAGGAAAGCTTAAGATCTAAGACTGAATGACGCACGAAGAACTGGTAAACACGTAGGCAACTCTAAACCAGCACTGATAGTGCAAAATAAGACAAATATCTAATAACAGTATGGTGGTTCTTCAAAAAACTAAAAGTAGAATTACTACATGATCCAGCAATTTGCCTTCTGAACATATACCCACAAAAACTGAAAGCAAGATTTTGAAGAGATATTTGTGCACACATGTTGGTAGCAGCATTATTCACAGAAGCCAAAATGTGGAAGTAATCCAAGTGTCCATCAGTAGATAAATGGATAAACAAGATGTGGTATATATACCATGGAATATTATTTGGCCTTAAAAAGGAAGAAAATTCTGACACATGCTACAGTATGGAAGAACCTTGAGGACATTATGCTAAGTGAAATAAGCCAGTCACAAAAAGTCAAATAACTGTATGATTTCACTTATGTAAGATACCCAGAGTGGTCAAAATCATAGCTACAGAAAGTATAATGGTGGTTGCCAGGGGCGGGGGAAGAGAGACTGGGGAGTTGTTGTTTAATGGGTGCAGAGTTTCAGGTCTGTCACACAGAGTGAAGTAAGCCAGAAAAAGAAAAGGAAATATCTTATATTAATGCATATACATGGAATCTTGAAAAATGGTACAGATGAACCTATTTGCTGGGCAGGAATAGAGACGCAGACGTAGAGAACGGACGTGGGGACACAGGGTGGGAAGAGGAGGGTGGGATGAATTAGGAGATTAGGTTTGACATAAATACACTACCATGTGTAAAATAGATAGATGGCTAGTGGGAACCTGCTGTATAGCACAGGGAGCTCAGCTTGGTGCTCTGTGATGACCTAGAGGGGTGGGATGGGGGTGGGGTAGGAGGGAGGTCCAAGAGGGAGGGGATATATGTATACATATAGCTGATACACTTCATTGTACAGCAGAAACTAACAAAACATTGTAAAGCAATTATACTCCAATAAAAATAAAATAGGACTTCCCTGGTGGCTCAGTGCTTAAGAATCCGCCTGCCAATGCAGGGGACACGGGTTCGAGCCCTGGTCCAGGAAGATCCCACACACCGCGGAGCAACTAGGCCTGTGCACCACAACTATTGAGCCTGCGCTCTAGAGCCCGCGAGCCACAACTACTGAGCCCACGTGCCACAACTACCGAAGCCTGCGCGCCTAGAGCCCGTGCTCCACAACAAGAGAAGCCACTGCAATGAGAAGCCCGCGCACCACAATGAAGAGTAGCCCCCGCTCGCAGCAACTAGAGAAAGCCCGCGTGCAGCAACAAAGACCCAACACAGCCAAAAATAAATAAATGAATAAATTTATTTTTTAAAAAATAAAATAAATAAATAAATAAAATAAAATAAAGATGAAAAGAGTTCTGGAGACTGGTTGTGCAACAATGTGAATGTACTTAACATTACTGAACTGTGCACTTAAAAATGGCTAAGATGGTAAATTTTATGGTATGTGTATTTTATCACAATTTAAAAAGACAAACTAAAACACAAGGCAACATTGACATATGAGCCAAGTGGAAGGTACCCAAAGCTTATGTTCTAAGTCCTGCATTGCTCAGGAAAAAGGAGAGGTATTGTTTCACTCTATTATGTTGTTTAAAGTCATACAAAAGTATTTTTAAAATAATCACTAAGTGAATAAGAATAGAGTATTTTTTAAAAGACAATTTAAAATAAGGCAATTTTAAAACCCTATAGGTTAAAAAAAATGTACAAACAGTACAGACATACAGAATAAGAAGCAGCTATAAACCCAAATGTATCACCAAACATGGTAACTGTTGACCAGATTAAACTCACAAGACAGATTTTCAGAATGTAGGATATAGTACCTGTAGGATACAGTTAAAGTGGTATTTTGGAGGAAACGTAGAGACTTAAATGCTTACTTTTAGAAAAGACTGAAATTAATTAAGTGTCCAGCTTAAGTTAAGAGAACAGAACAAATATTTAAAAAAGACTAAAGATAAGAAGAGCAGAAATTAAATTTGTAAAAAATGATACAGCAAGGGAGCAACAAATGAAGCCTGGTTCTTCAGAAGCCTAGTAAAATAAACCTCTGACAGATATAATCCAGGGGGAAAATGAGAGAAGGCACAAAACAATAGAGAAATGAAGTGGGAGCATAATCATAGATAACAAGAGAGCACTGTAAGAGAATACTATGAACATCTTATGCCAATAAATTTGAAAGCTTAGGAAAAACAAATTCCTGGAAAAATAATACTAAAATAGACTCAAACTGAAAATCTGAAGAGTCCTATAATGATTAAAAACTTGAATCAGTTGTTCAATATCTACAGACCTGGATGGTTTTTCTAACCAGGAAGTTCTGCCAAACTTCGGAACTTATTACTTTGAAAATGAGAGACTTGAAAAAGAGGATACTATAACTTTGATATCAAAAGCACACCAGGTCAATAAAAGAAAGAAAAGGTAGCCTAGGCTAATCTCACACATGAATAGATAGGAAAAAAATCCTAAACAAAATATTGACAAACCTAGGGCTTCCCTGGTGGCGCAGTGGTTGAGAGTCTGCCTGCCGATGCAGGGGACACGGGTTCGTGCCCTGTTCTGGGAAGATCCCACATGCCGCGGAGCCTCTAGGCGCGTGAGCCATGGCCGCTGAGCCTGCGCGTCCGGAGCCTGTGCTCCGCAACGGGAGAGGCCGCAGCGGTGGGAGGCCCGCGTGCCGCAAGGAAAAAAAAAAAAATTGACAAACCTAATCCAAGAATGTACAAAAATACATCATAATCAAACTGGGTTGACTCCAGGAATATAGGGTCAGTTTAACATGAGAAAATCTATTCACCACATTAACATTAAAGGATTAAAGGAGAAAAATCATTTTGGGCTTCTAATTGATGGGGGGGGGAAGGATTTTTAAAAATATCATCATCGTTTCATGATCTCAGCAGGGAAAAAGCTAACTCTTCACAAACTAGAAATAAAAAAGGACAAGTGTACCTATGAAAAACCTCATTCTTAATGGTGAAGTATGAGAATCATTGATATAATCAATCAATCAATCAGAAATAAGACAAGGATGTCCACAATTACTGCTTCTGTGCACCACTGTCCTGGAGGTCCTAGTCAGTGCAGTTAAATAAACAAAAGAAAGAAAAGGTATAAGAATTGGAAAAGGGAGAACAAAACTGTCATGATTCACAAATGATGACTGTAGAACACACAGAGAATCTATACAAAGCTGCTAAGTAGAGCAGGGCTCCTGGATATGAAAGCACTGTGCAAAAATCTTCAACTTAAAACTTAACTCAGGTCAGGGACTAGAAGGCTTATGTGTCTGGGATGGAGTTCTTGCTTATGGGTGTTCATTCGTCACAAATGAACTCATTCCTAGAACATTTAACTGAAATGCAGCACAAAAAGACTTAAGATGGTTGTGACCAGCAGGCTGTCTCTCTGTTTACATGTACTAGTAGGGCCAAGGAAGACCAAAACTGCAGCCTAGGGGTCTGCTGGTTCACCATTTTTAACCAACCCATGTACCAGGGCACATCAACGATCAGGAAGGGTGAACCCAACGACCAGGAGAAAGTTCGCCCTTCATTGGCAACCTCAGCCTCTTTGCATGTGGATATGGCCTTGGAACCTAGAGCTGTCAGTCACCCTTTGTTCTCCAGCATGAAGCTCAATTAACATCTCAACATCTTGAGGAGATGTGGGGATGGAGCGATGGGGCAAGGAAGAGACAACAACAGGCTGTAAATCGACTAAGATTTTGCTTCCATTGGATGATATTTCTGACTAGACCACGTTCTTTTAGGTGAGATTAACACGTGGGAGAGTCTAGCATTCTCATTTTAAATTTTATTAGACGATATCCAGGGTTTGAAGTTCTTGCCCATCTCACCAGCCTCATCTCCTCACCTTGCTCCTTTCATTCCAACAAATCCAAACTATTTGGAATTCCCTGAACCAAGAAGCCTAGAGTCCTCATCGTCTTCCTATTCATTCCCATCTTCTCTGACCACTCTTTCCCCTGCTTTCTTCCCTCCCCAGCACCAACCCACAGAATTAATACATTTCCTCAGCACTTATTTTCTATGCATTATAAAACCTTATTATAACAAATAATTATAATTCAATATGGCATGTGTACTCCTGTCTATCTCCCTTACTGGACTATGATCTCACTGAGAATAGGGACCATCTTTTATTTTATTCACCTCTATCCCCAGAGCACAGTTGCTCAATCAATGTTGGTTTGAATGAATGAACGAGTATGAGTGTGTGTGTGTGTGTGTGTGTGTGTGTGTGTGTGCGTGCGCGCACGCGCAGAAGATGTAGAATCTAAACCCTCCCATCCACCACACTCCATGGGTTCACCAAGGGAAGAATAACACTGGAGAGAGAGAGAGAAGGAACAAGAGAGAAATGTTGTTCTTGGACTGATGGGCCTCCACATGAAGGAGATAAGTTAGCCACAGGCCTGTAACTGAGCCATGATGGCCTCACAGAACTCCCTCAGCAATGGAAGGTCACTGCTGTCAGGGCAGCGCCCGGCTCCCCAGCCCCACTGAGACTAGATGTTTTCAAAGTGGTCTTGAGAGGCTGGCTGCTTCAGCTGAAAATGAATCTCTCTGGACACGTTTGAAATGCCAGGGAGGAGGTTAATCAGGGAGATAACCAAGAGGACAGAGAGTGTACTACAGGGCCATTTCCAGCTGTTTATGGGAAAATGAAGAAATAGATGGTTAAAACAGGGTTGGCCTGGTGGGTAGAGATATGATATCACTTGGAAAAATATGAGCTAGTGTGTAGTTAGATGGACAGTTTCTCTGCTGATACTGGGAATCACATTAAAGTCTCAATAAAGAGTTACTTTCTCACTCTAGGTGGGGGCATATTATGTGCGTTGCTTTGAAAATTAAAAAAGGGATGTAGCCTGTCAACATTTAAATCAAGTCTACTTCGAAAAAAAAACCAAAAAGCTGCCCAAGGGGAAAAAAAGAGACACCCCAAAAAGCCAATTCTGGAATTAATTATAAAATATAATAAAATATGCATATGATTGTGCTTTTGAAAAAGGGATGTAGCTTTTTTCTTGAATTTTTGAATTTTATTTTATTTATTTATTTTTTATACAGCAGGTTCTTATTAGTGATCTATTTTATACATTAGTGTATACATGTCAATCCCAATCTCCCAATTCATCACACCACCACCCGCCACCTGCCACTTTCCCCCCGTGGTGTCCATACATTTGTTCTCTACATCTGTATCTCTATTTCTGCCTTGCAAACCGGTTCATCTGTACCATTTCTCTAGATGCCACATATATGTGTTAATATACGATATTTGTTTTTCTCTGACTTACTGCACTCTGTATGACAGTCTCTAGGTCCATCCACGTCTCTACAAATGACCCAATTTCTTCCTTTTTATGGCTGAGTAATATTCCACTGTATACATGTACCACATCTTCTTTATCCATTCGTCTGTCAATGGGCATTTAGGTTGTTTCCATGACCTGGCTATTGTAAATAGTGCTGCAATGAACATTGGGGTGCATGTGTCTTTTTGAATTATGGTTTTCTCTAGGTATATGCCAAGTAGTGGGATTGCTGGGTCATATGGTAATTCTATATTTAGTTTTTTAAGGAACCTCCATACTTTTCTCCACAGCGGCTGTATCAATTTACATTCCCACCAACAGTGCAAGAGGGTTCCCTTTTCTGGGATGTAGCTTTAAAAACAGAGAACTATAATACTTCTAGATGTGCACTTAAGAGAATATATTTTGTTTCATCACCTTGCAAAGTAAATATGAGATTTACTCTCCCACATCTCAAGACATATTTCTTACTTGTTAAAGGAGGCTCACTAGCAGTTGACAGGATTAAGGTTGGTGCTTATTTTCTATTCTCCTCCCAGGGTTAACACATGACATGAGGAGTTCCTTTTCACTAATACAAAGAACCTGAGGGGTATTCCTTAATGATTAAGCCCACAGATCTGCTTTAGAGCAGATGAGTGGTCTAGACAGAAGCTCACTGCTCTGTAGTGGGGGAATTCATCTTCCATTTCTGTTGTTTAGACCTAAAAACAATTCACCAGATGGGATCTGGGCAGCAAAGTGTGACCACTTCCCTTGGTCTGATTATTAAACTTCAATTAATGCTTCTAAAGTCACATTAGCTTTTTTGACAACCATAATATACTGCTGACTCATTCTGAGGCTGCAATTACCTAAATCCTGAAATATTTTTTCACATGTGGCTATTAAGCCGAACCCCTTACTTTTACTTTGATTTTTGGACTCTGGTGCGAGTCTTTGTCTCTCCAATAGTCCTTCTAGGTAGGTTTGGTCTGTTGTTTCAAAACGCCAAGATCTTTTTTGGAGCTTACTTCTGTCACTTTGACATTAGTTATTCCTCCAAGATTCATACCATCCACCAGTGTGATCTTTATGTCAGTACCACTGTCTAAAAGATATTTTAAAGTTGGCTAGAAAGGGGCTATGGACACAGCCTACAGCGTGCTTTCCGTACCATCATCTGGCCCGCATCTCTCTCATCCTAAGGATATCACCGATGATTGACATTTGCATACACACTTTCTCAACATTCCTCTAATCTACCAACAAAGTAACTCCAGGAAAGAAAGTTAATCTAGTCTGACTTGCTTTTGGCAAAGCCCTGCTAATTACTAATGGCTGTTGCTTCCTTCACCAAGTATTCAAAAATCATTGTCCTAATAATCCTTTTTAGAATACTTCCTGAGAAGGATGTCAATCTTACCATTTTATAGATTCATTTTATCTCCCTAGTTCCGTTTTTGAAATTTAAATACTTATCTATCTGCATCTTTCCTGTCACTCTTGGTGATGCCAACATTTCTCCAATATTGTGTGCTGGTTTGATGGTCTCAGCCTCAAGCTACCTCTGTCTTCTTGGGCCTTGGGGCTTCACCTCATTTGGGGGCATCACAGCCTCTTGTCATGGCCTCATCTACTGTCTTCCTTCACCTCTATCCTACCCTTTCCAATCAGAGAAGTCATTTCCATGGCAGAACAAATGCAAGCCAAACAGAAGCTCAGCAGTTTGGTTTCTCTCACATCCCCCCTCTCTTTGGTTTTATTATTCCAAACATAATTTTTGAAAGCCCTTTTTGTTACCTGTAGCATTTTTCACAATCCTCTGCTCACTTCGCACTCTGGTTCTTTCACAGCCCAGAAGCCACCCTCTGATATGGGCTTCGGTTGCATGGCCCAACCTTTCCTAAGTCTGGGGCCAAGGCCCAGACAGCACAGAGAGGAAGTGGCGGCACAGACGAGGCATGCCCTGAGGGAAGGGTTATACCTAGAAAGCACAGCCTGCAATCACCTGGTCAAGGAGAAAAAGTAACATGATACCTGGAAAGATGTTAGGGTCAGAGGTCAAGAAAAGCAGAATTGCTTATCAAGCTAGTGGAGTGATACAGAGGGCTAGCTACACTGTGGATGGGAAGTTAGGTCAGCAGCAAAGAGAGAGAACAGGTGCAGGTAAGCTCAAATGGTTCCAAACCCACATCCCCTTCTCCCCGGGCCATGAGCTCCTCAACTGGACAAAAGCCCTGGACTGTCTTTGAATCTCTAGCATAAAGCCTGTCACACAGATGCTCAACATACTTGTGAATGAATTCATCAGATCGGCCCTGGCTCATCAGACCACACTGGGGGGATCCTATAAATGGATCAGTCCAGGCTGGAGACAGTTCTTCCTACACATCCTTAAACAAGAGAGCTCCCTGGATGGTCACATACCTGTTCCTCCTTTGAACTGTGGGCAGCGTGTTGTTGTCACTTGTCCTGAAATGCGTTTCCCTTTCAGAGCCTCAGACCATGAGATACTTTTTATTATTTCCCTCAACCTGGGGAATCTTTCCTGCTACAGCCCAGGGTAGACTGTGGATGAGGACACGATTCTCTCCCTGGCTACCAGAGATCCCAAGGCCTGGTTGCTTCTCAGACTCCTGCTTCTTTCACTTCAGCAGCCAATTCCTGCTTCTATGAGTCAGTTTCTATCTCATCTGAAAATACAGCCATGCCTGATGAATGTGTTCATGACATATTCTAAAAGAATGGCAATTAAACCGCCTCCTCAGGCAGATTCCCTAATCATGTTAAAACAGCACCATTTAAATATCCTACGTATTACACTGTGGTGAGTCTCTACAGGAATCCAAGGCTAATACAAAGTGGTACTGCTTGATGAAGATTTGACGCCGTCGTGGGTTAACTTGTGCTCGGCAGAATTCTAGGACAGCATTAAGTTAAAAGCCACTGTTGAAATCTTAACTTGGCGGCAGTCAGTCAAACTGAATAGAGTAACAACAAGAAAAGCCGTATCAAGGCCACTATGTCTCTTGGCAGGCACAGAGGGTCTGGAATCAGTGAATCATCAGGCTTCGGGCTGGCTAAGCCCAAACACAGCACTTTTGATAAAAGCAGATGCTTTGTTTGGCTGGTATCTATCTGCCCTTCCTCCACTCCCACCCGCCCCATCCACCCTGCCCCCAACCATTCCTCATCCCCTTCTAAAGGAGTGTGTTTGTAAAGGTTTCTTCTCACCTAACTCAAAGGCAGAATACAAGTGCTATGGTTTTGAGCGAATGTCCTCAGAGCCTCTGCAAGGAAAGCTTTCACTCAACCAAACTTATATAGGAACATACACCCAGGGCCCCTTTTCCAGGGCAGGCACCTTGGAAAAGCAGCCCTCACCCCTCAGGCACAAGCCTGAGGGCCAACCACAGCCGTCCATGTACCTCCTCTGCCCACAGAGCTGTCAGGGAACGTGTAGACCTGTCAGGGAAGGAACTGCGGGCTTAATCACCTTGCTGCTGACACAGGCCCACAGGGAGGGCGGCCCCGGGGACATGTCCGCTTTAATCAAATCAAAAACGTTTTTTAAAAAGAATCAAGTAATGAAAAAATGTGCTTTGTTTTATTACATGCTTAAAAGATTAGATATTTTCCTATTGAATTTTGTCTCTCATCTTAAAAAAACCCCACCTTCCTTTGAACACCAACCCCGTGCGGCTCCTGCCTCATTTCTCTGCTCCCCACCAAACGCCCAGCCTCCTCTGCTGGCTTCCCAGAAGTCTGCGCCAGGATTCCTCCGGGCTGGGTCCTAGGGCCCTTCCCTTTATGCTTTACACAGCTCTCTCCTTTGCCGACGGCATCCATTTCCGGCTTTAGCCCAGACCTCTCTCCACAGCTCCAGGCTCATAATACCAACTGGTATTATGATTAACACCTCCAGTCAGGCACACACACATCTCAGCACACGCAAAACAGACGTCTTGATTCTCTGCAATCTACCGTCACCTCCTCCTCCCAGGAAAAAGCCGCCCAACAACCAAACGAAGCCCTGCTCTCTCCAATCTTCTCCGTCTCCGTAAATGGTCCCACCCCCTGCCCCCAGCTACCCGAGCCATACTTGACTGCCTCTCTCCCTCATCCCAGTCCACCTAACCCTCAGTACGTCCGGTGGACTCGACCTACAAAACAGATCTTGAATCCACCCACCTTCTTCTCCTCCACTGCCACAGCAGAGCAGACCCCACTGCTTCCCGTACTGTTGCAATCGCCTCCTGCCCTCCCTCCAAGCTCCTCTTCCATCAATCACTTCTCCACAGAATCTTCTAAAACTGCATCAGACCATGCTACTCCCTCGCTTAAAACCCTTTAAAGGCTTCCCTTCGCCCTATGGAGAAAATCTAAACTCCTTAGTGAGGTCTAGACCGGTACTGTCCAATAGAAATACAATGTGAAAAACATGTAATTTAAACTTTTCTAGTCGCCAGTTGAAAAGAAATAGATGAACTTAATTTTAATAATCCTTTAATCTAATATTTCAAAATTATCAATACATAGTAACAAAAATATTAATGAACTATTTTACATTCTCTTTTTATATTAAATCTTCAAATGTTCCCTCCCGCAGAGAGCCATTCCCTTCTCCCAATCCAAGGAACTCAGGGCTCTCTGATGTGACCTTCCTTGCACCTCCTCATTCTGCAGTTATGTATCTGTTGATGCATTTGTCTGCGTGCCCCCTAAACTGGGCACTCCCTAAGGACAGGGCCCACATCTATTTTATTCTCCACTGGGTACCTGGTACCTAGCACAATACCTGGCACTAACTAAGCTCAATAAATATTCATCAAAGAATACACAGTGAGGACACTGACATTAAGTACTACAATCAGACAATCAGACAAGGGCTGGGCCTGTCCACCAAAGGGAGGCTCTGTTCTGTGTCTTAGCACAATGGTGTGCTGATCTTTCTGTGCACCCACCGTAAGGTTGTTTCTGTGCACCCAGACAAGGGCTGGGCCAGTCCACCAAAGGGAGGCTCTGTTCTGTGTCTTAGCACAATGGTGTGCTGATCTTTCTGTGCACTGATGTTTCTGTGCACCTGTAAGCATGAGCGGTGGCCAAGATGCACTGCTGTAGGGCAGCTCAGAGCAGACCCAGGTAGAGGGATTCCAGCCAGACTCCATCAACACGTGGGAAACTTTCTCCCCCATTAGCCGCAGGCATGGAACGTGATCTCAGGTTACACACGAGGATTAGGAGCCTCCCAGGAGGAAGGAAGGGCGGAAACCAACATCTGAGCCCCTGCTTCATGCCAGGTCCTGGGCTAGGTGCCCTCACTTGGGATTGTATTTGACCCCCCAAGCCACCCTTTGAGGACGTGGAGATTCAGAAAGGTGAAGGAATTTACTTACATAAGGTCACAAAGCTACCAGCCTGGTTGCTGGAATCAGCATCAAGGTCGCTAGCAGCTTTCTTTGATGTCCAGGGCTAAATCAACGTCCCAGCAAAAGTACCAGTGGCCTTCAGGGTCAGGCGTCACACAGCAGAGTTGGCAGGAGAAGACCAAACAGCTAAGATCAGGTGGAAGCTGAGAGCAAGGACGTGACCTGCTCCACCCAGACCCCCAGAAGGCGGTACCAGACTCAAGAGTGAAAGTCAGAGTGCTGACATTCGGTGGAGCCTTCATGTTTAGTGACCAGTGAATCTTCCCAGCACTCCTCAGAGGGGATTATTTTCACCCTCATTTTATAGTTTAGAACTTGCCCTAGTTCACACACCTAGTAGTGGATAAACAGGCATCTGGACTGAGACCTCTCAGTTATGTGACTCATGTTCTCACCTCTTACCTCTTACTATGTTTGCAAGTGATTCTGGAACCACGGACAGTCCGCTGCATAAAGGCTGGGTCAACACGGAAGGTTTCTCAGCCTTCTGTAATTTGTCAATAACAGCACAATCCGTAAACAGGAATACCCTCAGCGCTTGTGTGTGGGGCCTCAAAGGAGAGAGAGCTTGAAATTCTGCATGCAATCCTGCAGCTAGTCTCTTAGAGACAGACTGGGTGGTGACAGCAGTACAAAGCTGTGAACAGCAGGGTGGCCGTGGCCTGAGGGCTTATCACTCCTGTGGCTCCAGTCCAGGCCCCAGGAAGGCATCTCCTTCCAATCAAGGAGAGTAACTACAACTTCTCCAGCTCCCATCTCTGGCCAGGCTGGGATGGCTCCCAAATCCACATGTGATAAGAACATGAGTAGTCTGTAACTGCATAGCTTCTTCTGTTTACAATATGCTTTAACCTATACTGAGGGGCGTGAAAAACTCACAGTTTCTGACTCTCAGAAGACTGAAAAAAACCTGACTTTTCTCAAACAGCATGCAGGAGGCCAGAAAAAAAAGGATTTAAAGCAAGTCAGTTGGGGTGGGGTGTGAGGGGTTGGGGGAAAGAGAAGATACTGAACAGCTCCACTCAACAAGGACAGCTTTGTGTAATTCTCTGATCATTCTCTTGGTTGCGGTTTGCAATCAGTTAAAAAAAAAAAGTCCTTTCATTTTTTCCCAGAACAGCTGAGAATGCACAGATCCCAGCCTTTAGGGCTGAAATCATCCCGGCGAGTAGAGGATTTAGGACTACTGTCAGGCAGCTGGTGGACCTGCAGGCATTTCCCATTCTCTGGGCTCCCCCAACCCTGGGCCGGTACAAGATGCCCAGCAGGGCTGAGCTCACCTCTGACCCAGCTGCTCCTGGCCTCAGCACACCAGGGGCCACCGGAGCCTGGACGTGCACCATTCCTCGGAATTCACTAACCCATCCACAACAGCTGCGTTCAAACACCAAGGGGCATTTCAAAATGTTAGTGAAACTCAACTTGAAAATTTAAAAATAAAAATTCAATGCATGGGCTATTACTTTCTGGAGACATTCTTGGCTGTTAAGCCACGGTCATTCTGCTAACTCAATAAATGTACCTTCTATTAAATAGAATCTATTAGTCTATTAAATAAATTTTTTTCAACTCTAAACCCAACTTTTCCTCTGTGCACAAAAAGCTTCCAATTTGCAGACAGTAGACATGCCCATGTATAAATAATGTGCAGATGTTTGTGTGTGGACCTTCACACTGCAGATCCTTCTGATTACCTGTGAGCTAAAGGGTGATTTATTTGCATGTCTGGGGGAACTTCTTGCTTTGCTAAGGAGAAAGCAATAGTTATAGAACTTGGTGGTTCTGAAGAGGAACACACAAAACAATTTTTCAGATGGGGGCACCAACACAGCCCAGAGTTAGGTCTTTAAAACAGTGTTTAGAGAAGGGTCTGTACAGATCCTGTGCCTTACACTCTTTCTTAACTTTGAAGAGCTGACACCGTGACATGGTAGGTTACTTACTGCCTGGGAAAGGATACCGGATTTTAACTTGGGATAATTCTGCAGACTTTCTGGCCCCCATCAGTTAAAACACTTGTGACTAGTCAGTCAGCTCCGCGCATGCAAATTAATGAAACACCACATTGTCCAGCCACATGCTCCCAGAGCACAGGGGCGGAAGGAATTAGGCTCTCAGCAGCTGTTCCCAGGAATGCGTGCCTCCACGTACCCACAGGCAGGAAAAGGACCCACAGTGGACTCCAAGTGCTGATCCTTCAGCCATCCTGGCAACACAGACCTCTCACAACAGGAACTGGTCCCCTCTCAGCTCAAGGAAGGTCCCAGATCGAAATAAAAATTCATCCTTGAAGACAGATGAATCAAAGGGACACCAGCCAAACAATGCTAATGTCAAGAGGAAATCCCGTCTGTAGACCTCTCAGAGAAGCCTTGCTCTGCTTGCAGAACAAAGGCTCCTTCTGTGACATCAAGCAGCACGTTTAAGAGCGCCGGGCTTCTTGCTTTGGCTACCTTTCAAAACCACAAGTACATCCAAGGGCAGCCAAGACAACAACAAAGCCAAGAGATACAGGTCTCAGAACGAGGAGACCAACTCCCCTTCCAGGCCTGCCTTCTGCCTGCTCTTGGCAGCCAAGGCTCTGTCCTCCTCAAGGGGGTGTGTCTGAGATGCTGCAGTCAGACGCTGGGGACCGAAGCTTTCCATGCGAGAAGATAGCTCAGAGGATGCCCACGGCAGGGCCAGCCTTCTTGGGAGGCTATAGAGCGCAGTGTCTGCGGAAGTCCCTACAGTAGTTTCCGGGTCCTAATCCCAGCTCAGTTACCCACTAGGGTCTAATCTTAGGTGCTTCAATATCCCTGAACCATTTCTCAACTGTAATGATGACAACATCATGCTGCCGCTGCTGCTAACGATGAAATCTGCTGTCCCTCACACAGGTTATGATGTTCAAACAAGACAGTTTATGAACATATCCTTTAAGATATTTTAAAACTATAAAATGTTAAGAGGTAATAATTCATGTGGATATGACATATGTTTATATGACAGCTTAATAATGCAAATTTTTAGGTCAAAGGGGAGACTTCCTCTGCTTTGCCTGGGGCCTCCCACAGGTTGGGTATTCAATTAATATTCAATCATAATAAAGGTGACTTTTTAATGGCTAACAAGGCAAACATGTTTGTTGGGAAAACAGCGAACTTGCAACTTATCAGAGTATTTCACAAGACAAGGAGGTGCCGTCTGAAGGGCTTCCCTCTGAGTGTAGGCGGGTCCACATGAAGAGTGGGTGGGGCCCTCCAAGATGGCTCCACCATCATCATGCCAACACCAAATGTGATGGAATGGAAGGCTTGCAGACTTGACATCTGGGCAAGTCACTCTTAGCTGAAGTTAACCCCTGAATGCACTATGAAGAGAAACAAGTAAGGCCAAAAGAATTTACCTGAAACAAGCCAAAAAAAAAAAGAAAGAAAGAAAAAAACCAATAATCTTGGGAATTCCCTGGTGGCGCAGTGGTTAAGAATCCACCTGCCAATGCACGGGACGTGGGTTCGAGTCCTGGTCTGGGAAGATCCCGCATGTCATGGAGCAACTAAGCCCGTGTGCCACAACTACGGAGCCCGTGTGCCACAACTACGGAGCCCATGTGCCACAACTGCTGAGCCCATGTGCCACAACTACTGAAGCCGTCACGCCTAGAGCCTGTGCTCTGCAACAAGAGAAGCCACCACAATGGGAAGCCCATGCACCTCAACGAAGAGTAGCCCCCGCTTGCCGCGACTAGAGAAAGCCCGTGCAGAGCAACGAAGACCCAACGCAGCCAAAAATGAATGAATGAATGAATTTTTTTAAAAAATCAATAATCTTGTTAAAGACCTAACTAGTCTTAGGTCCCGAGACTCAGGGATCCAAAACTCTTAACTTTAAAACACATATGGCTCCCAGCTTCCAGTGGTGAGTGAGCTCGGGTGGTGGGTGGTTGGTGTTTTCACAGCTCCACTGGGCTGTCAGAGCTGAGTTAGGAATAGAAACGCTGTTTCCCTCTCATGGTAGCTCTGTCCAGCACCTTAGTCACACTCTCCGCTCTAGAGCCCCAGGTTCTCATTCATATATCTTGTCCCCAGCTTTTCACATTCACAAATGTTACTTGTTGACACTGTGGATTGTTCCAAAGAACAAGTGAGGCAGCTCATAATCTTATTAGGAATACTTAAAAGGATTTTTATATATATATATATATATACACACACACACGGTACTTTGAACTCCTCAAAACTGGGAACACCTCAGGATATTTTTAAAATGCGCCAGGTAAATAAAACACATTAACAAGACTGCAGAGCAGGGGAAGAGGACTTTATGATCCTTTGACACAGAGCCACTCGCCTTCTCACTCAGCCTCATTTTGAAGGATGTGCATTTGTTACTTCTGTGCTGACCTTCAACAATAAGATAGTTTAAGTTAAGGAAAAAAGATGTGAATTTGGACGAACGTAATTCTGAATCAGAAACAAACCTAAACCAGCAGTGCTTGTTAAGTCTTCCACAGCCTGGACTTGAAACTCATGACTTGTGTCCACCTCCGATAAGATCTTTTACTGAGGTCTGATCTATGTCCAAGTCAGTTTTCAAGTTAAAAAGCTTTGAACTGCTGGCAGGTTGACAGCTTGGGCCTTGGGTGTTTATCGAGAACGTCCTCAAGCTAGAAAGGGTGACTCCGTTACCACCCTCGGCCCCTGGGAGTTTCCCCTGGTAAGAGCAGACACCCAGCCTAGACCTTAGAACTTCAGGGAATGAGTTTGTGAACCGTCTCTATGTGGTACATCATGGATACCTAGCTCAATATAGAGTTTAACTTAATGAATAAAAGGTGGCCACAGGAAGCCAGGTAACAGCTGGTTCTGACTCCACATAGGGCAGCCTGGCATTTGTGCTTAATTTTGGCTAGCCAGAAGTTATGTTTCTTTGCTACCTCATAACCTTCCTAAGAGGGAGCAGTGATGGCTCTGCTTCTGCATCCCAGAGTGTTAGGTGCCAGTGATGCGACATTAACATTACCGTGCACAGGCATGCACCTCCACGTGCACCTGTCATCAGCAGGCCACCCGGCGAGACTCCACAGAGCAGAACCTTCTGACCCCCAGAACACGCCGGGGAACATTTGTGGTTTGATGTCAGAAACATTGCAGACTCTCCAGTGAATATCTGGGCCTCCACTTCTTTTCTTCTTGTAATACTGCAATTACACAACTAAAAATAATTCTGAACTCTTGCCTGCCTAGCTCTTTCCCACCGTGTGCACTATTTGCCTCTCACTGCGCTACACTCCAGCTGCAGATCACCCCAGCTTGTTTGGGGTTTTTCAAACATGCCAAACTTGTTCCCACCCCCGGTTCCTTGCACTTGTTCTCCCTAGGCCCAGAGAGCCGTCCACTAGTTCTCCTCAGAGACCTGTCCGCCCTATTAAAAAAGATACAACCCCAGTAAGTCTCTAGCGTATCACTCTAGTTCCCCTACATCACTGACTATGATCTGCAATTGTCTTGTTTATTTACTTGTATTTATTATCTGGGTCCCTCACTACAATGTTAGCTCTGGAAGGACACTGTTTCTGATCTTCCATTGTTATCCTGTTAGTTCATGGATTTCCCCACCCTGTAAGAGGGCAATGATTTGACAGCTAGAATGCCTACTATGTCAGACCAGCACTTCAGCTAAGATACACAGAGGAAATCAGAATTTTCCTGGTGAAGCAATGGTGCTTATAAAATCAATGTACTCTAATTAACACAGGCGCTCAATATATAGTCAAGGAACAAATAAATGAGCTAGGATCAAAATGGCTTTCCTTGCTACAGGGTAGGACAAAAAGAGAGACACCAGGAGATACAGCAGAAGAAACCATCCCCTGCTTCACCCGATAGCATCACAGGTTTCTGGTCTTCCTCAACAGGAAAAGGGGTGCAGAGTTTCTAAACCAGCTCTAACAAGCAGGGTCACAACCAGGCCCATTATAGATGCAGAGAAGAAGCCTTTACAACAATGAGGCTTATTTACCCAGGTCCCTGGTGGATAGAAGGAGAAATCAATTCTTGTTCTAAAGTATCCTGAAGCTGACCCGATGATACATCCACACACAATTTTATTTCAGCACGTTGACAACTAAATACAGGTATCCCTGCTTCTCGAAAGTTTGCTTTACATCACTTAGCTTTTAGGAAAAGACCTACGTTAGAACCTGATTTCAGTAATCAAAAGAAATCTGAGGAGGATTTTTGCTTTTGTGCAAAAAGGCGAAAAGTGAAAACAGTGTTCAGTGTCTGTTTTCAGGAAGCTGTGACAGATGCAGTGTGCACACAGCAGCAGCAGCAAGAGTGGCACCGCCAAGCTCCTTCTCTGGAACCACACTCGGCGTCTCAGCGCCATGCTGCCCTAGCTTTGCACTGTCTGTGAGCTCCTGGGCTTTATCTCCATTTAGCTTGTGCATTCGTTAGCAAGATGTGCCCTAAGGTAATTGTTTCTTCATTTCACACCGCTTCAGCTGATGGAAGGTTTCACAGGAAAGCTCTGGATAGTGGGGGCCACCTACACAAGGAGAGGCAGCTCCTGATTCACAGACATCCTGGCAACTCTATAGAATTGGATGGACGAGTGCCTTCTGTGAGTTATAGTCATTTTTATAAAGGGGGAAAGTGTCTAATGGGAAGAAAATGAATGCAGATTAACTGGAGTGAAATCATCTAAATATGTCATTGAGAAGTGACTGAGGGACAACAGCTTCTGTCCTGAGGAAATAAGATACACTAGTTCTACACAGTGAGATGGATACACACTTGCAGTGTTTTAAAAGATTTTGAAGACTCACTTTCAAAAAACCCTATTTCAATCATGCAGTTTAATTTCTGTTCTCCGGGCTTTCGCGGCAGTGTTTCCGGGCTTTGTTCACACTGCATCCTGACCTGGAGGTGCCTCCCCCTCTTCAACACCTGCGGACACCTTCTCTTTACTTAAAACACAGATCAAATGGGAAACCTTCCCTGAATTTCAATTTCCCTCCAAGAAGGAATTAAACATTTCCCTCTCCATATTTCCATAGCAACTTACATACACAGGCATTTCACCTACAGTTGGTTTTCATATTGCAAACTGGATGTAATTAAATACATAGAGAACGTGAACTGCAGTGCCTAGACTAGCTGCAGGTTCTATAACATGACGGTGCTATGGAACTGCCGCTGCCTGTTGCTATAGAAACGTAAGGCTGAATGAATGGCTGGCGGCTCATTTTGTGAACTGGGCTGGAATTTATTTTGCATCTGATTTCACTTGTGTCTCATATCTTTCATTACAGTGGGTAATCAAAGTGATAACAGTGTGTATAAGAAGTCCTGGTTAATGATAATATTGTGTAGAGCTAGGAAAATAAAGGCCATGACTTATGCAAAAGTCAAGGGTAATAAATTCTTTGAAAAGAGAAAAAAAAAAGAATTGGATGGACGTAGTTCATGATCTGATGCTATGATTAAAAAAATGCTGTGGTTCCTTTTGAGGGACTTAATGATATAGGAAGTTGGCCTTCAAAATACTCTCAAATACTGGAAGATATTAAGAACTGGTTCTTTTTTTAGATGTTAGTTATTTTTAAATAGATCTTTATTGGAGTATAATTGCTTCACAATACTGTGTTAGTCTCTGTCGTACAACAAAGTGAATCAGCCACATGCACACATACATCCCCATATCCCCTCCCGCCTGAGCCTTCCTCTCACCCTCCCCATCCCACCTCTCTAGGTCATGGCAAAGCACCGAGCTGATCTCCCTGTGCTATGCTGCTGCTTCCCACTAGCACTTGGTAGTGAATATGTGTCTCTCACTTCGCCCCAGCTTCCCCGCCCTGTCCCGCCCCCCTCCATGTCCTCAAGTCCACTCTCTATATCTACATCTTTATTCCTGCCCTGCCACTAGGTTCATCAGCACCACTTTTTTTTCTTTTTTTTTTTAGATTCCATATATATGTGTTAGCATACGGTATTTGTTTCTCTCTTTCTGACTTACTTCACTCTGTATGACAGACTCTAGGTCCATCCACCTCACTACAAATAACTCAATTTCGTTTCTTTTTATGGCTGAGTAATATTCCATTGTATATATGTACCACTTCTTCTTTATCCTTTCATCTGTCCATGGGCATTTAGGTTGCTTCCATGACCTGGCTATTGTAAACAGTGCTGCAGTGAACACTGGGGTGCATGTGTCTCTTTGAATCATGGTTTTCTCGGGGTATATGCCCAAGCACTGCTGGTTTAGGTTTGTTTCTGATTCAGAATTACGTTCGTCCAAATTCACATCTTTTTTCCTTAAATTAAAATATCTTATTGTTGAAGATCATATGGTAGTTCTGTTTTTAGTTTTTTAAGGAACCTCAATACTGTTCTCCATAGTGGCTGTATCAATTTACATTCCCACCAACAGCGCAGGAGGGTTCCCTTTTCACCACACCCTTTCCAGCATTTATTGTTTCTAGATTTTTTGATAATGGCCATTCTGACCGGTGTGAGGTAATACCTCATTGTAGTTTTGATTTTCATTTCTCTAATGATTAGTGATGTTGAGCATCTTTTCATGTTACAGTTTTTTATATTGTGGTTATTATGTTTTTTAAAATAAGAGTCCTTGTCTTCGAAAGACACATACCAAAATACTTACAGATAAAATGAGGCCTGAGATTTGCTTCAAAATAATACCAGAGGAAGGAAAGTGGGTGGGGGTACAGACAAAGCAGGCCTGGCCATGAGTTGATAACTGTTGAAGCTGGGTGATGGGTCCACAGGAGTTAATGAACCTATCTTCTCTACTTTATGCATATATGACATTTTTCCTAAAAAAAAGACTTAAAAAAAAAAAGCCCTTTAAAACAAATCATTTTCACTCATGAAATTAAAGAAGCTACCTGAAGGTGAACGTTTTGCCTTTCCAGTCTTGCAGTGGGTGCTCCTGGATGACGTCTTGGCTCAGAGGTGAGTGCTGCCATGGGGATTTGGAATGGGGCAGGGTCCCCATGTGACTGAAGTTATCACAGGACCTCACGGGAGGAGGCCCTTTCTTCTTCCGTGGAAGGGTGCCGTGTATAGACACGTCCTGATAGGCATCTGTGCGATGCTCAGCGAGAGGTGACTTGCTGCTCAGGAGGTCCATGGATGAGGCCAGGGGGAACTGGTGATTCACTGGCATGTTTCTAGGAAGGCTTGCAAACTTTCCCGCAGCCATGATCCTCAACTCTAAGTGGGGAAGAAAAGAGTGAAGGTATAAACCTAAGAAAAGCACAAGAACTGATTTCCCACTTACAAAAGGAAATGGAAATAGACCACATAACAAAAGAAAATGTTCACGGAGTGTTAAAGGACAAACACTGAGTAACATCACTCGTGAAATTTAATACGATGGGCAGTTTACGCATCTCCTTTTTTCATCCTACAGAAGAATTCTCCTGGGTTGGCAGCAGATCTGCCAATGGAAAAGGGCAAATACATTTCAGAGACTTTAGAGGCACATGAGCCATTTTATTACTTCAGATGACTGAAGCCGATGGAAAAGCATGACTAACAAAAAAGAATACTGAGGAAAGACTCAAGGTTTCAGTAATAAATGCATTTGAGAAAACGTTCAAATGTGTTAGATAATTAGCTCACACATTCCCGCCACCCTGTAAACGATAAGAACAGGTGAAGATGACTGGAATTCCTTAGCTGCTAGAATGCCTTCAGCGCCAGACCAGCCCCTCAGTTGTGCTACCCAGAGAGACAGGACAGATTCTTTCTGGCAAAGACCTGCTGCTTATAAATAAATCAATGTACGCTAATTAACGAAGACGGCCAGGGTCAGGGGTCAGGAGGTGGGCTACTCCTCCATACATCAGGGGCTCAGCGGGAGAAGAAAGCCACTGGGGTGGGGGACCTCCATGTACAACCGCCCCCCAGAGGGGTCAGGGACCTGCTTGCCACCAGCGGGGTTGAGCAATGCACACGGGTGCCTGTATAGCCAGGGAAGAGTGGGAAGGGTGGAGAAGGAAGAGAAAATAGGGTTGGGGGGCACGGATCATGGAAAGAAAAGGAAAATGCTGTGTGCAAAAGCAGCCCCGACAGTTGTTCCCAGCTATGACCGCTAGCAGAAATGTTCACCCTGAGCAGAGTTAGCACCTCCGCCCCCTAAAAAACAAACTATGGTTTTGATCTAAGCCAAATTATATGACATTTTAAAGGCCAATATATAAAGAAACACAAGACTGAATAAAAATTCGGGCTAGTCCCAGGAGACATAAGGATCCAGAATCTGCACCACTAGTCGTGGTATCAGACTGGTCTAGAGATCACAGCTGCATAGCTAAGCCCAAAGCACGGGCCTTCCCCGAGCCTGGTGAGGAGATCATCTCTTTGCACTGTGGTCTCTTCTCAAGCCTTGCAGCACCCATTCCTCACAGACCACCCTTTCCACTGCAAAGGGAACGATGCTGAGTGAAAATCATCACTCACTAGCACCACCGCAGAGACAGTTCCACAAAGGAACTGGGGACTTGGGATGTGGCTTGGAGACAACCAAGAAGAACACAGCCCTCCAGAAGCTGGTAGAGTAAGAGGTGGAACCAGGACAAAGACGGCAGGGTATGCAAAGGAAGCAAATGACAACACACACGCGCGCGCGCACGCACACACACACAATCCACTGTTCCTACAACAGAGACAGACACCCGAGTGCTGGCGGCTGGGTGGAAGGAGACCCTCCACGTAAGGCATATAATCTGAACCCTGTCCTCAGTCCTTTGCCGAGCCTGGTAATTCTGAGGCCTGTCTGCTCTGTGTCTAACTGGGACCACACAGAAGGCCTGCCTCCCAGCGGGTGCAGACAATGGACTGTGAGTGCCCAGGTGGGCCCCTCCCGGGTCTGGCCAGTACCTGGCACACTGTCAGCACTTGTTCAACGTTAATCATCGTTATTAGAAAAGAAACCAAACTCCCCAGCCCTCCCAGCCTGACCACAGGTGACGTAAGCCGACGAGGATTCCCTCACCCTTCGCGCACACACTCATAGCTATGAACTCTCACCTGTCCGAGCTATCAGCACCTTCCTTCTTTATAGACAGGCCTGGATCATTCCCAAGAACCTGGTGGCGAGGCCCAAAGCCCCCCACAGAACGTCTTCGTGTACAAAGGCCCACAGTGTTGGTCACGTCTACCTTCAGGCTAGGACGAAGGACCAGAGTTACCCTGGCTCCAGTGTCTCCAGTAGCCTGTTTCCTCTCTGCTTATCCAAGGTCTATCTATTTCAAGATTGAGCCGAAGTGCTTCAGAATGCCCTTCAGCAAGCTATCCTCACCTCATTGTATTCTCAAGGGATGTTAACACCTGCCCTTCCTACTTTCAATTCAACAAACATTTAAGTGCTACTCCAGATAAGAGACTCAGAGAAACAAAGATGCATAAGCCTCAATCTCTGACTATGAACTCAAAGAGACAATACAGTTGACACCTGAACAATGAGGGGCTAATCTGCATATAACTTATAGTCAGCCCTGCATATCCACGGTTCCCCCATATCCACAGATTCAACCAACCACGGACCATGTACTGTAGTATTTACTATTGAAAAATATCTGTGTATAAGTGCACCCATGCAGTTCAACCCTGTGTTGTTCAAGGGTCAACTGTAATATATTCATCAATGGGACCCTTAACATGCTGGAGTGAAGAATAATTAATTTTGACAAAAGGGCTCAAGGAGGATCTCAGAGAGGGCATCACTGGAGATGAAGGATTTTGAAAGGCTGAAAATTGTAGGGAAAAGCCCTCCAAGAGGATGTGACAACAGCAGATGCATAAGGGCAGGGAAGTGCCCCTAACAAGCTCAGGAAACTGAGTCACGTGGTATGGCTTGAGTCAAGTTGAGAAGCATTTCCTGGAAGAAGCACAGCTTAGGACCAGATCACAAAGTCTTGAAGGCTGTGTTGAGGTGTCTGAACCTGACTGTGAGTGCTAGGGAAGCTCGGGAAGGGTGGGATGGAATCCAGTCTGTGCCTGGGTAGGGAGCTCCGGTCATTCTGGAGGGAGAGAAGGGAGGTGGGGAGGTCAGTCAGCAACAAGCCAGGAAGGAGTGATGGAGGACTCCGACCTGGGGCAGTGGCCACGGGAAGGGAAAGGAAGGGCAGAGCGAGGGGCTAGAAGCTCGAGGCCTCTGGCTGCGAGGAAGGAGGCCACAGCCAAGGGAGGACAGGGCTATGCTGTAACACACTGAGTAGCACAAGACAGAACCCCGGCGGGCAGGCGAGAGTGTAACAAGCTCACCACTGGGGCTGCTGAGTGTGAGGTACCAGTAGGGCAGTTCGGTCTAGCAGGCTAGATACTGGTATGTGCAGTTAGGGGCCAGGACAGGATGTCGATTTTTAAGAGTCATCAACATAAAGGGAATATTTAAACCAGTGAGTAGATCCCTCAGCTTGTTATTATCAGGTGTGATAACAGTTGTGTAAGTACCTCTTGGGCTTCCCTGGTGGCGCAGTGGTTGAGAGTCCGCCTGCCGATGCAGGGGACGCGGGTTCGTGCCCCGGTCCGGGAGGATCCCACATGCCGCGGAGCGGCTGGGCCCGTGAGCCATGGCCGCTGAGCCTGCGCGTCCGGAGCCTGTGCTCC
>NC_041217.1:101452941-101468396 GCF_002837175.3 Physeter macrocephalus
GCCTGTGCTCCGCAACGGGACAGGCCACAATAGTGAGAGGCCCGCGTACCGAAAAAAAAAAAAAAAAAGTACCTCTTAAACTGTCAGGAACCATGCAATATCCATGAATTATATCCTTGCCCTCTCTCACCTGGGCTGCTTCAAGCCTATAAGGACCAACGCAAGGGCTAAATTCTGAAAACTTAAATCGGCAGCTCTCAACCTGGCTGCACATAAGAGTCCTCGGAGAAGCTTTTAAAATACCGACACCCAAGCCGTGAGCCAGACCAACAAAATTACAATCTCGGTGGGTAGGACCCTGGCATCAGTCTTGTTAAAGCTCCCCTAGTATTGTTCACTGTGGAGCCACGTTTGAGGACCACCAGGTAAGCGAGTTTCTTTGGCACAGAGCAACTGGCACCCAGATTAGTTTCTGGGTAACAGAATAGAATAACAATGAGAAAGCATCACTCAGGCAAAAGAAGCGTTCCCTCATTCTTCATTCAACACACATTTAAGGAGGGCCTCCTGGGTGGCAGGGACTGTGTGTGGGTGTTGGAGACGGTGTCAAACGACTACCCTCACGAGGTTCCTACCCTGCAGAGGAAGCAGACAGTAAGTAATGACCATACGTGTTGGTGATTCCCAGTGCCGTGGGAGCACGCACAGTGGGGCCTAGATTAATCTAGCAGCCAGGAAAGGCTTCCCGGAAGAAGGGATGCTGACCTGAAGGATGTGAAGTAGGGTTTAATTACCAGAGGGAGAAGATCATCCAAGCTGAAGTTTCCAGAGTTACAGTTAAATTTCTCAGCTGCGGTTAAATTGGAAATACACAGGCCAGGCTCTCCTCTACAGCTTGCTGCCTCTAACTTGGGACTCTTTCCCGTTAAAGTACAGCCTTGCCCTGTGTCTAGTCACTTGGAAAGACTGGCTCCAGCCTGGGCCCTATGTCAAGCTTGAATCATCCAATGATGGGGGAGGTGGGCCCTGGCCAGAGACCTAACTTTAAACAAACAACAACAAAAAAACTAAAGTGGGGCAGGGAATGGAAGGGAGAATTATAGGTGGAAGAAACTCATTTGCAGTCTGTTGGTTGCTCTGTTTCCTACTTGAGTTTTATTTACTTTTATTTTTTTCTAGACTCCAGGAACCTGGGGGAAATCCAGGGGTGGAAGTGCATGGAATCTAGGTTCAAGGTAGTACTTTCCATTCTGACAGAGGAGCCACAACCCCATTTGACCACTAGGCAGAATCTCAGCATGTGATATGGAATCTCAGAGACTCAAGCCCCTCCCTTTTTCCAGATAAGGAAAATAAACGTTCATTCACTCAATATATAGTCTCCGAGAGTTTACAATGTACTAGAGCTGAGGATATAAAAAACTAGATGAGGTCCTGATCTTGTGGAGCCTACACTGTGATGGGGAAGTCTAACCAATGCAGACAAGACAACAAACTAGATAATATCCCAGTCGTAAGTACCCTAAAGAACATGAAAGAGGATGACATGATAGAGTACACTTGTTGGGGATGGAGGGCTATTTTACACTACAGTGGTCTGGGAAGACCTTTCTGAAGAGTTAACAATGACGTGAGACCTGAAAAAAGAGAAGGAACCAGTAAAAGAGGATCAAATGGAGTTCCAGGCAGGGGATTCGGCAAATGTGAAGGTCTTGAGGTGGGAACATGTGGTTGGAAGAGCACAGTAGAGACTAAATTCAAGTCTCAAGTTTTTGGCTCCCATGTTTTCTCCATTTGGGGATGTTTCTGTCTTGATGTTCCTAGTCATTATGTGCTTCTTATGTACTAGTTAATTTTTTTAAATCAAACACGGTGTGACTCAGAACCTAGGCTTTGAAGTAAGGCACAAGTTCAAATCCCTACTGTGCCAATGTCTTACTGTGTGGCCTGGGACAAGTGACTCAACCTCTCTGACAGTCAGTTTCTCATTTGTAAAAATGGGTTAACAATACCTATTTCATGGAGTTGTTGTGAAAAGTAAATGCGATTGTGTATGTAAGCCCTTGACATACAGCAAGCATTCAAAAAATAGCAGGTCTCCTCTAAGCAGGGCAGGGACCATGTCTGTCTTGCTTGTAATTGTATCCCTATCACAAAGAGAGTTCACAAATGAAGTCACTGCTTCTGGGGAAGACTGCAACCAGGAAGGGTGAGGAGGGAAATGTTTTAACCTAGAGCAATATATGAAACAACAGCAAACCAAGTAGGATGTGGGCATAGATACACAGGCACACTAAGTGAGCTCATATGCCATCTTTAAACAAAAGCCCAGGTAAGACTTTGGCCAACCGACTTCACCTCTCTCTACTGTGCAGGTAAACAGACACAGTGTCCTGATTCAGTCTAATACAAGATCTTGAAATATATACAAAGGTCAAAGACTCTACATCTTGATATGAAAACTCGAGACCCATGTGAACGTTCAAAGAGCTGAAATCTTGATAGGGATGAGAGTGAGCCTGACACACTCCCAACCTATGTGCTACCTTCCTGACCCCGGTCAGTGACTGTACTCTGAAATGCTTGTGAACAGCAGGACTGACTCACTTGCTTTATAAAGATGTCTCAAAGAAACTGATGATCACACGCAAGTCGAGACAGAGATAAGAAGCCCACTTGTTTGAATTTTTCTATTTTACTTCTGAAATGAGATATTTTCAAGTTAAATTCACAGATGGTCATCTGATGTGGGCTTTAAGAACTTTCTATCATATCTTAAACTCTGAAAACGTAACCTCCTCGCTGCCCCATTATGGCCATGACAGAGAATTTACAATCCAGATCTGTAGTTTTATATCCTCTCTGCAGAGGCAGACAGGAAGAGGAGATGGAAAAACCACACATACAAAATTGGCTTATCCGCTAAGAATGAAGTTTTGCTTGGGTTTAGGAATTAAGAGTATCCCTTTATTTTGAAGTAAATTATGAAGTCTAGCCAAATGATTGAAGTATGAATAATTCTTCCATGGATTGTATTGCAAGCAACACAGCACAGGATCTACATGATAAGGGTCTTAAGATTAGCATCCATTTGACAAGCAGTCCTTTCTATATGAATAGGAGATTGAGATCTTGGTTAGTCATTCTGGAAATGTCAGGCTTCTCAGAGGCAGTTCAGGGAAAGTTGGAGTCAGGGAATGAGGGAGCCATTGGCATGGCAAGTTGTTTACGTTATATTCCATACGTCCCCTTGCACACTCACGTACAACTGCTTGGCCTGTGGCTTCCCCCCATTATTAACTGGGCAGCCCCTTGCCACTTAGGACTCTCTGAGCCCGGCCCCCAGCACCGAGGGCTCCCCCTTCCTCCCGGACCTCGCTTCACTCCTTGGCAACAAGCAGGGAGATTATCCGCCCTCCAACTGACCTTCCCTCCGCCGGTGTGTTTTCCTTGGAGAGATCAGTGTAGCCTTGGTATATAAGGGTCAAGGTTTAAAAGAATCTCTGAATGCATGGCTCTACTTTCTATCTCAGCTAATGGCTTTAGATGAAAGCAGACATGAGGTTAGGCGAGCAATCTTTCACCTTCGCACGTTGCTTCAAGTGAGTTAAAACCAAAACCAGAGTTTTCCACCCCCAACCCCCAGCCACGACCCACTGTTGTTCCTCCAAGAAACACGCCGGCTCCTCAGCTGCTTTGGAGCCCACTTGACTTCTCCCCGACGAGCGTCTACACCTGATCAAACTTTTAAAGTGGAGGCAGCCTTAGCGGGTAAGGAAAGACGGGCTGAGGCCGGAACCTCCTGCCTGTTTCGCCCACCGTCCCTTGTTTCCCAGCCTTCACCTCCCCTTCCCTCCCCTCTCCGACGCAGTGGGAGCGACACAACCAACTATTCATTCTTTCTCAACAAAGGGAGCGAGGGAGGGAGATGTCAACAGTTACGGGGCGGGCTCCTTCGCTTTCCCTGCAAACTTTCCAAGAGATTAGTGGAGAAACTCGCCTCCTCCAAGCCCAGGGCTTCCCCCTCCCCGGCCCTCGCATCCCTCGACCCCCACCAGCTTCTGGGGCAGAGAGAGACGGGACCAGGAGGCGCGGCTGGATGCGCAGGGGGTCGGAGAGGCCAGCGCCCGGGAAGATGCCGCTCAAGTGCAAAGAGCAGAGATGCTCGCCGCACGTCGCCTCCCGCCTCCCGCCGCGGGCCCCTCCTGGGGAATCCCGGCCGGTTCAGAGGCCCCTAAGGGAGCAGCCCGGTCCCCCATTCAGCCACTCCAGTCCCCAGTCGCCAACTCGGCTGGGGGTGGGGTGCGCCGGCTCCACTTTCCCCATAGCCTGAAGTTCGCCAACAAACTTCCCAGTCCATCCTGCAAGGGGAGGGGGAGGCCGAGGCGCCCCGAGAGGAGCCGCACGCCCGCGGGACACGCGGCGGAGACTCACCTCCCGGCGCGGCGCCCGGGCTCTCCGGCTGGGGCTCAGAGGCGCTGCACCGTCTGCCCTGAGCCGCGGCTGCTCCCGGAGCAGGAGGCGCTCATGATCGGTGGGGCGCGCCAGCCGAGAAGCCCGCGCGCGGCTCTCCTGTGCGCCCGGCGTTTGCGGCTCCCGCTCCCGCCCAGGCCCCAGCCCCGGCCGCGGCAGCTGCAGGCGCGGCTCTAAGCCGGCAGCGCGCACTCCGGCCCTCAACTGGTGATTTGCGGCTTCCCGGCCCCACCCCGGCGAGCCTATTCGCGCAGCCTGGCAGAACCCCCCGCGACATTTACATGCGCTGACCTCGCCTTGCCCTCCTCTGCCCGGATTTTAGAGTTTGGCTCTCCTCGTACCTCCCGAGAAGCCAGCCCTCAAGTGTAGATCGACCACTTCCTCACTGTAAGCCTCACGAGAGACAACCCCACCTAATGCACTCCTCTCCCCTCCCCGCGTTATTTCATTACCCAGCAGATCTGCTTTGCTTGTCTGCAGACATCAGGCTGGCTTTCAGTTTAAAGGGGTTTGATGGGATAAAGACCAGGTAACCACAGATGACCAAGCCACGGGAAGAAGCAAATCAATCACACCCACCTGGACATATTGAAAGCCAAGTGGGAGGTGGAAGTGGCACTCCAGTACTAGATGGCTTGGTGGGGTAAAAAATTGGAGTCTGGTGGAGGACTTACACTACCAGATATAAAGACCTATTATAAAGCTGTAGAAATAGTAATTAGCAGCAAGGATAGACGATAGAATAGAGAGACCAGAAACAGACCTATATTATATGGTCACTTGATTTACATTCAAGATGCTGATGTGTTGCACTGGGGAAAGGGTGGTCTGTCTTTTCAGTAAATGATGCTGGATCAACTGAACACCCACATGGAGAAAAAAGAAGAATCTTGACCTCTACCTTATACCATACCAAAAAATCTATTCCAGAAGGATTTTAACTCTAACTGTAAAAGGTAAAACAATAAAACCATCCAAAGTAAACATCAAAAAACATCTTCATGACCTTAAGGTAGGCAGACTTCTTAAACATATACAGCACTAACATAAAGGAAAAAAAACTGATCATTGGATAACATTACAATTAAGAACTCCTGTTCATTCTAAGACACCATTAGTGAAAAAGCAAGCCACAGAGTGAGACAAGATAATTGCAACACACATATCCAAAAAAAGGACTTATATAGAATATATAAAGGACACTCACAAATCAGCAAGAAAAAGGCAGAAAAACCTAATTGAAAATAGGCAGAATATTTCAACAGGCATTTTTCAAGAGGGGATAAACAGGCATTTCTCAAAAATTCAAAAAACATATGAAAAGGTTCTCAACTTATTAACTATCCCAGAAATGCAAATTGAAGTTGCAATGTGATCTCCCTTCACACCCACCAGAATAGCTAAAATTAGAGAATTTTGTATAACACTTTAGAAACCTGTTTGGCATTATCTACTAATTAACTTATGGTCTGTGACCTACCAGTTCCATCCCTAGTTATATACCCAACAAAGATATATACACGTATTCACCAAAAGACATGTTCAAAAATGCTTATAGCATCTCTCTTTATAACAGCCCCAAAGAAACAACCCAGATGTCCATTAACAGAAGAGAAACTCTGTAGAATACTATAAGAATGAATGAACTATGTCTACACTCAACAAGATGCATGACTCTCATGAATATGATGTTGAGTGAAAGAAACTGGACACAACTGGGTACATGTGAACTTCAAAAACAGCCAGAAGATATCTATGATGTTAAAGGTGAAGATAGTGGTTATCTTGAGGGGTGTGTAGTGATGGAAAGGGAACCCAGAAGAGTCTCTAGGTGCTGGTAATATTCTATTTCTTTTTTTAAAAAAATTATTTATTTATTTATTCTTTTATTTTTGGCTGCGTTGGGTCTTCGTTTCTGTGCGAGGGCTTTCTCTAGTTGCGGAGAGCGGGGGTCACTCCCCATCGCGGTGCGTGGGCCTCTCACTATTGCGGCCTCTCTTGTTGCGGAGCACAGGCTCCAGACGCGCAGGCTCAGTAGTTGTGGCTCACGGGCCCAGCTGCTCCGCGGCATGTGGGATCCTCCCAGACCAGGGCTCGAACCCATGTCCCCTGCATTGGCAGGTGGACCCTCAACCACCGAGCCACCAGGGAAGCCCAATATTCTATTTCTTGATCCAGGTGCTGGTTACATAGATGTGTCCTATTTAATAAAAAATAACTATTCCTCATTTTATAAAAATTGATTGGTTTGTGCACTGCTCTATACATATGTTTTACTCCAATTAAAATATTTTTTAAATTGTGCCATGTTGGTATATTTTGTATCCTTTTCATTTCCCTAAGAAAGAACCATTGGCAAGGCTGCAAGATTCTAAGTGCAGCATTCTCAAGAATCAGTTTCTACCTTTTCCTTATGGGTGTTTTTGTGGGTTCATCTTTATCTTTCCTGCCTCATTAGAAGCATAAACTTTTTTTGTAAGATTTTTTGATGTGGACCATTTTTAAAGTCTTTATTGAATTTGTTACAATATTGCTTCTGTTTTATGTGTTGGTTTTTTGGCCCCAAGGCATGTGGGATTTTAGCTCCCCGACCAGGGATCGAACCCTCAACCCATGCATTGGAAGATGAAGTCTTAACCACTGGACCACAGGGAAGTCCCTAGAAGCATAAACTTTTAACTTTTGTTCAATCTTCCCAAAGTATTCAGTGCAGTGAATTTCAAACAGACTAGCTGGTACATTTCTAAACTGAGTTATTAGAAAGACATTTACTGACTTCCTGTTGCTCTGAAGTGTCACTGAGAGCAGTGGTAAAACTTTGGTTTTTCTTGATTTTCAAAATTCCCTGAGCACCTACTATGGGTAAAGTTTCTACTGAGTGACGCACCATGGCGAGGTAGCAATAAAGACTAGAAGACAACTTACACCCAGAGAGGCCTTGCACAAGTCACTATCCCTCTCAGTCCCTCTATTTCCTCATGAGTGAGTGAGTAAATAAATGTTAGAAGTCAAGGAAATAATAAATGTGAAAGTACCTAGCATATAATAGTTCTCATTAACTATTACTAGAACTGATGACACATCCTATTATTTGTCTTCACAATACCCCTGTGAGATAGGAGGCATCTCTATCCTGATTTATATGGGAGGAAACAGACTCAGAAAGATTAAGTAATTTCAACTATAAATTCATTCAACAAACATTTGTTGTTTACCTACTATGTGCCAAGATCCATAGCTAGTGAGAAGCAGAGTCAGAATTTGAATCAGATATTTTAACTTCAAGTTCAGTGGTCTTTCCACCACATCACAACTACTTTCACATTTGTATCCCCAGTGCCTAGCACATAGTAGGTGATCAATACATTCATGGATGAGCAATAGGAGGTGTTTTTTTTTTTAATTAAAAAAAATTTTATGCTTTGTGACCACCTAGAGGGGTGGGATAGGGAGGGTGGGAGGGAGGGAGACGCAAGAGGGAAGAGATATGGGAACATATGTATATGTATAACTGATTCACTTTGTTGTAAAGCAGAAACTAACACACTATTGTAAAACAGTTATACTCCAATAAAGATGTTAAAAAAAATTTTAATTTATTTTTGGCTGCGTTGGGTCTCTGTTGCTGTGCGCGGGCTTTCTCTAGTTGTGGTGAACTGGGGCTACTCTTCATTGTGGTGCGTGGGCTTCTCATTGTGGTGGCTTCTCTGGTTGTGGAGCATGGGTTCTAGGTGAGCAGGCTTCAGTAGTTGTGGCTCGCGGGCTCAGCAGTTGTGGCTCGCGGGCTCTAGAGCACAGGCTCAGTAGTTGTGGCGCACAGGCTTAGTTGCTCTGCGGCATGTGGGATCTTCCCGGAGCAGGGCTCGAACCCGTGTCCCCTGCATTGGCAGGTGGATTCCTAACCACTGCACCACCAGGGAAGTCTCATAGGAGTATTTTTAATATAAGCTTTTGATTGGGTAATATGGTTCATATATTACACATGGTTCACAAATTATATACACATACACACACACACCATTTTATATATATATTAAATGGTATACAGTGAAAAGTCCCCCTCTTAACTCTTTCTCCCATCTGCCAGTCCCCACCCACCATAGGTAACAACTGTTTTTAATATGTGTGGCTGCCAGAATTTCTCTAAGTGTGTGTGTTATTCCCCACTCCTACACAAAAAGTAACATGCTATACCCATAGTTCTTCACTTTGCTTATATTTTTCACTTAATGTATCTTGGAGATTTCCCCATATTAGTGCACGGTATTCCTTTGAAGAGATGTACCATAATTTATTCAATTAGTGCCCTACTGATGTACAGTTACATTGTTTCCAATCCTTTCCTATTACAAACGATACTGCAATGAATAATCTTGAACATATGTCATTGGTATGTGTAAGTATATCTGTAAGATAAATTTCCAGAGGTAAAATTGCTGAGTCAAAGGGTATATGCTTTTGTAATGTTGATAAGTAATGCCAAACTGCCATCCATAGGGACTGGACCAATTTACACACCACAGCAATATAAGAAAACGTTTATTTCCCCACATTCTTTTCAGAAGGTATTAAACTTTTGAATTTTTGCCAATCTGGTAAGTAAAGTATGAATTTTAGTGCAATTTAAATTTGCAGTTCTCATAATAAGTGAGGCTGCTCATCTTTTCATGTTGAGTAGCTATTTGTTTTTCTTTTTTGGAATTTGCACTTCTGTTTTTCTGTCTATTTGTAGGTCTTTTTATTATGATTTTTTTAGGACCCCCTTCTATATTAGGAAGCTTAGCTCTTTGTGGTATGAACTGCAAATGTGTCCTCAATGATAATATTAAAGAAAAAAAGTGATATGTGTAAAGTCCTGTTATTTTAGGAAGCTCATTCTGGAAGCCATAAGGAGTGAACTAGAGAAGTGAGAGCCAAGGTGGGACACTGATTAGAAGGCTATAGCCATAGCCTTATTGTCACATGACAAGGGCTTTGACTAGGCTGGGGGCAGTGGAAATGGAAGTTAAGGACCAAAGTTATTACCAAGAAATAAATGGCAAGAGTTAATAATTAGCAATGATAACAATGACAATAACAGTAGCTACACTGGTTTAGGAGTAACAACAACCAAGAACTATGCTGAGTGCTTTACCAGCTTTAAGCTGTGAGCTGGTACTATTATTGCCCCTATTTCACAAATGAGAAAAGTGAGTTTTAGCAGTTAAGTAACTTACCCAAATTCACTCTAGATGTAAGTGGCAGAACCAAGGCAAACCCCAGGTCTATCCGACCCAGCTGCCTCGCAGAGTGAAGGAAAATGATCAAAGGTCTGCAGGCTGAGTACCTGAGTAATGCCTGGCTTGAGGACAGATGTAGAAGAAGCCAGAGAACAGCTGCCACTGGCTGGAGAGCAACATGCTCACTCTTAGGTACACCGAGCATTTTTCAAAGCCTTTCATGTGTATGATCACTCTTCCCACAATGTCTCTGTGAGTCAAAGGGGGTAGTATTATCCCCATCTTACTGATGAGAAGACTGAGGCACCATGAAATTAAATAACCAGTCCCAGCTCATATGTCTTATTCTCTGGGACACCTTCCCTAAAACTCAGAACAGGGCAGATTCCCTGATTATATGTGTCTTACCGTCTCCTTCCCTTCCTGGAATTTGTCCCAGTTCATAATTACACATTTATTTCTGTTATTTTTGTTTAACATCTGTTGCTCTATAGTCTCTAAGATCCAAGTCTGGTTTTGTGTTTGCTTTGTTCCTAGTTTGGTGCACATGATTGGCAAGCAGTAGATATATACTGAATGAATGAATGAACTCCAGGCCTCTAGACTGTTTGTCCTTTCATCTTCGTACTATATCATAAAGCTCCCTATATAATATAAGTCCATGGATGTGGGCTGTGTTACAAACAATCTGAGGATTCTAATTTCTTTAAGTCTACAGCTAGCTTCCACATTAATGTTTAGACAGCAAAACCCTGGGCTGCTTCAACCAAAGAGACATAAGAAGGACAACATAATCAGTGAGATGGAGTTGATGACGTCAGGGCAGTGCACGAGGCTTTGTCAGGGAGCACTCACCCTGGAGTAGATCCCCTCCCTCCACAAAGTATTTTGTTGAGCCTCACCCCATAACATCATTAGTTAGTTCACAGGTAGCTTGGGGCATGCACTGGGCAAAATGCACTTTAAGGAAGAATAACTCCTAAAATTTCAGCTTTGCCCAGCTCTAAATGGTAACAAGTAAGGAACAACAGATGATTAAGCTATCACTGATGAAGACCAAACAGAAAATCTGAACGTGAACAATCACAGACAGAGAGACTGAGAATTCCCTGAGTTTACTATATAATAAATCACTGACCCAAAGAAGGGGCAGCTCTGACATGGACCAGAGCAGCAAATGCTGTGGTATTTTCTGAAGCCTCACCCTCTAGGCTCCTGGCCCGTGAAGAGTTAGCCATGGACTTGGTGTCATGGGAATCCCAGTCTACCAAGCAGAGAAGTCAACTCAGCTTCCAAAAGGCCTGTATGATGGCTATAAATGCCCTGTCATATTGGCTAGAGAAGTCACTGTAGGAGGGCTACAGTTTGAAAGATCCTCAATAAATACTTACTGAATGAATGACTGAGTGAGTGAAAAAGAGATGGAGTTCTTGGTGACACAGGCTCATTTTCTATACAAGGTGTACATTTGAACTACCTGTTCACCAAACTCTGGACCCTTGTCCCCAGTTACTTCCTTAATCTGATGAGCAGCTTTGCATTAATTAGCTTCTCAACTTACGCAACAGTTGGAAGGAAATACTCTAAAATGCCTCTCGATAATTATGGAATACCAGGTGATTTTAATTTCCTTATTTACACAGCTCCCCCTTTCCATTTTTTTCTTCAGTAAGCATGTATTATTTTTATTATTAAAAATGTCACTTAGAAAACCAAGTCATTGAGCCCTACCATATGGAAATCATCACCAGCCCAGAGAGAGATGAAGGTGGGTACATCAACAGGAACTTCTGTCCTTGGGGGGAATACAGCACAGGTACAGAGAGAAGGATTGGCTGCAACAGAGGTTCCTGTGCTGTGGGAAGGCAGAGAAGGGAGGGATGGGGCACGGACTCTTGATGCTGGTGAAAATAAAGAAGAGAAGTTTTGAAGAAGAAATGCTTTACTTTGGAAATGAAGAACAAAGAAACAAATGTATGTGAAACCTAGTGCAGTGGTCACCTGGCTGCCCTCTTGAGTTACAGTGGGGAAGGGCTCAGTTTAGATGCTACAGACTGCCCAGTGGCAGGTGGAGGTGAGCTCTGCCAGCATTATTCTAGTGCAGAAGAAGGAACCTGGACAGTTAGAGCAAATGAAGGGAGTATGAAGCCTACCAGCTCCCCTATACAGGAGAAGCCAGGCTGACGGAAAAACCTCACTTACTTGGATGTACTCATTCAATCTTTGAGAGCAAAGCTGGCCTTCCTGATGAGTGGGCTTCAGCCCAAGAGCATGGTTTGTGAGATGTGGCTAAGACTCTCACACCTACCATCTTAAAAAAAAAAAATCTTCCTAGCAATCTTATCACTTAAAACTCTATCTTTAGCTGCTCATTCCTTTGTGTTAGGCGCTGACCTCTCTCTGCCATTCTCTTTTTTGTAAAACAATGTTAATCCTTAATGGATGACTTAACAGAACACAGGCTGTAAATGTGCCCTTTGCCCAGTGCCTCTACTTCTAGGAATCTGTCCTGCACAAATGCTCACTCACCTGTACATACCAAGATATTTATAGCAGCATTATTTGCAGTTTTAAAAAAGTGTTTGCAGGGGCTTCCCTGGTGGCGCAGTGGTTGCGCGTCCGCCTGCCGATGCAGGGGAACCGGGTTCGCGCCCCGGTCTGGGAGGATCCCACATGCCGCGGAGCGGCTGGGCCCGTGAGCCATGGCCGCTGAGCCTGCGCGTCCGGAGCCTGTCTGTGCTCCCCAACGGGAGAGGCCACAACAGAGGGAGGCCCGTATACCACAAAAAAAAAAAAAAAAAAGTGTTTGCAGAGGGATGACTAAATTATAACACACCTATACTATTCAGCTGATATGAATGAGGTAATTCTATAGGTCCTGACACAGAAAGATATCTGTGAAATATTATTAAGTGAAAAAAGCAAGCTGCCCCATTAATGTAAATATAACAAACTTGTTATTTGTGTGGGATTATGTGTTTACATGTACAAAACATCTGGAAGAATTTCCTTCCATCAAACTGAGGGGTGAAGTTGACAGGAGAGTGAGAGGGGACTTTGCTTTTCCCTCCATGTTATCCTAAACTGTTTGCATTTTTTCCAATGAGCACTGATTGCTTTCATGATTACAAATAATTTATACAGCACTTACTATGTGCCAGGTACTGTTCTAAGAGTTTTATGTATATTCACTCATTTAATTCTGACAATAATCCTGTGAGGTGGCACTATTCTTATCCCTTTTTATAGATAAGGACTCAGTCCTTGCCCAGGTCACACAGAGATATATAAAGGTGCTAAACTTTGAACCCGCACCAGCTGGCTCAGACTTTGTGCTCATAGATCATAGTGCCTCAAAAAGATGATGTAAATAAATATGTAGCACTGCTTTTAGAATCAGGCACACCTGCATTTGAATCCCAGTTTCTCCTGATTAGTTGGGTGATTCTTAGCAAGTGTCTTACTTCTAGCTCAGTTGCCCCATCTGTAAAAAGGAGATGATCGTCGCATATATTATGAGACTGTTATGAGAACTGCACAGATATGATCAGCGCCAGGCGCTTAGCAAGTGCTTGATAAATATAGACTCTTTCCTCTATTAAGATTAAATTACCAGTCCTTTAATGCATGATAATTTGATTGGCTGTTTTCTTGATTGGCTGCCTGGCAGCATCTGGTGCTTCAAGGTAAGTGCAGAAGGAGGACTTGGGAGTAAGGGGGGAGCTGGCTCAGACCCAGGACATGAAAAGTGCTGAATTAACACTTCACTGTTTTCACAGTTTTGCCTACAGTCAGTCCAGTTAAGAAAACAAAATTAATAATATTTATGTGAGTTTTGAAATCATTCTGGGGTAAAATAGCACCGTTCCATTTTTAGAATGAGGGTATTAAGTTTCAGGAATTTGTCCAAAGTCACTGAGCCAATTAAATAACAGAGGCAGGACTGAAATTTAGACTTTCTAATTCCACATCCACCCTCTTTTCACAAATCCCACCGTCTGAGTTGGTGTCGGGATACCATGGTGGGGAAGTGGTGACTGCAGCCTCTCAGAAGGAAAGTGCTAGAGAAGTGGTAAGAGTCTGGTAGTAACAGTACCACTTGGGGGGGAATGTGCCACCAATTCATGCGCAGTGTTGCTGAGGGTGGGAAAGGGCCTTGCCCACACTTCAGAGATGACAAGTGTGACAGACCCCCTCCGGGTGGGGTCCACCCAGCCCAGGGTCAGATTACCCTACTCCTTTCTCTCTGCCCTTTATAGTCCTTGCCTTAACAGCAGTCATCATTCGACAAAACGGGACCCAAGCCCATCTGGGAGGAGACAGGGGGCCGCAGGCACGTGTCTGCTGGAAGCTGGGGGAGGGTCCAGAGTGCAGGCTTGCTCACGGCTCTCAGCTTGGCAGCCTCCTGCCTCAGCCTGATCCTTCCTTATTTTCCAAAAGCCCCGGAGGTCAGGCAGGAGCCAAGGAGGGACTGTTCTCTCTTTTTGTGAGGGTCCAGCCCCGCCACCCATTTTTCAGGCTCGACCAATCCCTGTGAGGTCAGGGTCATTACCATTCTCCAGAGAGAAAAGATGGCAACCAGAAATGGTTCAGAAGGAGCCAGAGTTCTTGACCTTTTTTCCAACCAGACATGAACGTGGCACAACTCACTCCCACGTGAGTACAAGGGGTGTGCGAGCTCAGGGCATGAGGTGCGATCCCACAACTTTCTCTTTCACTCAAGACACCCTCTGGTTACTAAAATGTGGGTAAATAATAAAGCTGGTTTTTTTTATGCTATTATCTCTACTTTTGTGTATGCTTAAAAAATGCATGATGAAATGTTAAAATAAGCATTTTTAAAAGCCCTTTGGAACACAAACGTGTGAAAGCAGTGTTATCATAAAAACAATCTTGTGTCCCCCAGTTTATTTTTTTAATAAATTATTTACAGTCTGTGGTATTGTATTATCAGTAATGAGGTGCTTACCACATTCCTCAGTACCCCAGAAGCAGAACAGCTGGGACTGCAAGTTGGAAAACTGGCCAGGGTCATAAGTTTGGTCCTTTCCTTTTCTCTGATTCCTTCCTCACATGAACCCCTCCCTCCCCATCACCCCCCTCCCCTCCACACACTCGGTTGGTGAGGGGCACTCCTTTTAGGTGGTGACCATTTGGAATTCCTCTGAGTGGCCCTGTTGACGGTATTGAGGTTACCAAATAGAACACAGTCAAGCACCCTGGAATTGGCATAAGTATCTGCAACAAGGAGCAGACCACCAAATGTTCTGTGGGAGGAAACAAAGCCTAAATTTGAACAGTGTCAACTGTGTTTCCCAGCACTGGACTAAGAGCTTTACATACATCTCAGTTCATCCTTTCAGCAACCCAGAGAGGTAGAGGTTAGTAAACCCATTTCACAGGTGAGAACACAGAGGCAGAGTAACTAGCCAAGTTGACATGGCTAAGATGTGATGACTCCTTGACTGGACTCCCTGACATTACTGCCGACATCACCTCATATCATGAACCCCTGTTTCTCAGAGGGAGGAGGAGAGTTGGGGTTGAATTTCTCGAGAATGGTGGGGAATAGCATCGTGATTCTTAAAAGAAGCAAGCTAGGTGGGTTGGGGTAAGACCTGAACTCACTGCCTGGCACTTGGTAGGTGTTCAATAGATATTTGTGAACTGGACTCTTGAACAGAGTTTCAGACGCAGGCTGTGGGTGGGTGGGAGTCTCCAGTGTGTTGGGACCATAGTCTGGACCTCCACACACTCTTGAATTTCCCGCATGGCAGGAAACCACGTAGACGGGTCACAGGTGTAAGTCACAAAGTCCCAGCC